>NW_026067930.1:2063197-2119426 GCF_014885135.2 Alexandromys fortis | reverse complement strand
CCCCCCCCCCCCCCCCCCGCTGCCCCAAGACCGTTCTTTCAGCTCCACCACCCAAAGTAGTCATTCTATCCCTCCCTGGCCCCGGGGCTGCTTTCCGCTCCCACAGGGTGCCCTTCCCCACCACCCCTGGAGACTCCTACCCAAGGGAATCATACAGATTCCTCCTTCTGGGACAGGTTAGGGGGCTCCAGTCTGCACAGAATGGGGTAGTGGGGTTTGGGCTCTCCTGCCCACTTCCTGCTATCTTAAAGACCCTTTACCTTGTGGCCAGCTACTGTCTGCAGAGCAGAGCAATGGCCTGGATGCCCTCCTTTCCGGGGTGAACTGAGCCTTCCCGGCTCCTCTGAAGTAGTCAGAAGGTGGGGGTGCTGCATTGCCACTGACAACAAAGCTCGAGTTTGCTCAAAGGCCTAAGGAACAAAGACAGAACTTGCTTGATCACCAGGAAGGTTTATGACAGAAGGGTGAGATGGGGAGGCCCAGGGTTGCTTTAGGGGCCACTATTCCATGTTGTCTGGAAGGCCATCCACTCTGTGCACCTTGATCTCACATGGCCCATGGGCTGATCTCAGGCAGGACTTCCATGGGCCCATATACCTCCCTCTAGCTCCCTCCACTGAGGGTCGAGGGGTTGGCGCAGTGGTTCTCAACCTGGGGCTAACCACCCCTTTGGCAAACCTCTCTCCAAAAATGCTTACATTACGAGTTGTGATAATAGCAAACTTACAGAATGAAATAGCAATGAAAATAATTTTATGGTTGGGGTCACCACAACATGAGGAACTGTATTAAAGGGTCACAGCATTAGGAAGGCTAAGAACCATTGGGTTGGAGGAAAGGAAGTCCTCTCTCTCTCTCTCTCTCTCTCTCTCTCTCTCTCTCTCTCTCTCCCACCCCCTCCTTCTCTCCCCCCCCCTCTGTGTATGTGTGTGTCTATGTGGTGTCCTTGCCACAGACAGGAAGCTGTGACAGGGATTCCCATGACCTGGCAGCTACCAGCTCTCTGATTCTCCACAAACATCACCCTAGAGGACCTCATCGCAGTTGAAAGTGTAGGGGTGGGGGCACAGCTGCTAGATTCTTTGCTAGTGGTTGAGACCACACTGTTGCTGGGCCTCCTGGGAGGCTTTCTGTGGGGTGCCCAAACCTCACTTCTGTCCTGGTCTGCTCGTGCTGCCCCACTGCCACAGGTGTCTGTTCTTGCTTCTGCCCTGCCCTTCCAGTTGAAGCGATCTCTGTGAGTCTCCATCGTGGTCCATTTATGGTCCCAGGGATTTCTGCTAAGGAGTGCCACTGGGGTCTGGCTTCACGCTGCCTGGGAGATCCCCATTTACCAAGGCACCGGACCAACCACGGTGCTTTCCCTGCCTAGCATGAGTCAGAGACTCGGCCTCCCGACTGTATTTTTCCTCATGACAGTTCTGGAGGGACAGAGTGCTAATTAATTTTACTGTGGCTAAAAAAAAACTAGGCTCCGAGAAGCTAATTGGCTAAGACCAGGTCACCCAGCAAGACAGACAGCATCCCAAGCCTATCTGACTTCGCAAATCATTCACCACGCATGGTCATAAGCATGGATGTGCTGAAGTTAACTGGATTAGAGAGTCCACTCTACTACACCCATGTGTCCTTAGACTGAACCCAGTTCCTCCAGCACACCCAGCTCAGTTCAAGCTCCTACCTGTCCTCAGGCCCAGGGGCCCCACCTCTGCCTTAACCCCTAGAATATGCCTGTCCCCTAGGCGTCTCTGCCCTTAGAGTTTCCACCCACTGTGCTGTGAGAGCCAGGCTATACCTGGGAAGTTTCCACCATGGGGCAGGGAAGAATGTAGCCCAGCCAGGGTCTGGGCTGTCTCTGTCTGGGAGGCCTCTGTTCTGGGAGAGCCACACCCGTCCCTTCTCAATTCCAGGAACCTTTGGATAAAAGCTTAATGCGTGACTAGGATCAAGGCTCAGAATGTAACCTGATCAAGACTCAGAGTATAAAGGGATCAGGGCTCAGAGCCTGTGACCAGGGTCAGGGCTCAACGCTAGAACTCAGTTCTCTAAGTGTACAGGGGTAAGGCATGGCGATTAGGATCAGGATTTAGTCTATAACCAGGATCAGGTCAGAGTATGACTGGGGCCAGGCCTTATATGTGTCTGGATTTCGAGCTCTAAGGGAAACTGTGGAGGACCTCTGCAGCACTGCTACTATGCTAGGACATTGTGGGGCTCTCCTGGGGCTACTGACATTGAGGAGTCATGCCCCAGCTGTGAGTCAGTCAGATCTCACCTTTCTGTCCCTCTCACACTGCACAGCCTACTAGTTTTCTGGGCAAACCCAGACTCTGCGATGGCAACTCTCTCTAGACCTTGTCTGGACCACCTCCCTCCGGATGCAGCATTAAGAAAATGCACTGGTGTGGTGAATGGGAAGAAACTTGAGCAGGGACTCTGAGGGCACCCATTCGTGCCCCTGTCTCTCAATGGAGAGCAGCAGCAGAGACCTGGCTCTGGAAGTCTGGGAAAGGGAGCCCTGGTTACTACCCCGAGCCCAGGACAAGCTATGGAGGGAGGTTGGACAGATGCTCTCTTGAGTCATAAAGCCCTGCCTCTGCCTTCCCTGTCCTCACTCAGTGTCGTAGCTCCTCCTTTATCCTCTCACACATCTCCCAGGGGACATCCATAAACCCCGTAAGCACCTCTGCTCTGTGGATCACGAGATAGTCACAGTTTCATCCTGAAAGTGGGGCAGTAGACGTCTCCGTACCTACCCTTTCCACCCACCAGCCAGACGTCAGAGGAATGTCTCTAGAAGGACGGAGTTTGGTCTCAGGGGAGCTAGAACCACAGCTCCACAGGCTCACTGTCCCTGGAAACATAAACCACCTTAGTCCTCACTACTGTAGATCAACCTTTCCAGGAGGCGTCCAGGAAGGTAAACTTGGCGGTAGCCCTTCCCAAAGGGCCTAGGAGGTCCTCAGAAGAAACCATTAAAGATCACCCTACATTCTGACATCTGGCCTCAGACTCCCAAACTGCACTTCAGCCTGCTAGCCAGCCCCTCTCCTGAAAGTCTGCCTCGAAGTCTCTGATTCTGCAAATCCATCACCGCGCATGGCCATGGCTACCCAGCAGTGGGCACAGATGCGCTGAAGTTAGCTGAATTAGACAAGAGACGACACAGGCATCTACAGAAGCAGCATCCGGCCAACTCCAGGCTTAGAGTCTACCAATGTCCTTCCAAGGAGCAGCACCAGAGGCCCCTCCCCGCCAAGCCTCACCCACTGCTTCTCTCTCATGGTCACAGCCTTGATAATAAGGGTGACAGCTCTCTCCTGTCACCCCACCCCAGCATTCCTCTTTGCTTGTCCTCTCTGTGTGTCCTCTGATCACTTCCTGTGGCACTGCCCTGTGGCACATGTGGAGGGTGGTGCGCTTCTTGGCATGTGAGGCAAATATTTCCTTCTCGGTCTTCTGCCTTTCAATTTTGCTAACAGCCTCCTCTCCCAAGTCTCCTCACGTGACCCAGCTGGCCTGAACCTTTAGTCCCAGTCTCTCAAGTTTTAGGAAGCTTCCATGTGTATTATTTTACAGATTCTTATATAATAATTTATGACTGCCAATTTAGATTTTGCATCTTTTTTATCTTCTTTTTTTGTTTTATTTTTGCTTGTTTGTTTTTGTTTTTCGATACAGGGATTTTTTTTGGGGGGGGGGTAGTCCTGGCTGTCCTGAAACTCTGTAGACCAAGCTGGCCTCAAATTCACAGAGATCCACCTGCCTCTGCCTCCTGAGTTAGGAATTAAAAATGTGTGCCACCACTGCCTGACTATCTTTTTCTTTTTAATTGTCAGTGGCTTCCTTGACTGTACCTCATATACCTGGCAACTCACACATTTCAAATTATATCAGTTGCTGAGTGTGCTGCTGCCCACCTGTAATCTCTGCATTTGGGTGGCTGTTAAGTGATTGCCATGGGTTTAAGGCCAGCCTGGGATACATAGTGACATCCCACTACAGAGCTCAATAGCTTTGGCATAGGCACAGACATCCGCAAACACCACTAGTTGTGATGACATGCTCCATTATCTCAGAAAGGAAGCCCATGCTCTTAGCTATCGAACCATCCCTCCATTCCCACAGCATTGTGAAAGTACCCTTGGTCTTCAGCCAAGTTTCTTGACACGCAGCTCCTTAGAACTCTTGGAAACCCTGTAGCAATTAGAGTGTCTTTTAAAAGTTGATGAATGACAAGCGGAGGGATGCCCCTTGTTAGTTCCAGGATGGGGCTGGCCACCTAAGAGACACCTGCACAATTAGAGGGTGGGGACTTTTATCCCCACCCAAGTCTCCTCTGGAGGCAGGAGAGGAACTGAAAGGTGAACCGATCACCAGTGGCCAATGATGTAATCAATGATGCCCACATGATGAAACCTCCGTAAAACCAAAGGGACAGGACTCTCAGCCTCTGGGTTGCTTAACACAGGAGAATCTGGGCCTCTGAGGAAGATAATGAGAAAGTACTCGTGTCTGGAGACGCAGGGAGGCTCTGACGTTCCTTAGTGAAACCCGAGAATTCAGGCAACACTTTTACACACTCTTAAAATCAAGGACATGACCAAAGATGTCTAAAATACTGTATGGAGAGACACAGAGAGTGAAGGATGTGAGATGAGCATAGCCTGGGGGCCGATCTTCGACCTGGAGATCTGATGTGGGCTATGCGTAGTTGGTATCTGAGTTGTTTTGGAGAATGGTCAACTGAAGCCCACTGCAGGATTGATGGCTGGACAAAGTTCCAGGATGAGAACTTTTTGTCAAACCCGATAATCCTAGGCACAGGCAGGAAGTTGTGACGGGAGTGTCCTGTTTGAGCCCTGCCAAAAGTTCCTTGCTCAGCACGCACCCTGTTCTTTGCAGGCCTAGCACAAGACACCCCGATTTCTGTAACTGCAGCAATTCAGACAAAGGTACCTTGGACATCACAGCAGAGTCACTGCTGACCAGAGTGATCAAGCCCCTGCCCACGTTTTCAAGGCCAACAGACGGCTGCTTAGGCACGCTTCTCCCACTCGCCTTCCTCTCTGCCACAGCCTCTGTCGCTATGTCGTGTGTTCCCATCCTAGTTCTCGGAGAACCTTTCTGATATCTAGAGTGACCAAAGAAATGTACAGGCATCTTGGTGATCAGAGATGCTTAATGGTGCAGCAGAAGGAAATGCTTTGGAAGTCTCCTCCTGCCCTGTACACCTGCCTCCATCTGTTTCCAGTCTGCCTTAAATCCCGCCATCTCATGCAGAGTCCTGGAGAATGCAGTGTTTGGCAGTGTTTTCAAGGGCCAGCTCTGCAAGAGTGCGGGTCAGTGCCTCACTCCTACAGGCTGCTGACAAGTATTGTGTAGCCTGAGGGATGTCACATTGTATACATGCATTCACAGTGATGGGTATGTGGGTTTCCACCCTGTGGTTGCTGGGCGTGAACAGCTCTGCTCTGAGCAATTATGGGCCAGTTTCCAGGGACATGTTTCTACTTCGGTGTGTAAGTCCAGGGGCACCCCTTCCGGGTCATAACCAGAAACCGGGTTTAATCGTTCAATTAATCATTTGTAAGCCCAGAGTCATGTTTGAGACCTTTTCTCTTCTGAATGGGCTAGCAATTAAAGAATTTCTTTTCAACTGTGCAGGATGCTGAGCCAGCCTGGGCTCTACAGTGAGTTCAGTTCCCCAAACAAACAAGGTCTTTGTTTTCACTTTGAAGTCTCTCATTTGACTGAAGTGTCTTTTGCACTGGTGAGAGAGGTCTGGACGCATCTCTACTTAGCTTTGCATCTGGGTACCAATGTGCAGCTAGCCGTCCTTCCCACACTGCCCTGAGCAGCACCATTGCTCATTCGGGCACTGAGAGCATGAGCTTCCTCTTTTCTGGGTTTTGGCTGATGCTGAGACCCCAGCTTTCTGTCAGCTACTCTTTGCTTGGCCATTGTTCTCCTCATGGGTGTCGCCTTTTTTACAAAGGTTTATTTTCTTGAAAACCTTGCCAAGCTGAGAACAAGCATGTCGAGGTCAGGGCCTGCCTCTGTGTTTCCTGCCAGGTGCCAACTGTGACTTCCCTCTGTGGTCCCGAAACCAAGAGGCCGAAACTTATCTCCAGACATGGCTGGGAGCCGGTGGGTAAATATTTACCGAGTAACTTCCAGAAATTCTGGGTGTCTAACTGCTGTGTCCAGACTAAGGTGAGTGAGTGGTTATACTGTCTGGGTGGCTCTATCCAAACCCAGGGCCACACAGGGTCTGATAGATGGACAGCCTTTCAGGAGACATAGGCAAGGTGAACCAGGCAAGGATGTGGTAGGAAAGACAGAACAGGACAAGGTACCAGAGTCATAAGGCCAAGAAGGTAGCTGGGTTCCCCGAGAGCTACTGACAACAGAGGTGGATGATCCCCAAAGGACTGTGGTAAGTGAATACCACTCCTCTTCTGCAGAGGCCTCCTCCTCCACCCGCTCAACTGTGAGTCTGTAGGCGGCTTCTGGAGTCTCATTCAGAGTAAAGGTGCTCATTGGGTCTGGGTCAGAGATCCTTCCAGCCTTTAAGGCCAGGTCAGGGTGCTCCTCAAGTGTCCCAAACTCCAGATCGAGGGTACTCTCATTTCCAAGTTGGAGTGCTCCTCAGCCCTCAGCCTCCTTTCTGGGCCCCAGACTCACGTTGCTGTGCTTCTCAAGTGCCTACAGCCTCGGCTCCTCCTCACAGCCTACTCAAGAGCAGCGTCACCATCTGCAGCCCCTGCGCCTTTCAGACCCCGTGTCTGCCTAAAAATAGGTAGGCTCTTAGTAGAAGAGAGAAGGTCAGTGGGGGGTTGCAGCAGACAGCCTGGGCCCAGGAGGCTGTGACTGATAAGAGACAGGACATGGTTAAGAGACTGCCTGAATCCAGTGCCTGGAACACTGCTTCCATTGGACAACTTACACCGTGTGTTCCAGCTGCTTTTATTGAAAGATTTGTTGACACTGAGGGTGGCCCACAGTGGATCAGGGCCTTAAGTTTGTACCACAGTGGATTTATGCAGGATTTCACTCAGAACTTCCTGAGGAAGTCTGAGTTGGGGGGGGAGGGGCTTTGGGCTGGCCAGGCTGGAATGATCCCCAAGGACCAGGCCTGGGCGTGGTTCCGTGGGGCCAGCTGGCAGTGAGAGTGTGGTCAGTCCCTGTTGCAGAGATTCGACTGGCAGCAAACGATGGATACGTGAGGACCCAAGCCCAAGCTGGCAACATCAGGGCAGCCGCTGTAGCACATCTTTGTCACCAGAGGCAAGTCTGTGAAGCTGATGGGAGCTCCTAAGGGATAAGGGAGAGACCATGGTGCTCCCTGAATCCCCGAGCTCCCCAAACCTCTGCCATATTCGCCATTGTGCTGAGCATCATCCCTGGGCACCAAGAACCCCTGCCCGGCCACCTACCCCAGACAGGGACTGCCAGACATCTTTCCACTCTGTTTTAGGTTGGTTAACCACCACATGGACTTGGGCTCTGCCTGCCCAGTGAGCCAGCTCTCTGTGCAAGAAGGGCGTGTCCAGCCCACCCTCCCACCGCACTCACGGGTGCCGATGATGATGCAGTGGGTGGAGCTCCTTGGGCATCTGGACGGGTGGGAACATCCTCCAAACCCCTTGCAGATGTGACACTGCATGCCCTGTGTTATAGCTATAGGCAGACAGAGACAGGGGCAGCCAGTGAGCAACTCCTGCAGAGGGTGACACCCGCTCTTGTACCCAACACCCTGCTTCCATCCTCCACCAGCCCCAGGGCTCTGAAGCCCAGCTTCCCAGCCCTCCTCTGTGGTGCAAAGCCCCTCTGGGCCTTGGAGGGAGGGAGAAGTGAGACCCTGGTGCTCAGCGTATTACTGTGAGAGATACTCGTTCATATTGGAACCAGCTGGCCTGTGTCCCTCTGCCCAGGACACCAAGGGCTGGATGGAGCAGAGGTGAGAGCTCCTAGGGGAGAGGAGCGCAGGTCCAGGCTCCTGAAATGGGGGGGGGGGAGTGGGAATCTGAGACTGAGACTTTAACGATACTCTCCCCCCCAGGGACCTGAGAAGGATCATTTATACCTCTTGGTATAAATGTTCTGTGGGCTGAGGTGGTGGGGCCTTTACCCAGTTAGTAGGGAATCCATGGCCAGGCAGAAGGAAGGTGGGAGTCCACGGAGCTCTGTTTGCCACCCTGACAAATGGTACATCACTATTCTTGCATCCAGCCCAGGGGGTGCCCGTCAGGAAAGTGGCCTACCACACTCTCTCATGCTTCCTTTGGATTCCCTCATCTGTCTCCCTGCCCTTGCCTTGCCTCTCTGCATCTTTCTGGTGCTTCCTTAAGCTCCCTTCTCTGGATTCCCTAACCCCACGCCCGGCCCTAGGTACTCTCCAGCACCATGCTGCTGCATGGTTGCCCTGGAAGAGCCCCCTCCTACCTGGGCCACTGAGTAGCCAGGGAGAGTAGAGGTCCCCCTGGGACTCCTACAGCCACACCTCTACCAGACCTCACAGGGAAGTATGCCGGTCAGTTCCGGCCGGTCTCAAAGGCCAGTCCTTCATCCTATACACCATGGAGCAGGTGACAGACAGGAAGTCCATACCATAGCAAGGTCCCCACCACCTGCCTTGACTGTTCACCACCCCCGCAGAGCAAGCTGAGACCTTGCCAGGAACACAAAAGGTAGCAACAAAAGCCCCCAAGCCTGCTACTGCCCCATGGATCTTACAGACACTGAACAGACTGTTCACCAGATAGGGAGGGGCTTAGACAGCAGCTGGCTGGGGCACCAGAAGGAACAGGCAAAGCGCTGGGGAGAATTGGACTGGTACCGCCTCTCGTTCTTCTTCCTCTCCGTGTCTCCTAACTTTGTCCAGGCTCATCTTTCCATGATCCATGTAGCACAAGGTAGCTCAGAGGCCATCCCAGGGAACCTCCTTTGATGTACAGACTGGCCTTGTTATTTTCATGATTAACACTGCTATCCACTGGGGTTCTGGAGAGGAATGGGGATCCCTTCCCATTCCCAGTGCCCCCAAGTATCCATCACGCTGCATCCTCCTGCACTGATGAGTCCCAGGAGTAAGTGAATGAATCAGTGGTTGGAGTTGGAGCAAGAGCTGGGTCATTAAGAGAAAGAATAACTGCCCTGCCCCACTTGGGTTTTGTGTGTATGTGTGTGTGTGTGTGTGTGTGTTTTCGTCAAGGAGGCCAGGAAGGTTTAGCTCTCAGAAAGAAATTAGTTCTGGGTGCAGTGATAGGTCATGGGGATGGACCCCAAGCAGGTACTTGTTTAGGGAGAAAAAAAGGACTAGCTGGGCAGTGGTGGTGTACACCTTCAATCCCAGCATCCAGGAGGCAAAGGCAAACAAATCTCTGTGAGTTCGAAGTCAGCCTGGTCTACAGAGTGAGTTCCAGGACAGGCTCTAAAGCTACACAGAGAAATACGGTCTCAAAAAAAACAAAAACAAAAAAACAACCAAACCAAACCAAACAAACAAACAAAAAAGGAAAGAAAAGGAAGAAAGTGAGGGCTTTGGAGAAGAGGATGCGAGGGAGGATGGGGTGAGCCTTGGGGGAGCAGACTCCACCGTATTCAGTCCCGCTGCAATGTTGCCGGTCCAGGTGACTCCTTCCCATCCTATTTGCTCATTCTGAGATCAGCTTAGGATGCAGCTCAACCTTCTCTGGCTGCTTCGAGCCCTGGGGAGATGGCATTGCCCCTGGGTGACAGAGCAGGTGCCAGAAAAGATGTAGGATGTGGAGTTTGCTGAGAGAGGCACGTGGAGCCCGGCTCCCTCCAACTTCTGTCCAGCCTTGAGAATTTTGTCTTGAGTGGGCAGGTATGATTTCCATAGAGGAAGGGGCAGGGAGGTCCCAGTGTAGAAAGTGGTCTCAGGCTCACAGACGCTCCTGAGATATTCAGGCCTTGGTTAAGACAGAGAGGGTGACTGGCCCATGGCTGAGCATGCCCTCCGAAACCTTAGCCCTGACAGTGACAAAAACCTCTCAACTCTGAGCTCAGGACTATCAAAGTAGATCTGGTCTCTCCTGAAGGGTTTGAGGGAACACTTGGGGGTCAAAAGTTCAGGCTTTCTCAGGTCAGAGAATCCCCATGAAGCTCGGTCCAAGAAGGGTGAAGTACAGCCAGCGGTGTACACATAGATCTCCTACCCCACCTCAGGTGGACCCCAAGTCCTGGAGTGTTCCCACCCATAGGTGGAAACTGAGGTTTTTCTAGGTGAGGCCTCTAGGAGCTGGGGCTGGCCGAGTTTAGAACACAGGTTGCTGCTGGACAACAGGGGCAACTGTTTCTTTGCTCAGGCATTGGTTGTGGTTGGATATAGGAACCACTTAGGGTCCCCTAAGTGATGTCAAGACCAGGCATAGGCAGTGATATTTGGGGGTGTCCCTGGGAGGCCATCAGCAAACACTAGGGGGTCAAAGCCTCTATTATTGAAGCAAATGAAACTAGGGTATAGAAGTCTGAGGGGACTGAAGTCAAGTGAGGATGAGGTTGCCCAAGGAAGGTGGAAGAGAGAATCTAAGCAAGGAGGTGTGTGTGTGGGGGGGGCATCAGGAGAGAGTGGCTGCAGACCTGCTGGAGCTCTAGGACTGCAGGAGGGAAAAGTGGCAGAGGCGTGCCATGTCTGTGTGGGTGCAGCAGTGCTGCTATGGAACTGGAGAGGCCTGGGGGTGGCTTTCAAACTGAGCAGTGAGCTGAGGACTGCAGAGGGTGCTGAGTCCAGAGAAAAGGGCTTAGGAATCTGGGAAGGCCAGTGGCAGAGGACAGAGGCTGGTGGGCAGGGAGGGCCTTGGTGACCAGCATAGGGAGAGGAAGGATGAAAGGGGTAACCCCAAGGGTGAGTGGTGGCCCAGGATGGAAGGACAGGAATAAGTCAGTGCAGTAGAGAAAGCGGCCACACCCCCAACTCACCTAGTTCCAGGCTCAAGACCACGGCCAGAAGGAACCAGAAGAGAAGCCTCATGTTCTCCGTGTTAAGGACGAGATTTACTCCTTGGCCACCCCTTATACCTGCTTGTGGATCCTACTCCACCCTTGGCTCCCATAGCTGCTGGTTCCCAGCCCTGAGTCACTTGCTACCTGGCTCAGATGGGAGCTGGCAGAGCTTGCTGCTGTGTGACCTCAAGGGAGCCTGGTACAATTTCGTAAGCCTTCTTCCCTCCTCTGTGGAACAGGGATGTCCCAACCATCAGGCCCAAGGCTCTCGAGAGAGGCCTTGTGCAGGCTGGACACTCAGTGCAGGTCCACCTCACCCTGGAGCTGCTCGGAGGGCATGGCATAAGCAAGTAGCCCTCCCTACCCCTCACAGGTGTGAATGGAACCAGGGCCAGGTGAAACTATGATGCCTTAGCCGCTCACTCTGCGTGGAGCATGGTGGTGGGGATTTTGAGTTTCCTCATCAGCTAAATCAGGATTCGGTCCTGTCCTGCCCTGTCCCTTCCAGGACTAAGAAACTCAGGAGAAGTATGGCTATACACATGGTCCTGGGCACAAGGGGTGAGTGTTACCTGTCAAGGGATGGTACTGGCATGGCACCAAGGAAACTAAGTCCTGTGGTATATGTCCAGTGGCAAGCAGGAGCGGGGAGCAAAGACTTTGGTGTTAAAAAGGTTCCAGGTGGGGTAAGAGACACAAGCAACAGATAGCAGGGCAGGGGGCATCCTGCCAATAGATGGGTACAGTCACTCAGGACAGGCAGGAGATCTCGTGTGTCTGCTCTGGCTGTCCAGGTGGCTTTATTTACTTCTGTGCTTTATGGGGTCCCCAAACCGAGGGGTTGGGCAGGATCCTGAGGGGGGGGGGCTGGTGGTAGAGCTAGGTAGCAAAAAAGTGGGATCAGAAAGCAAAAATCCAGAAGGCAGAAGTAGCGTGTGTATGTGTGTGTCCTGTCTTTTCCTATGCAGTTCCTCAGTCTACCCCTGGGCTTGTTGGTCCATCAATGGGAATTGGCGGGTCTGCCTCTTTTCACAGAACGGAGATGACTTTCAGCAAGCTCTTGGAATCCCGTGAACACCACTCTTGCCTTGGTTGGCTCTGATATCAGGCCAGGAGCCAGGGACCTTCTGGGCCAGGAGGTCTACCTGAGCAAGCCAATCTGGGTGGGTGAGGTCTGACCTCAGAGAGAAGACAGATAGGAGAGCAAGGCAGACGCGTGTCCTTCATTTGTTTATTCATTCAGCGGGGGACATTGACACGGACCACTCGGAAGTTTAGGTGCATGGGGCTTGCTAGGGGAAGGGGCCTAAAAGTGGATTTCATGACCTTGCTGGGTGAGAGCTTAGGGTTGGCAGAGACACAGCCCAGGGAAGTGCCAGGGAGCATGTATCCATGCATCCTTTGGGGTGGCCTCTATGCAGGCCCCAGGCTTGGCGCTGGTCCCCAAGAGCCAGCTGAGTGGCCGCTGTCACTGTCATTTCACCAGTGAGATGGCTGGAGTATGAGCCTGTGCTTGAGGAACCCAGGGCAGGCAGTGCGGCCGGATGCCATGGTACTTGCTGGAAAGTAACCACGCACTGAAGCAAGGGGCCGCCCTACTCCCGGAAATCATTCTGGAGTTTCAGATGATGAAGATGGAGGCGATCCTGATCCCCTCCCCCTTATCCGCTTTGGGGAAGCCAACACAGGCACAGTGGCAGAGCGTAACCCTCACCGCAGTATCTCTCTGATGGGCTAGACCGGACACCTCACTCCGTTCTTCGGCATGCTTTAGCTTCATGTCTTGGCCCGGCTTCAGCAAACCCCACAGAGGTACATAGGCTCTGTGACATCACCGTTCCACCCAGCAGCCTCTCTCCAGTGAATGCAATGCTTCCAGAACGCAATGCTTAGAGAATCACCGCCAGCCTTCCTGGACACCATCCATGTTGAGGGGCTACTGCTTACCCTAGTGTGAGCACACCCACTGCCTTGAGCCCTATCCCTGACAAAGGCAGAGTCAGCTTGTACGGCTGATGTGACTTTGTTCTTCTGTCTGCCACTCCATCCTGTGTTCCTCTCTCTGTATCCACACACAGGGCTGGGCACCCCTGGCCTACCCCCCAGCCCCTCAAACTTCCAGTTCTGATGTTCCCTTCTAAGGCCTCAGATTTGTAAACGTTTATGACGTTGCATTCTGGGAGTCTCTGGTTTATGAAGCCACAGTCATCCTGACAGCATGCAGCCTCAAAGACCCCCAGCTGTTGAAAGAGTTCCCATAGTGGAATAGGTTGGTACTAGGCAGATGAGGAGGCCAGGTGGCCTGGGAAAATTAAGTACTTCACTCCTCTGTGCTTCAGTTTCTTTACCTGTCAAAGGGGAGCAGTAGTGAACCCCCAAACACACACATTTTGCATAACTGCTGTGGGGTGTGCAGAGCCACCTGCAATATCACACCACCCCAGACAGGATTCAGGACAGACCATCTGGCGCTGTTCCCCTAACCTGCACCTCCCACTGGCAGGCTTGGCCCTGTGTTAATGGAGCACCTTCTGGGCTCTGTGCTAAGCACCAAGAACAGGCTAGGTAGGTACACTTCCTGTAGGGGTGGGTGGCAGTGTGGACACTGTGGGGCCTGTCTAGATGCTGTTATGAGGCAGGTGAAAGAAACTGCCCCCCAAACCCTGCCACACTCTCAGCAATAGGTAATCAAGGGCCTGTTCCACATCAACCCTTGTGGTGGGAGGGAGGACCTGGTCTTGGGCCTCCTCCCAGCTCTAGCCCAGGATGCCACCTTGACTGGGGACAATGGACTTGCATAAGCCAGGTAAAGTTTCCCAGGCCTCACCCACTGAGTTAGGGGCCCGCCTCCTTACCAAGGGCCCTGTGGCTTCAATAGGTCAGTCCCAATGCTGTTTCTCTCTCTCTCTCTCTCTCTCTCTCTCTCTCTCTCTCTCTCTCTCTCTCTCTCTCTTTCTCTCTCTCTCTCTCTCTCTCTCTCTGTGTTTTCTATGAAAGCTCAGGAGGGGGCAGCACTGGCTTCCTCCCAGCATCCTGCCTGGACCTCAGGGGACACGACAGCCAGTGCTGCCTTCTGGGTTTTTGCAGTCACTGTGTTCATGTGCACGTGCACTCCTCCCTCTGCTCTCCCATGAGACTCACATTTTTTCCGGGTAGTCAATGCCTCCTCATTTCTGGGCCATTTCCCACCCCATACACCTCTGTAATAAAGCTGCACAGTTCCTATTCCCGAGGATGTGGGTAGGCCCATCAGCAGGATTCTATCTCCCATCCCCCACTGGCCTGTCGCAAGAGGAGGAAACTGAGGCAGAAAACCACATCACTTTCAGCAGCGGAGCTCAGGTCTGCCTAAGAACAGGGAGGAAGGTCCCCAGGATGGGCCTCTGTGTCCTGATCCTACAGCTGGTGGTGTGAGAAAAAGCATTCAGGATGTGGGGATCAGTAAGATTCTCCTAGCCAGACATGGACAAGGGCCAGCATCCTGACCTCTGGGCTGGGCCAGCTTCAGGGGTCTCCTCAGTGGCACATGAGTTAGGGTACTAGTCAGAGAAGAGGGTAAGGCTCCCTGGGTCAACTACACTGGCATAAAAGACAGATCAGTGTCTCCTAAATCGGGGTTGGGTTCTTCGGGATCTTGATACCTAGAAGTCTTCAGCTGACTTCACAGACAGTCACCCAGTACTTGGGCTGGCTCCCTGTGCATTTGCCTCGGCATAATTTACCGAGAGCTCAGAGGATGCAGAAGCTGCCTACAGGACCTGGGAAGCCAGCTGAAGTCTGCTTTGCTGTCCCGGTTGCTCCACCAGCTGGCTCTGACCTGCCTTTGTTCCCTTCCTGCCATGCTCAGAATAGCTCTGACCTGTGGACAGGCCAGACAAAATATAGCATGGGCAGCCTGCCCCCATGTCTCTGCCAGCCTCAAGGCCCAGCAGCAGTGTGAGGTCGCAGGGCCTGCTGAGCTGCTGAGGCTGGAGAGATCTTAGTGGCCTGTGGAAATGAAGCCATAGCTAGCTACCCTCAGCCCAGAGCTGTCCTGACACCGGGTCTGGCAGAATTTCTGAGAGAGCTGGAAATGACAAAAAAGGCTTCCATCTCACACTTGCCCTGAGCAGCATCTGAACTCAGCAGGAGACAGCTCCACTGAGTCTTTCTTTGCTTCTAGACAGTTCGTGATCTTTTATCCCCCTCTGGCAGGCCTATCCTCTACTGGGTAGACTGAGGCAGGGTCCTGATGCTATGAAAGTGGAATTTGGCCACTAATTCCTTCAAATCAGTGTGACTGACATCCCACCCCACCCCCACCAAACAGCACTCTCCCAGATGCCTCTGATCCTGGGCAGAGAGATTTAGATCCATATATCAGCCTTCTGAAAATGACAGGTTATGGCCTCGGGGTGAGGTATCTGGATGCCATGAGTTCTTTTGTAGGTAGCCATGGGCTCTCGTTGCGGCTGAAGGAAGAGGGTTGGGTGGAGCGAGGGGGTGAGAGGGGACTATTTGTGTCTTTTAAGAGCTTTGCGTTTCAGTGGGTCTGCCTGGGGGAACAGAGCTTCACAGCAAGCTCCAGAAGGTGGCCAGGAGTACCGGGACCAGAGCCAAGGTCACTGGGGTAGGAAAGCCAGCTCCATTGCAGAGGTAGTACTGGCAACAGGAGGTGGCAGATGCATGCTTGGAGTAGCCATCGTACACGGTCTCAAAGCAGCTGGGTACGCACGACTTCCTCACTTTCATCCGGTACGGGGTGAAGTCTACAGAGGACAGGACACAAGGTTGTAGTGAGAGAATCAGGACCTTGGATGGCTCAGTCTCAGCTTGTAGGCAGCTGGGGGCCTCCTTCCCTAAAGTCCAGACTCACAAGTACGAGTGGTCATGCAGTAGGTGGCCATGGCCGGGCAGCGCATGGGTTTGAAGCAGTTGTCTCCGTTGTAGGCACACACGTGGCACTCCAGAGCCTGGGCTGTGGGCCATGACGGGGTTCAGAGAACAGGAAGACATCCCTTTCCTGCCAGCCAGACCCCAGCTGTCTCCACCAACCTCCCACTCCCACTAGGCACCAGGTGAGAACAGTCAGAAGGCAGGAGATCTCTGGCCAGCCCGCTGACTTCCCACCTGCCTGTCCCACAACCGGGTCCCTTGAGCTTCCATCCACCTTACCCACAGGCAGGCCCACTAGAACCACCAGGAGCACCGTGAGCAGGGATGTCATGATGGAGATATGAGGACAGCGTGGGACTGAACAGCTGGTCCTGGATCCAACCCAGGCCTGGGAAGAAGCAGGGCAGGGAGGCACAGGGCAGGCTCTTGCCCTGCTTGAGTTCTTGGTCTCCGAGGGATAAAGCAACCCTGCAGGGACAATGACAGAGACCTGTAATCACAGCTGGTCTGGGGCAGGCAGAGCCTCCCAGCTCAGTGGGTGTTGTTGATTTCCATTTACCTGGAGATGGGAGGAGGGAGCCGGATGTGTGGGCATTCCAATAGAAGACCAAAAGCAAGCAAAAGGTGAGGGTGAGGGGAGCTAAAAAGGGGGGGATAGATCCTAGGAACTGGGCTCCTTGAATGTGGAACCCAAAGAGGATTTCACCTAACGGAGGTTTTTTTTTTTTTTTTGGGGGGGGGGTGATATGGAAACTTGGCAAGCAGTCTCTTCCTGGCCCAGCCCAGAGTGCAGGAGGCTCTCCAGAGGACTGGAATCCAGGTTTGGTCTCTTCTTGGAGCAGAGGTCCCTCTTGCATTTGCTTCCCTGCGTGGAGTCCCCTCGCTTCCCACCCCATCCCCAGGAAAGTGAGACTCTGCTGTGAGAGTCCTCCGCCAAAGCGGAAGGGGCCCTGGTGAGTGCTCAGCTCCTACCTAAAGCCTCTTCAGATGCAGGCCAGACGGACGATGCTTGCCCAAGACAGAGTTCCATAGGGTGAGTCTGGTGTTTGGGACTGTTGGGGTAATGTGGACCAATATTCTCCTCCCTGCCTACGCGCGATCTGATCCCTGCTGGGGGCACTAAAATACACTCCCCGGAAGACAACCCTTCATGACCCATTTCCCTGGTGCCAGTCCAGGATTCTGAAGTCCTGAATCAGGCCAGGCCTGAGGCTCGGGTGCCTCCTGCCCCCTCTCGGGGAGCTCCGCCCGAAAGACTGCAGTGTTGCTTGGGGAGGGTTCCCAGCACGGGCTAGGTGCGGGTGACCTCGCCCTTGCCCTTCCCCACCACAATCCCTGTCACCATGGGAACTCACCCGTGGCCGCTCCCAGGTCCCTCCCGAGGTCTGACCGTGAATCTGGGCACACTTCGCGCAGCGTTTGCACCGCATCTCAAACCGGGTAGGCTCGGCAGCCGCAACCGACCCGCAGTGCCAGCTCATTACTGGCCCCGCCCCACTCCGCCCCTAGGACACACGCTCCGCCCCCGAGGCCGTCCAAACCCCAAGCTAACTGGCGTAGGCTCAGTCGTGAGTTCTCTGATTAGGGCTCTAGTGAGCACAGTCTGAGCAGCCCCTGGGAATCAGAATGCTCCCACTGGCACAGGTTCACAAGGACACAGTAGCGATCCTAAGGTAAGTGTACATTTCTTGGACATTCTCCTCAGGTTTCATCGAAGCTCTCCCCACTCCAACTGCCCTGCTCCCACAGACCAAACTGCTGTCTCTGGGAAGAGGTACCACCTGGACGGGGACCACACCGCACCTCTGTCCTTACGTGGGATCCACTAGCAACACTTGCGAGCAAGTCTCAGATGTATCCCATGGCTCACAGGCTGCTCTCACCATCAAAAGTCCACTATTAAATACGAACTTTATGTGGTTAAAACGTGTTTTATTTTTGTTCTGTTTCAAGCAGCCAGAATGTAATAGGTTTTCACAAACCCTACTTCCTTCCCTCTGGCCCCCGTTTTTGAGAGGAAGGCAATAAAGAAAACCTGCAGCGACAGGCAGAGTGCACAGGTCACGCTGCTAGTCGATTCCCACGCATGCGCAGTCGCAGGCCTTACAGCTGAGTGGCTACAAACAAGTGGCTTTAACCCTAGCCTTCCGGAGGCAGAGGCAGGAGGATTTCAGTTCGAGGTCAGCCTGGTTTACAAAGTCAGTTCCAGGACAGCTGGGGGCTGTTACGCAGTGAAACTGTCTCCAAAATCAAACAATCAATCAAATAACCCCCCCCCCAAATTAAAACAAAAACAGAAAGTTGAGACAAACAACCAATACACTCTAGTCCCCAGGAAAACACACCTGCTTTCCCAACCCTTCATCAATAAAAGACCACGTGGTGGCTGAATGAGAATGGCCCCCATAGACTCTTCCGTTTTAATATTTGCCCCCCCCCATTGGTGGAAATGTTTGGGGAGGGGTAGAAGGTGTGCTCTTGTTCGAGGAGATGTGCCACTTGGGGAAACTTTGCGGTTTCAAAAGACTCACACCCACCATTCCCAATTAGCTCTCTCTGCCTCATGCTTGGAGCTGTTCCTGCTGCCTTTGCTCCATCACTCACTGACTCTAACCTTCTGAAACTGTAAGGCAAATTAAACACTTTCTTTTGCAAGCTGCCTCGGTCATGGTGTTTTGTTGCAACAATGAAACAATAACCAAGACAGTTCATATTCTGAGCCATCCAATAAATCTCAATGCATACACGTGCAAGGATTGAAACCAAACGGTACTTTTCTCGGATGGCAGTGCACTTGGAAATCTGTAGCATGGTGGGGCTAGCCAGATTCAGTGAGTAACAGCCCTTACTATGCAAGCTTGGCACACAAGTTTGATTCCTGGAACGAACCCACTGTGGACAGAGAAACCAACTCCTGAAAGTTGTCCTTTGATACTTCTGCTGTAGTGTGTGTGTGCTTGCACTACCCCCAATATAACAACAAAACAACAACAATAATAATGTTTAAAGTAATCAGCAAAATATTTACAAATATACAAAGGCTGGGTAACAACACAATTTTAAATAACCCATAGGCAAAGGTGGCATCAGCCAGGGAGTCAGAAACTATTCCTGGCAGATGGTGAAGACACAGCACATAAAGGCAACTGATGCACTTACAGCCGGTTCAGGAGGGAGATTCCACAGAGATGCTGTTTTAGGAGGAAGAAGTTTAGGAGGTCCCCAAAGAGGAACTGAATTTCCATCTTCAGAAACTAGAACAAAAGAGCAAATCAGACCTAAAGGAGGCAAAATACAACAAAAACAGGAGCAGAGCAGGAGAGGCAGCTCAGCGGGTGGAGTGCTCACTGTGCAAGCCCGAGGACCTGAGTTCAGATCCCAGCGTCCTGGAAAGTCAGGCTAAACACTGGGGATGCTGATCTGTGCTGGCACACTATTAGAGCTGAAGGCGCTGTCCGAAGAAATGCTTCTCTCAGGAGACGCTTGGAGAGGCACAAACTTTAGTATTTGATGAAACAAAATGGGATCTGTTGCTCAGAAAATAAGTGCATAAAAGCTGGGCTAGGTGGTGTCTGCTTGAGATTACAGTGCTGGGGAGTTGAAGGCTGGAGGACACTGGGGTTCCCTGGCTAGCCAGTCTGGCTGAATCTGTGAGCTCAAAAGTAAATAAAGAAAAGAAAAGAAAAATAAGGTAGAGACTGATGCGAAGACACTCAGCATCAGCATCTGGTCTGCATATGCACACACACACAAACACACACACATGCACATACAAACACACATGTCCACACACAGACACACAAGTCCACACACAGACACACACAAATACACACGTCTACATACAAACATACACATTCACACACAAACACACATGCACAAAAACGCACACACAAACACACATACACACATACAAACACACAGTCCACACACAAACATACATGTCTATACACAAACACACATGCACACACACAAACACACTTATGCATACATGAATACATAATAAAATCCAAAAAGGGAAGATATCAATGAAATAGAAAAATCAAAATGGGAAGAGAATTGATCAGTTCTATGAGAATACCCAGGAGGGGCACCATATCAGCCCCTTTTGGTCCATGGCCAGATCAGAGAAAACTTGTCAGAAGCCGGACCCAGGTGGCTGACTAGTGGAATGGGCAATAGGCAGCCCTATGTCCTCTGTAAGAAATGGGCAGTTAAGCTGACTGCCAGCGAGGCTATAGGTCACACTCTTTGGGACGGCGAGGACAATAGATGTTCTGGGTAGGCTGGCCCTCTCAGAAGACATGATCAGCTGTTTTTTGAAGTTCCCTAACCACTCTTCAGAAGTTGTGCTTGGTTGCATGGTGTCTTAGTTAGGGTTTCTATTGCTGTGACGAGACACCATGACCATGGCAATCCTTATAAAGGAAAACATTTAATTGGATGGCTTACAGTTTCAGAGATTTAGTCTATTATCATCACGGCAGAACATGGCAGCATGCAGGCAGACATGGAGCTGGAGAAGGAGCTGAAGAATGGAGAAGGACCTACATCTTGATCCAAAGGCAACAGGAAGTGCACTGAGACACTGGGTGTGTTTTTAGCATATATGAGATCTCAAAGCCTACCTCCACAGTGACGCACCTCCTCCAACAAGGCTGTATCTACTCCAACAAAGCCATACTTCCTAATAGTGCCACTCACTATGAGCTTATGGGGGCAATTCCATTTCAACTACCACACATGGTGTGTCTTTGGCTAAAGCAAAGGGAATAGTGTCTCTCCCTGTCCTAGGTAGGTCAGGGATAGGCCCAGAGCTTTTCATGGGGTTGTTGTGTTGCGTGTCTGTTAGCGTGTCTCAGATTCTGCTGCTCCTGGGCACCGTTCTACCGCTGCCTCCAGCTAGGTCATCACTGGGATCCCTCTAACCCCTGCTACTGTCTCTGTCACTACCTTACCACATTGTTGTGCAGGTCTTGGGACTGGACTTCTGCAGGAGGAACCCCAGGAATGAGGGGCAGTTCTGCTGTCTTACCACTGGCCCCTGGAAGTCTGTCCACACGCACAGCTGGAGAGGGCTCCCATCTTGGCATACCCTGCCAAGGGCTGTGACCAGGTGAGTCCTGGTCAGTGGGGGTGAAGCTGGGTTAGGTCTAGGAGTAACAGAGAAACTGTCCAGAAGGATGATACAGGGGCAGCCCGGGAGCTGGGTCTGAGATGCCTGTAGACTGCCGGTTAGAAGGCAGCTGGTCTCGGAGACTCAGTTGTTGCCAGCTTTTCTGCAGCATCTTGCCAGTCTCCGATGCTGCTGTGTCCCACGGGAAGCCTGAAGTTCCTGATAGGTGCAGGCTGCCCACTTCCCAGGAATTTCCCGGAGCCTGTACACATTTCACTCCGCTCTTAGACGGTGGTTTTGTAGCCTCTTCCCCCAAATAGAAACATGGAGGAGGGAGGCTTTGTTGAGATGTACAGGAAGTTCACAAGGTTCAAGAAGTAAATAAAACATTTTAGTCTCAGGAACTCCCTGAAAGTTCAGTAAGATTCATCAGCCCCCCGCCGACCCCCGCCAAGCTTCTACAGGCTGGAGATAGGAGACTTTCTCTCCTGTAAGTGTACCCTAAAGATGCAGCTCTTAGGAGCTGTCACCCAGGTTGGGGTGGGCGTTTTAGCTGTGACTGCGTTGGAGTCACCCATGCTGTTTTGAGGCACCCTTCAGACCCCCCCCCCCATACGCAGCCTCAGTAAACTCGCTGGACTTGGGTGCAATCGTCGTTTGGCCACCAGTGCCATGTCTGGGGTTCGTGTCTCACTGTCTCACCAGGAAAGGACATGCAACAGCTGTTCTTCACTTGTCAACTGTGGGAAGCCATCACAGACCCAGTTGGTGAGACTGTCTCTCTTTCTATCCCTGGGACTTCCTGATTTCTCCGGTGGGGTCGCATTCCTTCCTGACTCCAGGCAGGGCTTTGTCCCTTCCCCTTCCTCAAGGTACCTCCAGGGATGTCAGGGGTCTCTACCAGTAGCGTTTCTATGCCTGGCCTGATGGAGACTACTTAGTCACTTCCCTGCTCCCAGACTATTTCCACACTTGGAAACGGCTAGGGTTTCGGGTTAAATTCTCCTAGCCGCCTTCTCTGTCTGACTCCCACATACAGGTGGCTTTCTATGCCCAAGGCACTTCGGGACACCTGTAGAGAGGAGGCAGGAAGTGTTGCAGAATGGAACATGAATAGTCTGCACAAAGACAGGTGTCTTCCGCTGCCTGACTTACTGGCCACTAGGGGGCGCGCCAGGACTGGCCACTAGGAAGCGCGCCAGGCCTGCCTGACTTACTGGCCACTAGGAGGCGCGCCGGCACCAGGCTTGGCGCTCAACTCCAGGATATGCGGCCCTAAGGAATAGCATCCTACCCAGCAGTATCACCCGTGGTTCCAGGAAAGCTTCCTGATTTCTGGGGTTGGAGGATGTTCCTCTTTGCCTTTCCCTCCACCTCTCTTCCTCACGGTGGATGAATGTCCTGCAATGTCTGGTAGACAGGGTCGTGGCTCTCCAGCAAACCTGCCTCCATTACAAGGGGTGGTGACTGGATGTGGGAGTCTGTGTAAAAAACCCAGGCTCAGCAGGTCCAGCACCTTGTTCCAAGTGGGGAACCCAGAAGCAGCAGGGCTCACCCCAGACCAACGAACACCTTCCCAGATGTTGAGGCTTGGTTTAGGGAG
The DNA here is from genome assembly GCF_014885135.2 of Alexandromys fortis. Lineage (NCBI taxonomy): Eukaryota > Metazoa > Chordata > Mammalia > Rodentia > Cricetidae > Alexandromys > Alexandromys fortis. The sequence continues at coordinate 2,096,864 of NW_026067930.1, read as the reverse complement.
CCTGCGTTGTTGTGCCCAAGTTGAGAACCCTAAAGAGACCACCGGAATCCAGTCAAGTCCAGAATGCAAAAGCAAGGTTTATTTCTTTTGCCAGCGAGCTGGGAGCTGTCCACTACATGCGACTCAGCGCAGTAGGGAGAGTTCCCACTCCTCATTTGGGATTGACTTATAGAGACAAAAGCTGCAAGCCAGGTTTACTCAGAGTCAAGGGGGTTGATTTTGCCGAGTGCCAGGAAGAGTTGGTTTTTCCAGCTAACTCCTATGATGCTGTAAAGAGCTCAAAGCGTGTGCCTAACCAAGCAAAGCTTTTTAAAAATTTCCATGGCTTTACAGCGTCACACTTCCCCTCTCACAACCCTCTCTCGGAAGCAGGGTGGTGAGGATGCTTTAAGGTTCAGGGTGTAGGTGCATGATGGGAAGAGGGACCCTCCCCATCCCTCTGCCATCTGCAAAGGGCAGGGTTTGCCACGCAAGCCTGCCCAGGGTGATAACCAGTGTCCCCCCACTCCTCCATGTGGGCTTGCAGGGTAGTGGTTGCAGTGGAATGGGCTAGTCTGCTTGTGTGGGTATCTGCTAAATACCTCTTCCTCATTCAACCTCAGCCTCACCACACTCAGGAATTGCCCAAATCCAAATAGCACACAGGAGCCTAGGCAGCAGCAGAAACCCATTGCATGGGGTGGGAAAGTAGGCAGTGAGCTTTCCTAGGGTCCCTAGGGCTGTGCTCAGCTTAGGCCCCTCCTAGATGGCCTCTCTTAGCTTGTACTGAGTCACACCTCCCGCTCCAGCATACGCATCTGGATAGGTTGCAACAGAGCAGCACTCCCAAGGAATGAGGTCACCCTGGTAGCTAGGCTCACCTTGGACCCTGGCTGTGTGCAATGCCCTCACAACTCGAAGACTGGGGTCTCTTTACAGCCTTGGGGAAGTAGAATCTCCGAGTTGGGGTCTGGGCACAGTGTCCTTCCTCCCTACATGGGACTTAGGAGAGTCTGCCTCCTTCCAGGATGGAGGTGTCTTTCAGGTCAGGTCCTAGGCGCTACTCCATGCTGCCAAGGCTTGTCCAGGGAGCCATGTGCGAGAGGCTCCACTGTCACTTACCACTCCACACAGCCACAGTGTTCTTAGGTCATTTATTTCCATGTAGAAGTTCAAGTAGAAAAATAAATGGCACGAGTACAAAATCAGAGGGGATGGTGTCATGTCTGTCCCCCATCTCCCATGCTGGGGAGCAGGGCAAATCTTCCTGTTCTGGGGCAGGCACTGTGTCAGGTCATCAGCTCTTGGTGCCCTCCATGACCTAGCCTCCACCCAGCCTTTGAGGGAAGTCCCCAGCCTTAGCACCTGGCTCCTCCATCATGGCCAAGGAGGAAGCAAGGCATGGGAACCCTGGGAAGCAGAAAAGGAGGCACAGGGAAAATGCCAAGCGGCATGTTACAGGCTGAGAGCCATAAGAGCGAGGAGGCCCAGGCTCATTGCCAGGCCCAGGGTGGCACTGCTAAACGGGGCACGTACAGATGCAGCGCTGTACAGCTTCCCGTTGCACAGGTCGCCCTGGCAGCAATGTACGGCCCAGGAACCGCTGCTGATCTGGCCCTGCTGGCTGTGGTTGGAAACGCACGAGTCTGCACATTCTTTCTTCACCAGGTTCCCAGACAGAGTGTTCACTGCACACAGGAGGGGAAAGGGCATCAGGCCTGGCTTTACCATGCACCCTGGCTCCCACAGAACATCCTCCACCAAACACCGCCATCATCAGCGTGACTGACCCCGTTCCCAGTATCAAGGGCTGCTCTCTTGGCCCTGAGAGCCCTGGACCACGACTCACCTGTGGTGGCAGTTTTACAAAACTGGGAGCTGGCTGGGCAGGTCTGAGGCTTCATACAGTTGGTGCTGCTACTGCACACATAACATTGGAGTGCCCAGGCTGGAGGGTGAAAGGTCAGAGGGTCAAGTAAAAGCCTTTGCTATGACAGAGCCTTCTGTCATTTTTCACCCCAACTCCTGCCCTAGAAACCACAAGCCTCACATCTCATGTTTAGCTCAAAGGGTGTCTGGATATCCCTTGGAGCCCAGAGAGGGTGTTCTATCTTATGCCGCCTCTAGGAAGAGGTGAAGAAGCAGAGGGGGTGCAAAGTGCAGGGGGCCCTTCTCTGAGAACCTTAGGATGTTCCTGGTCTTTGCTAAGGATACATCTGTCCCCATTCCAATTCCTGAAGAGCCTGGAGGAAGAGGGACTTGGCCACCCCAGGGCTGGCCAGAACAGATGTGAGGTGGGGATGGTGGTAGGGGAAGCCTCTTGAACAATTCCAGCCCTCCTTCCTCTCAAAGCACACCCAGTTCTAAGGGTTGGTGCTAAAATTCCCTGATTCTGAAAGACTGCATTTTTATGATTCCATTGAGTTAAGGTATTAAAGTCATTTGTTTTAAAGAGATAAGCATCCCTCAACATCAATGTTCTCTAAGCCTAAATTCTAGTTTGTAGTATTTGATGACCTCCTGTCGGTCACCCAACCCTTCCCAGTCCCCAAGTTCAGTCTCTCACCTGGGCTAGTGGCCACAGCCAAGGCAAGGAGGAGTAGCAGAGCCGTCTTCATCGTCTTCATCCTAAGCATCGTCTGGAAGCAGTGGGGGCTCTTTCTCTCCCTGGACCTTATAGATGGGGCAGGAGCTGTGGGAGGAGTTTAGGGCATGCCAGCTAGCAGCATGCAAATCAGAGTTCACCCCACCCTTTCTGGCCCAAGCCCAGCACAGCAGCTCAGAACAGGCCTGGCTCCTGCAACTTGGAGGCACTGAGGTTCCTAGCCCTCACATCGGGGCCTCCTTGAGCAGGGTTGGCTGTAGGCTGTCTGGTTCCTGCTCCAGTCACCAGAGGTTGTTGGGTCTCCATCTTTCCCAGTTTCCTTATTGGTTACCTGCCTCTTCCTGGGTCACGTGGTTGTGGACTTTCCACTTCTGTCTGTTATTCTTGCTACCTACCATTGGGTAGTTCCTCCAGCTAAGGCCGTGCTGGTTATCTGGATACCCACAGGTTAGAAGGCCCAGAGCTTACATTCCTCTTTGCTCTGAGCTCAGTGCTGACCTGACCCAGTGGGACCTTGGAGCAAGGAACCCCAAGGAGGCAAATAGTCCTTGCTGAAGATGTGGAGGCAATTTGGGGCAGGGAGAGAGAAGGGGGGGGATGTCTGTGTGTGTACCAGGTGTGGCCAGGTTAGGGCTATGAAGACCCTAGACCTTGGAAGCTTGGCCATCCCAGGAAACTGGGTAGGGACAGGATAGGACAGGATCAACTGAGGAGCAGCAAGCTGTGGGGTCATCTCATTGCTGCAGAGATAGGAGTTTTCCTCCGCTTCTCTCTTCCTCTGCTTGGGGCTCAGGTCCCATTCCCATCAAGTCCCCAACCCCATCCCTCATACAATGGTAATGAGAACACTGTCATTCTCCCACTGTATAACTATTGCTCTGCCTCTCTGCCTTGCTCCCCCATGGCTGAGAGCTCCCCGGGGCCCTAGGCAGATGCTGATAATGGTCCCCGTCATGCTCTCCGAGCCCCACCTTTGCTCTCTTGGCATGCATAGGAGACATTTTTGGCCCCGTGACTCTAGTTCTTAGCAGAAAGGTAACTGTCTTCTAACTGCTGGTTCTGTCTACTCATCTGGAGGTAGTGTGAGTGGGTTCTATAGAGTACTCCTGCCCCTGTCCTGGGGGCCCAGGCTATCAGCAATGGGGTAGGCACAGACAGGTCAGGCCTGGGCCTGTCCCGCCTGTATCCATGCAAAGCAGATGGACAAGCACCAACAAGGATGGGCAGGTCAGGGCCTGCTTCAGGGAGGGTTGGTCTGAGAACAAGGCTGAGGTTCTTAGAGCCCTAAAGACCTTGTGTCAGGCAGATCTGGACTCAAGAGCCTTGGGCCCCACTCTCTGCTTTTCCCTGGGCTAGCTCGCTTCTGAGCTGAATCAAGTTGGATAAAGCTAGGACCGACCAAGTGCCCTGGGGACTTCCATGTGGTTCTTCTCTAAATGATTTTTGGACTTGACAGTGTTGTGTTGACCTAATTAATCTTTGTTAATAAAAAAGTCTGGAGTCAAATATTGGGGTAAGAACCTGAAAGATCAGAGAACAGGGAGCATCCGCCAGTTGCTTCCTACCTCTCTCCTGCCTATGTCCAGAAGGGCCAAGATCCTTTCTCAGCCTTGCCTCACCACTTCCTGCCTCTTCTCTGCCTACAGTTTTCCAAACCCCAGTGGTTAATTTTTGGTCTGCTAGTGGCTGGCTCCACTCTCTGACTCCAAGCAAGCTTTATTTGTCAGAACACATTCAAAACATCATACATGGCAGGGTGTGGAATCTGGAAGGGCCTTGGGTAGGAGCCCCTGAAGAAGGCCCATCTCTATCCCACGCTGTCCTCTGTTTTGCTAGGTAGTGCCTGGCTCCTTAGGATTTGCTTAGGACAGCAGGAATGTCATAGGAAAGGCCCACCCAGCTCTGGGGCCTCCCTGAATACATCAGACTCAGGGAGAATGGGTGGGTGGAGGGAAGGGAGTGTGATTTCAAGCCCTGAGAACAGAACTTAGGTCTCCATGACAGGGTGGTGACGGTGGAGTTGGCAGGTGGAGAAAGATGACTCATTTGGGAAAGGTATGGAAACCGCTGGGAAAACAGGTTGAGAACTTCTTACGGGCTTGATGGAATTGTGGGGTCTGGGAATGAAGGGCAGAACAGAAGTGGGGGTCTGGGCCTGAGACTGAGAGCAGAGAATGCTAGGCTTCACACTCACACCCGGGGTAGGAGGAGGCATCTGCCTGCTGGCATGCCCCCAGGGACCTCAGGCTTCGTGGTGGCCATAGATCTTGGAGCTGGAGGCCGTAGGTGAGGGAGGTCCATGGTGGAGTCTATGGTGAGGTCCACGGTGGAAAAGGCCTTTGTCCTTGGCAGGATTGCTAGGAAGATGTGTTATATCTATCCCCATCTGGGTCCCAGCAGAAGTGTAAAACAGCCATACACTGAATTTACCCTAAGGAAAGGGTGTGATTCTGGTGACAGGACTTCTTGGGGCTCCTGGGGGGCGGGGTCAGCAAGGGTCCTGTTGGAGGTGGCCAGGCTAGGGCTTGGAGGCAATTCAAGATGGAGTGGGCTCAGGAGCTATTGTGTCTCTTCCACCTGCCTTTTGCACCTCTTCTCATGCCAATAGCCACTGCTCAGAGAGCACGGGCCCTCCCAGTCCTTGTTCGTAGCTCCTGGGACTGTGCTTGGGACATGACCTCTACCTTTGAGATGCTGGCAGAAGAATATTGCCCAGAAAGTGGAATGAAAGGGACACAGGGCAGAGAATGTTAGCACACTCTGGCCTGCCCGCTCCCTGACCTCAGCAGGCTGGCCAGGAAGTGGAGGGACAAGCCTGGACCTCTGTCTGGAGCAGAGGTCTCGCTGCTCATGTCCCTCCCCTTGCATTCATGTCTGTGATACATGAGATCGTGAGAGTGTGAGCCACCCAGAGCGAAGGCATATGGGTGAGCACAGGCACAGTGTGATACCACAGCCCTGGGCCCTTTCCTGGCCTGAAAGGACACTCCATAGACAGGTCGGATCCCTTGGTTGAGAGTGTCCAAACACCTTGAGGTATAAGGTCAGGCACACCCCAGTTCCCCCAAAGCCTCCCTGTACTTCTAAGCATTTCACTCACTACTGTACCCCAGCCACTACTGGGATAAGGGACACTGAGGGAGGGGCGAGACAGGGCCTGTGCCATAGACTGGCAGGAAAGAGGGACACAGATAAGCACTGCATGAGTGTGACAGCTAGGGAGGCTGCAGGGCACTGAGGCACTATAGGACGACTCACCTAGGTAGATCTGTGTAAGGTGGGACCTGAGGGTAGGCGACAATCAGTTGGTGGAGAAGACACCAGGCAAGGGCAGCAGAGTCTCGGCTTCCCATGCCACACCCTGGTTCTGTCTCCTTTTCTGCAAGGCCAGGTAAATGTTCTGTGAGTCAGGCAATGGAGAGAGAGTTGTTTCCCTGGGGCCTGTTCTGTCTGTAATCACACAGGTTGAGCCTCAGATGACACAGAATGGGTAGAACCTTGCTCAGCATCACTCAGGAAGAGGAGATGTAGCTGGGCCTGGCCTCTGGGCCTGGGGCTCCTCCTCCACACCCCTTTCTTCTAGCACAAGAGTAACCTTTGCACATGGAGCCGCAAATATAGACATGGGCATTGCTCATCTGCCGTCTGGCACCTGGCATAGCCCTGCCACACCTTAAATTATTCTCTGGAACCCTGGCTACCAGCAGCAATTCTCTAAAAGCACCTTCTCCCGTCATCCATCTCTCAAGCATCAACTCATGACCCATTCATGTATCTATGTACTCATTCATTCACCCACACTCAACCACACATCACCTGTTTATTATCTATCCACTCACCACACATCATTTTATCATCTGTCTACCCTGTCCATCCATCCATCCATCATCCATCCATCCATCATCCATCCATCCATCCATCCATCATCCATCCATCACCCATCCATCATCCATCCATCATCCATCCATCCATCCATCCATCCATCATTTATCCATCATCCATCCATCATCCATCCATCCATCCTATCATCCGTCCATCCATCCATCCTAGTATCCACCCATACACACATGCATCCATTCTATATACAGCCACTTATCCGCCCATCTTATCATCCATCATCTATCCATCCATCCACTCATTCACCCATCCACCCGTCCTTTACCAACCTATCAAACTATCCATTTATCCACCCTTCCATCCACTTATTCTTCTATGCATCTACTTGTCCATCCGTCCACTTACCTACTCACCCATCCATCCATTCACTTATCCACCCATTTTCTACACACCCATCTGTCCATCCATCCACCCACACATACATATTACATACATGCATACATACATCCTACAAATATGACTTGCAGAGCACCAGCCATGCATACAAGGCAGAGTTCTGATGTGACAGAGCTCAGATTTTCAGGACACTGAATTTCGAGACATCAAGTGTGAACAAGGCCCATGAAGACATATAGATCAGGGCAGCAGGTGAAGTGATGAAGGCTATGCTAGACTGCTTGGTCCAGGTAGATCCACTGGGCCAGATTTTGTTAACAGTGGGGGAAAGATGTGATGAGTTCAGCTCTAGGTTAAGGGAGTTACTCATAACTCCAGGATGGGTGTTTACACTGAGTGCTTGCCAGTTTCTCACCTGTACCCCAACCTCAGGGTGAGCTCTTGATGATCCCTGGGACACTCCCAGAGCCTTTGAGTGAGTTCCTACCTCACCCACACACCCCTCCTCTATGACTCAGTGTAGACTTACTCCCAGTGGAGTCCTACAAGGACCGTGGAAGTGAGGTCTCCACCTGTCCCAGGAAAGGGCTACTTGATCTGCAGCATCTGTGCCCTCCAGACCTTGTCCCTAGCATGTGATCTCCACTGATGTGTTCTGCTGTTGGGAGACTAGAAGCTACACTGAGAAGAGAAAGCTGACATCGCCAAGGGTGGGCGTTTAAGTCGGCAAGGCTGAGGGTGGCAGCTCAGGGGCCTGTGACACACAGGTAACTTGGGGAATGGCAGAGGACTTGGGGAGAGAATCTCCAGTCCTCCCCTAGAGGCAAAGGGATGCCTCACCACACTGCTGACCTACTGACCTGTCTGCCATCAGTGCTACCCTTGGAGCAGGTGGCTGTCCTCATGCGGCATGACTGGGGTAGAAGGCTAGCCTCCACTCCTTCATCCTCAGGTGGTGGAGGCTGGATCAGTAGGCTCAACCAGGTGCCCTTAAGGACTCCACTTCAGTGCCGGATCCAGGGCAAGGGATGTGCTGCGTGTGAGGAGTTTGCATGGTGCTGTAGCCTTCTCTGGGTGTGGGGACAGCCCCTGGGCAGGGAGGGGAGTCCTAAGCTGCCCTGACAGGGAGCTGTACTAGTACAATCTTAATTGCTTAAGAGATTAAGAGGCGTGTTGTCTGTACCCACAGTTACCTAACAGCGAGGAAAGGCTAGGTCCTTGGGGTGCAGAGAGGCCAGTGCCCAGAGTGGAGGATGCATCATGCAAGGTCAGATGGCCAGCTAAACAGATGCAAAGGACACAGACAGCACTGCCTTCATTCCAGAACTCTCTATTAGATGTCACAATGGCTTTAGATGTCACCCCAGAGCCGGCTTTCCATTTCTGGCTCTACTACTAGCCCTGGGGAGCTCTAACTGCTTCTTCCCCACCCCAGCCTCTGTTGCGCTGGAGAGCCAACGCTTCCACAGTGCCAACAGGGACACTCCCTGGGTGCGTCAATCCTCTATCTACTCCATCTCCAGACCCTGGAACCCCTACCCGACTGTCTTTACCTTCCCGCCAAGCCCATGTCTCCCAAGTTGGAGGGCTGTGGCTACATCCTCAGCTCCGTCTTTCCCTCACTTCTTTCCTAGAGCCAAGGTCCTGGCCCTAGGCATTGCTGGATGGAGTCCCTCTCCTGCTGACCTAGTGCTCTCAGGGTCAAGCCCAGTCTCCCTTACCCTGCCCATGAATACCACCTGGGCGGCTCACCCCACTTTCCTCTGACCCTTTCCAGGGGCTCCACCTCTTCTGCTCCTGTGGGCCCCTCAAGCCTTTTCCGAGCCTTGCACGTCACTGTGGACCAGGAACTCCGGTGCTTTCCCACAGCAGTCCGGATCACTCTGTCCCTGCAGGCCTGTTCCTCCCTCTGCTTTAGCAACTCCTGACATGGATTTGTAGTTCTGATGGCAGTCAGTTACCATCTATTGCCACAGGGCAGGGATGAGTCTGCTGTCACTAAGGGATCCAAATGTAGCAGGAGGCCTGTTTTCACGAGGCTCCCCAAGTGTGCTGGCTCCAGACCCGTGGGCACTCTGAGGAGTGGAGAGAGCTCAGTTTGCCTACACCATCTACCTCCTTGGGAGTCATAAAGGTTGGTTGGGGAACTCCAGAAAGTTCTGTACACAACCACTTCCTCCTCTGAGACCAAGAAGGGTTCTTAGCTGTAAGAACCTGTTCCCCTGCCCTGCCCAGCTTTGGAAAACAGAACCCTGGGATGAGGCACTAACAGCCACACAGCGGGGACTGGCTGCCACGAAGGGTGAGGCCCATCTAGTTAGACTGTGGGAAAGCTGGTCAGACAGGAGAGAGCCCCAGGTTTCTCGACAGCTGCCTCTTATAATCCTAGATCTCCAGACTCCATAGAAGTGGGCTGGCCACGCAAGGAAGGCACACTGAGAGGTTCAGAGGATGAGGTGTGCTCTGGTTCAGGGGGATCTTGCTCGGCATCCTCAGCTCACCCAGTGTATCATCCTTCCCCACCTTTCCTGTATTCCACAGCATCAGGTGTGTGATAAGGTGAGGGTCTCTCTCCACTGCCCTAGCTTGCTGCTCTTCACAACGTTGCCCAGCACACACTTCTGACGTGGCCAGTCTTGGAGGGCATGTGAAGCAGGGAAGTTGAGTCTAGACACTAGGGGACTGTGACTCCATGAATCTAGGTGTCTTCTGGGATGTGTAAAGACACACAGGGAGGCAGAGGGGCTCTGGGGGTAAGCGGGAGGTAACAAGCAGGGAATGAGTAGATGTGTCCCGGCTGGTGGCCTAGGGATTCAGCAGGTGGGGAAAGGGAGGCTGAGCTCTGTTTCTAAATTACGGATGCAGTGTGATCAGATGGGCCCCGGCCGTAGGCATTGCTGGGTGGAGACCCTCTCCTGCTGACCTAATGCTCTTAGGGTCAAGCCCAGTCCCCCTTACTCTGCCCAGGGAGACCGCCTGGGCTGCTCACCTCACTTTCCACTGACCCTTTCCAGGGGCTCCACTTTCTCTGCTCTGCAGGCCCCGCAAGCCACTTCCAAGCCTTGAGTGTGCTATGTCGTGGTGACTGCCCTGACCTCCTTACCATGATGAATTAGACCTTGAGCTGCAGCGAACCAAAATAAACTCTTTCTCTGGCTTCTCTTGTCAGGGCAGTTTATTGCAGTGATGGGAGAAAACCAGCAGGGGGCAGGGAACAAAACTCTCCTGAGATGAAGGGCTCTGGCTTCACCCTTCAAGAAGAGCCCCTGGGGAGACGTGGTATTGGGTGGCCTCAGAGTTGTGATGATTGTCCATAGGATGAGGGTTTCCCGTGCCACCAACCAGGGGTATGGACTTGTGGGGTCCTGGGGTTACTGGGAAGGGTGTGAGCATCTTGCGACATCACAGCTCAGAAGGGCTCTCAGGGGACCCCTGTGAGTCTCCCCACTTGGGGTGTGGTAGAAGTCTGTTTCCTCTGTCTTGGCTGTTGAGACTCAGTATAGACACAACAGGCAGAGTTTAAAGCAGGGGCACCACACCTGTATCCAGGCTTCTGTGATAAGAATTCCACCTGGCCCTCTCCCAAGTGCCCCTGCTTGCCTCTGAGGCTGAGGCTGACCAAGGATCAGGAATCCCCCAGACCCAACATCTTGGACCGAGTGACTTCCATATTTACTTTCCTCTTAGGACAGCCTCAGGGAAGGGGTGGCAAGACGGCACTTCAGGGAGACGAAGCAATTTCCCCATGCTCACAGAGCATGGCCACCCATTCTAATGCCGGACACTAAGCCAGAGGTGATCAGCCTTGCCTGCCCCCTCCACACACAGTGGGCAGTCAGGGACGTTTTAAAACCTTGCGTTCAGCTGGACAGGAACTAGGTGGGTCCCTGCGCTGGAGAACTTGGCTAACCAATGGAAACCCCAGAAGGCAGACTCTGATGGATCTGCGCAACTAGATGCATGGGTGTTTGTGTGGGTGGGTGGATGGATGGATGGATGGATGGATGGATGGATGGATGGGCGAGTGAATGGGTGGGTGGACAGAGAGAATATTGGTGGCCATAGAGTACAAAGAGCTGGAAGGATCCAGTGCCCAAGCCTTTCAATCATGATACCATGCCAGGGTCACTTCACACATAAAAGAGGCACGGGGGTTCAGATGGCCATGTCCAGGGTCCTGTCAGTCAAGGAGAGGGTAATACAAATGCCAAGCCTAATGTCTGTTGGATGCTTCTGAAATGAGGGTGGAGAGCTCTGGGGGAGACCCACTGAGGATTGCTGGGTACTCTCGTGACTCAGCTAAGGACGGAGGGCTCATAGAAGTGGAGGGGGGTGGTCTTGGGAAGGTGTGCCCTTGTTCCCTCTTGGAGGATTCCCTGAGTCAGGAGGAGAGCTGGAACCTTTGGGGGCAGGTGCTGCTACTTCCTCTCTGTGCGAGAAGGGAAGACTGTGTGTGTCTTGGGGAAATGGGAAGAGAGATTTACAGCCTGGCGGGGTGGGTGTAGGATGCTGCTGAGGCTGCAAACAGACCCCTGACGATAGGGAAAGGGCAGCCAGGCCCTCACCAGGCAGCTCGAAGCAGTGCCCACAGTAGGCTGGCAGAGGCGCTGGCCCATAGGGCCCCAAGGCTGCTGGTCAGGCCTGAAGCAGCGCTACGGTTGCACTGGTTGCCCTCACAACAGAAGACAGACAAGGCACGGCCATCAGAAGACACGGTGCTGTTGGGGCAGGTTGGCGCGCAGGACTTCATGACCAGGATGCCACCGGGGTTGGCTGTGGAAACAGGAGGAATGGTCATGGGTATTGTGGCCATAGTCCCCACAGCTGTCACTACCCAGCCAGTTCTCAGGGGACAGGCAGCCTGGGGCCACATGCTTTGAGGTAATTCCTGGGACTCTGAGTGTTTGAGGTGGCAGCTTGGGGGTGTTCCAGAGAATCTTGTGAATGGATAGCCTTCCTCAGTGACTGTGGGGAACGTGTCTTCTTTATGATGGACTGGATTTTGTGACATCTGAGGTCAGGGACTGATTTGAAGACTCCTCCCTCCCTCAGTCTCTGGGTCCCTCAGCTCCCTCTATTTTCCCTTTCCTGAGAGATGTCTGGTTTACAATCCTCTCCTCTCTTTTCCCCACCCCTTTCTTCTTATTTCCTTCAAGACTTCAGATATCAGAAGACAGGCTTGGGCCCCACCTATCTCTCACACCTCTTGGGACTGGGATAGACTAGACAAGGCTGAGTGACCACGGCTCCCCGGCTTGCACAGCATCCCCTAGGTTTCACAATCCTTGGGAGAATTAGAGACAGGGCTTGCAATGGCCCCTGGGAGAGAAGTTGACCTGAGTTGAGGGCATCTCAGGAAGTACCACTGGGCAAGACTAGTTCTCTGTCTGCATGCCCATAAGGGGGATGGGTTGCTTTGTGTTTACATACACACAGTGGGGACTGCAGGACTCTTGAGAACCCAAGGCCCTACAAAAAGTAAGTAGCTTCCCTCAATTTGCACTGTTCAGAGGTTCTGTGGGCAGGGGCCGCTAGCCTGCAGTTAGCCCAGACACTGAGGTGGCATAACTATCTCAAGATGCTTGATTTTTTTTCTATGCTTCAGTTTCCCCACCTAGACAACACAGACCAAAGGTGGGATTAGCCTTTGCCTCATCCCTTCTTTAGGATAATGGGGCATTGGTGGATCATTTGAGAGCTGTGCTGGTGTGCGGAGAATATGGGTACATGTTAGTCATCAGTTGGCAGTAGTCGGTGGCCGAGCTGGTACCACATCTGCCACATCTGAATAGTCTTTTCCTGGGAATGGAGGCTCAGAGTTGATTGTAGCTGCTCCTGGACAAAAGAGAACCCCACCCCTTAGCAGGTGCTGCTAGTGGCTGCTACTTGTCCAGCCCAGGAAGTGTTGTGCAGACACAGCCTCCTGCTGGGGTAAAAGGGACACTAGACTTCATCAGTTGTTGTCCCTGATGAAGCAGAGAGAAGCAGCCTTTGTGGCTGTGTATGAACACTATGTGGGAGATATGGACACAGTGTCACCCTCATCTGCCCAGTCTTTAGAGAAAGATGGTTCTGGCATTAGGAATCAGTCTGTTCTCTCTCCCTGGAAATGCAGCAGCTCGGGGAAGAGCCACAAGGGGCTGACGCACAGGGCCAGCAGCAGGCCACTAATGTCATGGCACCCCTTTACCTCCTCTCCTTGGGGCTGGGAAGATCCTTGGCCTGCCTGTGTCACTTCACTGGACAGGGGTAGGAACAGATGCCTCTTTACACTCACAGTGGACTCTTCTACCTAGAGCTCTTGTCCCCAACCCAGGTTGCTTCTCCAGGGAACTTCCTGCTGCCTTCTGAAGGCTACCTTTCAACTATGCTTGACTGTGACTTTTGAGGTCTTGGAATACAGGGATGGTTTCACATGTCTCAGTGTCCCTACATTCGGCATGTACATGGGGAGATGGATGGACAGACGACAGGCCAGATAGACACATGCTATTGCCAGCAAGGGCAAGGACAGGGCGGGATCCCAGGAGTGCCCGAGAGAAGCTCTTGTGCGGGGATGAGCTTCGGGGAGCTCCGATTCCTGGGTACCTCCAGGCACTCACTGCTTTCCATCTTTGCTTCAGCAGGGGCCCCTCTGCTTAGGTATTTATTGGCTTTTGGTACTTGATGTATCACTCACCTGTTGCTGGGCAACGATCCCATCCTCACTGTTCTTTCTTGCCTTGTGCCCTGGGTAATGGCTGGACCTGCATTCCACTAGCTGTTTGCCTCTTGCAGCACCACTGTGGTTTAACCAAGGGCAGCTGCCTCTGGACAGGATGCCCCTCTGCAGAGGAGGCAGTAGAGGAGTATACGTGTTTCCTCCTAGAGCCCCTGAGTCAGTCAACACAAGAACCAGCCAGGGTACAGACAGGAGTATTACCCACGGTCTGTGCTGGGTGAGTGCATTACTACCAGACAGGACACTGCCTCTTCATCAAAATAGGGACAGCTCCAAGTATGCACTAGAAGTGCCTGTGTCACTTGGGATTACTGGGTAACTGTGTTCTGATGAGCAGACCAGGGCCACCATGAAGCCACCTGGTTTCCTTCCCCTCCTCCCAGCGTAGGATCTTGGAAGAAGCTGCCTAGTGACCATAGGAACTTCCCTTCACCAGGGCCAGTGGCCTCATGACCCAATTCCAATGGCAGCAGCCAAGAGAGTACCCCCAAGCCCTTCTAGACCTAGAGGTGACACTGTCCACCCAGGCCCTCAGCGTCTGAAAGGTTTGTCAGCCTCTCTGATATGTCCATGCTTTCTTCTGGGACCACTTCAGATAAGTGACTCCCTGTCTCCAGCTATGCCAGCACCAAGCCTGAACCCCATCACAGCCACCATCACAGCCCAATACACAAGCTCTAGGCCCAAGCTCAGCCCCACTGCTCAGAGGAGAACCAGACAGATGTACAGTGAGATGTAAAAAAGAAGGCCTGGCCTGGGAAAGGAGAGTCAGCAGCGGGATAGAATTCTGGAGTCATGGCAGAGCACCCAGGGGCAGAGATTATAGCCAGCGGATTAGAGACAGGGATCCGGGTGAGCAGTAAAGGTCCAGAGGGCCTGGAATAGCAGGGTGTGATGTCAGTATCTTCAACATGTCAGCCTCTCTCCAACCCTCCTCTCACCTCATCTTTAGCCTAGTTTAAACTGTGAACTAGAGAATGACGGTGTCCCTAGGGTCTGCGGGGGGGGGGGCACCAAGGGCTCCTGATGGAGAGGACAGAAAGAGGTCAAAGGGGGCCAGAAAGTGCTTGTGCAGTGCTGGTGGGGCGGGATGGGGCCCGTGTGGCCCAGGGTACTCACTGGCCCGAGTGATCACACAGAACTTGTCCGTCAAGGCGCACTCCACGAGAGACTCGCAGTTCTCGTGCCCACAGCACACATGGCAGTGCAGGGCCCGGGCTGGGGGGAAGCACAGGCCATCAGTCTGGGCTGGGGCTGGGGCTAGGGCTATGTGCCCAGCTGCCTGCCTAGTGGCCCACACAAGGTCACCCTCTCAGATCCTTCCCTCCCTCCAGGAGTTCCCCCAGTACCCCCCTCTGGGAGGGTCTGAGAAGCTAGGAACTTCATGGTAGTGATTCTGACACACTCCTCCCTCTGTCCCTGTGTGTGTCTGGATCAGAGTGACAGCCTGAGTAGCAGGCAGGTGTCGGGTGTGGTGGCATGCTACCCTCAGGCTAGACTCAAAGGTCTTCTGGCTAAAGCTTCCCTGGCACCACTAACTCCCAACTTATCTGCTTCTCTGCTCTGTATTTATCGCTCTGTTAAGGAGACAGGGGGCATTAGTGAAGGGCCTTGGCAGCTAAACCGGAGAGAGATCAGATGGGGAGGTAGATGGGCTTATGTATGTATATAGAGATATACGAGGGGGTGGGTGGATGGATGGATATATGGGAGGATGGATGGCTGTACCATTGGATGAGTAGGTGGATGGGTAGGAGGATGAGTGGGTTGAAGCATGGATGCTTAGATGGGCAAACGGATGGATGGAAGGGTTGTGGTTATATGGCTGGATGAAGAGATGAGTGAGTGGTTCCATGTGTGAGTGGATGAGCAGAGAAATGGGTGGAGAGGTGGATGGGCAGATGGATGAGCAGTTGGTGGTGAAAGGGTGCATGGATGGATGGGTAGTTGGGTTCATGGGAATATGGATATTTAAATCGATATGTAGGTGGATTGATGGGTAGAGGTGCATGAACGGAGGAGCAAAGATGGATGGTGTAGGGGATGGAGCGGTAGGAAGCAATATAAAGAGGGCAAATTTAGAATTTCTAATTCTCACTATCCCTACTGCAATCCATGGTGTCCTCACCTATAACATGAGAATAATAGTGTTCTTAGCTTTCTCAGATGATAAAATCACAGAATCCATAATGCGCATGGCCCCTAACCCTTCCTTCCCAGGAGATGACTGCAGGGAGCTTCAAGGGCTAATGACAGCTGGCTTCCCTGCCAGGGCAGGCTGGCTCTAACGACTTTGTGTCTCTAAGCATCAGTAGATACTTAGATGCTGTTCCTCTGGAGGGAAGGAACATCCTGGTCCTGCCTCATTCTGCCTAAGGCCTGCTGGTAGCCCACACCTTCAGGAAAAGACTTCCAGGCCTAGGGAGTGGGCAGGCTCCAGACATAGGTGGTCCCAGATGCAGTGTTACTGGCCACAGCTTCCAAACACAAAAACTGGCAGACCCTTGAGAGAACACAGGCTACCTAGCCATGACTGACTCAGTGAGCAGCAAGCCTCCTATAAGGGCAACTGGGGCAGAAGGCACAATGGTTACTCCGTGGTCACTCCTGAGAGGCGCCATGGTTTGTGAGATGGTGGGACAGAGCCTCACATCCGAGCCCACATAGGTGGATTTTTAGATGTGGTTGGGGACCGTTGCTTTGGTCAAAGGTGTGGGACTGCAGAGACAAGGCCAGCTTGAAGGGTTGCAAGGACTCTTTAGCTGCAACAAGACATGCTAGGGGTTCTGATGCAGAGGTGAGGCTACTGGAGGTGTCTTTGTGGTCAGACCTTGGGAGTCCCGCAAGGAGTGTCTTTAGGAGTTTCACTTAAGAGTATGAAATAGCAGATGTGTTCAGAAGAAGTGTCTTACAGTGGAGCGGCCTGAGGGGGTTTCCCTGTAAGGGTGTTGAGCAACAGGTGTCCTTGGCAACGCACACCTGCTTAGAGGGAGTTAGATTATCACACCTCCCACATAAGAACCATCAGTGTTGAAGCTGTGGTGGCCCTGTGCTGAGGGTTGGGAGGTGTCTGCAACACTCCTTTCTGGGATAAGAGATACACCTTTCTCAGGTTAGAGACTCTGGAACCCTCGAGAAAAAAAAATGGCTTCCTCATTGGCAACATCTCCCGGTTATCCTCTCCCACCCCAGACAGTACATCTGCATACTAGTCCCCAGGCCTGTTTGTCTGGGGACACTCTCCTAAGTTATTCTAGATAAGGACCTCATAGTACCTCCATTTCGTCATTGTGGTCCCCAGAGACCCTGTGCTGAGGAGAGTTCCAGGGTTGTTCTCCTTAAGCCTTCAGAGCCCCAATAAGTTTCCAGCATGCTAGATCCTGCAAGAATTTGGACTAAACCATAGGAGGAGGAGGAGGAGGAGGAGGAGGAGGAGGAGGAGGAGGAGGAGGAGGAGGAGGAGGAGGAAAAGATCCTGCAAGAATACTGTAAGGTCAACCTCCCAGGAAAGCTGAGCCTTGAGGACAAAAGTGACCCAGCCAGTCAGTGTCCCCACCTTCTGACTCAGTCTTCCCACCCCCTTCCTGCCTCCAGGGCTGTAGTTCCTGATTGGTATTCCTGATCTTGGGTCTCTCTACATCTTTGTCTCCCTGAGTTCCAAGCGATCCCCCCAACCTGACCCTGACCGCCTTCCTGTTCTCAGCCATCCTCCAGCTCTTGCTCACTGCCCTCCATCTGCCTTCCCACCTCCCTACGTGGGCACCTGATGAAGGCTAGTCTGCTGTGCAAGGCCCTTTTCCTCTTCCCTCCGCCCCCTCCCCACGCTCAGGGGAAGCTGATGGGGTTAATTATCCTGGAGATGATAATTATTCCACTGATAATCACAGGCTGAAGTACATTCCTCCCACCCCCGGCTTCATTTCTGTCCCTAAACCAGGTCATCAGGGTCAGGGCAGAGTGTGTTGGAGGGGTTGACCCATGCCATGCAATCTATCTTGCCCATGTCCTTCCTTTCTTAGTACCAAGAATCCCTCATCCCCGAGCACCTCATCTTGGAAAGAGGGAGGATAGTTGGCCATTCTTGCTAAATCCCAGGTTTCAGTACTCACAAGTGGTACCCAGGGTACCTCCCCTTCAAGCATCTCTGGCTTCTCTCCATAATTTTTATGCCCCTCCCCGCCACACAAAAAGCCAGAAAGGTACCACATAATATCTAAAGGGAAGAGGTTTCTGAGTCTGACTGGGCAGGGAGCCACCATAGAAGCTTCTTCCACATTCCCTGCAGCCTCCTCACCAGTCCAGTGCCCCAGCTCAGAAGGCTCCCCCGCCCCATGCTCCTGAATGCTTCCCAGAGGCCGCCTGTCTCCCTTCAAAATGGATGCAGCCGGTGTCTTACCCAGAGAAGCACACACAACAGCCAGCAGCAGCAGCACCAGGAAGGTCCTCATCTTGGTCACCAGCAACTGGCAGCCACCAGGGAGAGGGTGCCTTTATAAGTCCGGTGGGTGTCTGGGGGAACCCGGTAATTTGGCTGGAGGATGAGCTTGGGGTGGCAGGACTGGCCTGACTCATGGCCCCCAGGCTCCCGCAACCCCACCTCCAAGGTGCCCCTTGACCTGCCACTTTGGTCCTCTTCCGGCAATTACCAGGAGAACCCAGTCACACCAGGGAAAAGGGGGTCTGCAGTGGCAGCCATGTCTTGTAGACTGAAAAGAATGTGGTTTCTCTGAGTATCCTAGCCCCTCCCTTCTGCCTTCTCCCTCACACCAGGCAGTCAGAGAGACGCCAAACCCAATGTAATGGAAGAAACTGGGGAATTCTGGGCTGAATCCGGCCCCTTCACAATCTTCATATGTGCACAGTTCCTGAGGACCAGCTCAAAAGGTTGATTCTAACTTGGAGGTCAGGGCTGAGGCTCTGCCACTTAGAGGCTGAGCTAGGTCAGGGAACTCCATCAGGTGAAGACTAGGTGTGCTGAGAGCTTGGTGCAGATCCCATCCCTGAATCTGCCTTCCACCTTGGGAGCTGTGCAATGCCCAGGTTCCCAGAAGAGACAGGAAATGACTTGTACTTATATTATGGGGTCCTGCTGGAGTCTGAGAGATGGGAGCACACATTTCCTACTAGTTCTCCTGTCCCATCCATCCTGTGGCTGCCCTGCCCTGGCCTCCCCTTGCCCAGACGTCTTGGTGCCCCCTGACTTTATGTACCTGTCCAAGTGGATTCTAATTCCCTTAGCCCGTAGTATGTGCCATGCCTCTACCTTCAGACCCTCAACCAGGCCTAGCCTTGTGCCCAGAACACACACCCTTCAGGCAAATCACCTTTCAAAACATTCTTCTTAGCCCCTCCCTGACCTGTGTCCAGGAGTTGCCCAAATAGCCCCTGAACCCTTTCTAGAGGCCTAGAAGCCCAAGGGCCTCTTTTCTGTCTTCCTTGAGTTTGGATAAAGATCCTAGGGGCCAAGCCGGGCGGTGGTGGCGCACGCCTTTAATCCCAGCACTCGGGAGGCAGAGGCAGGCGGATCTCTGTGAGTTCGAGACCAGCCTGGTCTACAAGAGCTAGTTCCAGGACAGGCTCCAAAACCACAGAGAAACCCTGTCTCGAAAAACCAAAAAAAAAAAAAAGATCCTAGGGGCCTACTGGACTGTGAGTGAGAAAGGGTGGTGGTCAAGCAGAGGGAGGAGGCAAGGCTGCATACCCAGGAAAGGGAGGCTGCTCCTGGGAGCAGGGAAGGGACTCTCTCCCCAGCACCAGGGTGGTTGAGTCAGAATCTGACCTTATACCGTGTACTATGGGCATCTTTGCAGTCTTATCTGGATGGTTTCTCAGATTCTTTCAAACTTTTGTGGTTTAGGACATCTCGTTTCCACTCTCCCCAGCCTCTAAATGGCAAAAAGGAACTGACCTGTCAGGAGCCTACAAAGTGCCCTGTGAGGGCTGTGGTGGTGGTGGGGGGGGGTCTCATCTCTGACCAGCTCACTGTTGCAAAGTTCTTGATGGGCCACACATCAAAGGTGGTGTTGGCTGTGACCCTGGTGTCCCCCAGCCACGGTTCTGCCTACCGACACCATCAACTCACGTAGCCTCTGAGCCTGGGATTTCCCAGATATGGAAAGGACAGTGAGTGAACTTTCAGGGACCAGTTGCACATAGCAGCCTCAGCCCTCTCTGGTCTGGAGCTGGGACCCAACCTCCTGCGATGCCATCAAGCTATCCGCCAAGTCTGGGGGTCTCCTTGCTCTGCTAACCAGGCAATTAGGAGTGGTGTGATGGATCAAACCTGATGCTAGCTAGCAGGGCATGGACCTCAGTCCTCGCCCTAGAGAAAAAGAGGTAGGCCCAAGGCTGTACCCACAAGCTTAACAGTTCCTATGGGTGGACCTCAGATGGGCACCTCTGTGCAGGAGACAAATTACCTCCAGAAATATGTAAGTTGCCATGGATACCTCAAGTGATTTGATAGGACAACCCTGTTCTCTCTCCTCCCAACCTTGACAGACCTGCTTCTTAGCCTCTCTCCATCCCTGTACCCATGAGGCTATGGGACTCTGTGTGAAAGAGGGGGGGAAAAGGAGCTTGAGCAGCAGAGGCCATCAGAAGTGGGCAAAACCGACACCCCTGCTCTAGACAATGAGTCAGCTTCTCAGTACTAGGCTGGGAACCCTTAATGCAGAATGCAGGTACAGGGGCTTGGGATGGTGTCTATGTGTACATGTGTGGCGGGACCCACATTAACAGAAGTGATCATGGTTAGATGTCAGCTGAGCCAGGGGTCAGTGCCCTTCTGGGAGAAGCTGCAAGACATATGCCCTCCAAAGTGTGAATGGCGAATGTCCTCCAAAGTGTGAATGGCGTATGCCCTCCAGAGTGTGAATGGCATATGCCCTCCAGAGTGTGAATGGAATCTTGAAAGTAGAAAACTAGCCAGTGTGACCCAGAAAGCGGGCCAGGATCCCATGGCTTCCAAGAGCTCCATGCTGGCAATGTCAGCTGGATTGAACGGGCTGGCTCTTAAGTCAGGGTCGCCGATTTGGAGATCTGCGGGTACAGGGTGTCCACTAAGAGGGAACTGATGAATGCTGACCCCAACCATCCTCAATGGGCTTTTAAAGGGTAAAGGTTCTGTAGCCTCCATGGGGTGAGGTGGGAAGAGGAGAGCCATAGGGTAGGAGCTGCTGGGGTTGAGCTGGAGTAGCAGAGGCTGCGGCTGTCTGCGATGGCCTCTTGTTAAGCTAATGAGCCTCCTGAATCCCACTCCCAGGCAGCTGGGTGGGTACTAGTTATAGCCTAGGCTCTCCTAGCTGGGCCGTAATTAGCACTTATCTTTCTAGCCTGGTATTAGCCTCCACTCCCAGATGCCAACAGGGGACAGGGCTTCCACTCCTGGGAAGTACAGGGCAGATGAAAGAACCTGGTCCCGAGGAGTTTAAGCCCCCTTCAGAAGAATTCTGGGTCCCTGTCAAGAGCCCAAGATCTCCCTGTGAATCAAGGAACTAGGTCTGTTTTTGTATCCTCTGGGGACCCTGGCTTCCTTCTACTCTTCCACATTGCTTTTCCTACCCGTGCTGAGGGATTTGGTAGAGTAGCCGGCTCACAGTGTCTGAACTCACTCCATGAGAACCAGGCTGGAGACCCAGCACAGCCACACAGAGCTTCATTCCACGTGCTAGCTTCAAAGGTTTAAAGCCCTTATGTAAGATAACATGGTGTTTGCGTATGGCCCGTGTCTGTCCACTGATTCACAATAAATCATCCCCCAGTTGCTTAGAATGTCCCACCCAGTGTAAATGCTGTGAAAATTGTTTTACCTTGGTAAGAGAACAGTAACAATGAAGGAGGTCTGGTTGTTCAGACAGATACCCCTCCCACAACACACTCCCCACCCAAGAGTTTTGGTCCAGGTGAGTTGGATGCCTCGGCACCGAAAGTGAGGGCCGCATGCACTTTATAAACCACAACGCAGGCTCTCATGTGCCCACAGGTCTTCTGCCTGTCACCTGCTGAGCCCCAAACACACCCCCAGACCTCTCTGTACCCTTTGGACCTGCTGGGGCCCTTCTCAGGTGTAGTTGGCAGGAGAAAGTGGGCACCTGAGCAGAGGGACCTCACCTAGCTGGTCCAAGATCTGGAAACCAGTCAGCACAAAATTCCTGCTCCTCCCCGAGGTATAAACTGAGCCTGAGGGAGTCGGGGCCTTCAGCTAGCAGGTAGGTCCAGGGATAGGGACTTGAGGAGGTGGGCTTAGTGGGGAGGTTCCTGTTTTAAGGTACACCATGGGGGAGCCTTGTTCTCAGGAAAGTGGGACAGCATGGTAGGGCAGCGCCTATCCTGGGATCAGTCAGAGGGAGTTCAGGAGCTCTAGGCTTTTCCTCGGGGGAGAGACAGGGTCTCGGAAGATACCTACCGTCAGACACCTGAACTCATGTGTACCCACACTGTGGGGTGTTAGGTCTGTCACCAGTTTTCCCAAATCTTCTTTGTATTCTGAAAGATTAAGATCAATCATAATACTGATGGCAAACAGAGGGTGGCAGGCTTAACAGCGAGACTGACCCCTGGGCAAACGGGCAGCAGGCCCTCCCAGTGCTCTTGACTCCCAATACTGCTCTGAGATGAGAGAAGTGAGATTTCTGGGAGGAATGGCTGATCTAGAGGTCAGACAGGGCAGACTGTGATACGCACAAGGCACTTTGATTCGGACATCTGTTTTCAGATGTAATTCACCTGCCCATGTTTTACCCCTTCAGTTTCTTGGGTAGTCACAGCTTTCTCTAACATCTGTGTCTGCTCTGGAAACACATCCTGTCCCATCAACAGCCCCCACCTCAGCCCTTGGAAGCAAACCCATGGCCTTCTTTGCATCCTTCAGAATGTGCCTCTTCTGGATGTTGGAACCATACAACACATGAATCTTTGCTCAGCCATGTTGAACATGTGTTAACACACCAGTCCTTTGTGGAATAGGGTAGTAATCTTCCCTCGGTGGACTGGGCCACACTGTGCACACATGAGCCTGCTGGTGAACATAAAGTTATGCAGCACCATGATGGGTTAGTAGTTAAGAAAATGGTTATTTAAAAAAGCCTGGTGTGGTGGCGTCTTCCGACACTCAGCATGGGAGACTCCTGTTTCTAATCCTAGGATATAGCTCAGTGGCAGATCATTTGCCTAGCATGTTCAAGGCCCAAGAGCCAATTCCCCGTGCTGTACAAAATGACAAACAACAAACAGAGGGGGAGATAGACATCTACACATGAGAATCCCACATGAGTTACCTGGTTTTGTGGCCCTGGAAAGAGTAGAGCTCACGTGGCATCTCAGCGGCGGCTGCATTGAGTGGCCGTGCTCTAAAGAACACTCTGCTCCGCAGAAACACCGAAGGACAGCACTGGGGACTGCTGGTACCTGGGGACCTAGATCAACCCCACTGTGAAGAACAACACTGGGGGCTGCTGGTACCTGGGGACCTAGGTCAACCCCACTGTGAAGGACAGCACTGGGGGCTGCCGGTACCTGGGGACCTAGGTCAATCCCACTGTGAAAAGCCTTGCAAATAAGGAGCCATCAGAACAGAAACATTTCTTCTGCTCCTTCCTATCTCCTCAGCCCAACCATCCCTCCACACTGAGGGACATTCTACTGTTTGTCAGTTCTGGCAGTGGATGGAAGCCAAGCAACATCTCCGGACAGCTCTGTCCTGATGACTGTTAGGGGCCCTCAGTAGTATTCTGGAGCAGAAAAGGGACATTTAGCGAAAACCAAAGAAAACTGCATAAAAACATAGGCCAGTACTAATCCATTAACCTTAATGAAGACCACAGGAACTTAAGACATGGGGGAAGGGAAAGCTGAGGGTGGGGAACGTGGAAACCATGTAGTTACACTGTCTTTGTGAATCGACAACCATTACCAAAGGGAAAGTTGACATTAAAATATCGCAATGCATATGGAAGGCCCGGGACTCAAGGTGTGCTGTGTCCTCAAGTGAGCTATGGGCCAACCGCCACCCTTCCCTGTAGTCAAACAGGTCAGAATGGGAGCAGCTGCGGCCCTGGCCGCCAGAAGACGCCTGGGGAGTGGTTTTGTTTTGCAGGCAGCGACAGGATCTCTCCAGCAAGCTGAAGAAGGCAAAGAAATTGTTTGTTTTAGCAGATAAGATGCGGAGATAATGAAGCAAAAGCCACAATTCAGGTCACCACTCATAAATCCATAATGAATATCCTGACTTCCAGGGATGCTTGAACCTGGGACTTGGGCGCACTGGCCCTGACCTTGGTCACACCCTAAACTGCTATCCTGGTCACAACTGAGCTCTGACCTTAGTCAGACGCTGAGTTCTTTTCCTGGTCACATACTGGCCCTGATCCTTGTCCCACAGAGCCCTGGCCTAGGTCACGGAGATTAAGAGATGTCATCTCAGATCTCAGAACAGAGCTCGGGAGAAACAAAAGTATGTAGAGTACCCCACAAGAGACTAAAAAAGCAGCCGTGATTTAGAGTATGAGTTTGGTTGAAGTTAGGCAGTCAAGGGTATCCTGGCCAACCTTGTTCCATCCCCTCCTCTCCTTCATCGTATCTTGGTTGCCTTCTGTCTTTCTGTAAGGGTGCACGCCAGGTTCCCCCAACCCATCTTGGGGGATCCTGCCTTGGTTCCAGGTTTACTCAATGCTACAGTTGCGGCACTGGCTCCTGCCTGCACAGACATGTTTGGCTGCCCACTTCCTCAGTATTACTGGCTCCTGGTGGGGAGCCAGGGGTGGGGAGGCAAGAACACAGCTAATTCGTTTCGGGTGCCTGGGGCAACTGGCTGTACCAGTCTTGCTCCTGACTGGGAAGTAGCTGGTATTTTTTTTTTTTTGCAGGAGACAACTATGTAAACAAGGGCATTCTGCCTGCCCTCCCAGTTCCCAGCACTTTTGGGGGTGACCTGACAGTTGCCTGATACACAGGCTGATCCTTCAGGGTAGAGAATTTGGTGAGTGAGGTTGTGTCCTTAGGGGACATTTGCCTGAGTTCCTTTCTCAGGTCATGGTATCCATCATGGTTCTTTCCCCACTGCCAGATAAAAATGTTGGCACCTTCTGGACAGGGCGCCAGGTTTTCCTGCTTAGGGCAGGACTGAGGGGCAGGTGGTGCCACCAGAGTACAGGCTCCCTCTAGCACCCCCTGCTGGCCGAGCAGAAGCATGGCTTGTAGAGATGTTGCCTGAAACAAGCCCAAAGGCTGGGTGAAGGGCTGAATCTAGAGCTTGGCCACCAGAACCCTAACTGGGCAACTACAACTCCTTCAAGCTTCTGGAGTGAAGTGGACAAACGTCCCAGTTACTGCCCCTTTGGTTCCGCCAAGGGCTGTGTTCACTGACTTTCCATCACTGTGGCAAAACCTCCGAAACGAACCACTCAAGAGAGCAAAGGGTTGGTTTGGCTTACCATTTCAGTTATTGGTCACTTGGCCAGAAAGCAGCACAGGGGATAGGCCTGTGGCAAGGTAAAATCATGGCAGAAAGGTATGGTGGATGAAGACCACCCACCTCTTGGAGACAAGGAAAATAGGGGGACATATGAGAAAAGGGTGTGGGGACCCCTCGAAAGCATACCCTCAGTGACCTCCTAACAGCTCACTCAACTGTGAACATATCAAATTTAATCAGAAGGGTCCATCAGGGTCCAGGTTCAATACCCAACACCACATGGTGGCTAACAACGACCTGTAACTTCAGTTCCAAATGACATGACAACCTTCTGACCACTGTCACTGTGCACACATGGTGTATAACACACAAATGTGCAAAGCACCCACACACATAAACAAAACAGAACAAATAAAAATATTCAAATAAATTTAGAGAAAGCTGCAGTGATGTGGTGCGGCTGGGATGCTGCAGCTCCGGAGGCTGCCTGCCTCACCTCCGGCTGTTTCGTGCTCCAGGATGGACTATCCTTGACCCTCTCGGTGTGAGAGCGAACACGCTCTGACGAACAGACAGGAGACCTGGGATCTATTAGCTTAGCCGACCACTAGCTTCCACCAACCCAAGGGTCCAAAATGTCATCAGATGACATCCTGGTCCGCTGTGTGCCGCCTCTCCACTGCATTCACCAATGTATTTTAACCTTGCCTTCATTTATGGCTATCTTTAAAAATGTTCATGAAATTGTTTCCACACTGAAACATGGCATTTGTGGTCATCTAAATCTGTGTTTCCAGACCATGTTCACTTAACATGGCCCCCGAATAAACTATCTCTTATTCCCCTTAAGACGTGAGCCACAATTTATGTGTGTGTGTGTGTGTGTATGAATAATAGCAATGTTTGAAAAAATGGCATGATTATGAGTTATTACGATGCATATTCTGGGGCCTGTGAGGAGCCCCCTTCTTTTTGTGTGGACACAGCTTTATTTTTTTCCTGTAAAATCCAGACTGGTAACATAAAAATGTGAAGCTAGAGTTCGCTGCTGCTGAGGCCACAAGTTCATGCCCAGGGGAGTTCTTCCCCTCTCACAGGTATGACAGGAAGCCTACAGAGACACAGTCTGTGGTCCCTCCCTAACAGACTAAAGGTGCCAGTATTTATCACCTGTGGAAGTGAGTTTACATGAAAGCAGATATCAATGGCTGCACCTTGAAGAGGTGAACCTTGAAAACCTTATACCACTTCAAAGAAATTACATGTACATATATATATATATATAAAACACAAAAGTTATATAGCTCTATTTAAAATGTATACATACAGAGACTCCACACACACACACACACACACACACAACCACACACATTTGTTAAGTTACCAAAGACTAAGCTTCATGCAAGACTAATCTTAGGTAATGTCCAGAATACAAACATCCATACAGACAGGAAGTACGTTAGTACAGGCTGATTACTGGCTAAAACAGCTTGGATGGTACAAGACAGGGGTCGTGAATGGCCCTGAAGTTTATTTTGAGGAAAAGGCATTTAAAAATTGACTGTGTTGATGATGAACAAATCCATGTACACAATATACAAAACAGATGAATTTTACATATTAAATGAATGAGTTGATTTATTATATTATTTTTATATTTGATTATATTATTTATTATATTGATTTGTAGTTTGTACCCCATCAAACATAATGATAATAGTCACACAAAAAGGCATAGAGCCCTCATCTGTATTAAGACACGGATGGCACCACTCAAAATGAAAAACCCCAGACTTAGAGGACCACTGACACTCGGTATGAAAGGCAAAAGTGCTTGTGCATGTCCGCGCAGGTGCAGTGCTAAGTATGCGAGGCACCTTGGTTGAAATACCCTTGCAGGGGTAACTTGCAAATGTTTACCTCGGTAGACTTCTCGAAGGTGGGTAGCAGTCTGGGGAAGGCCTTGTGAGCAAAGACTGAGGGACCTTGAAATGGAATTTTCCTCTGCACACTGCGACCTAGACACTCTGTGTGTCTTGCCTGTGGGTCAAAGAATTTGGACTCACAACTGCCTTGTGAGACCAGACCTATATCCAAGCCTGATGCCCTGGCCTACAAACTTAGAATGAGCCAGACCTATCAGAGCCAATACTGCTTTCTTTCTTTCTTTCTTTCTTTCTTTCTTTCTTTCTTTCTTTCTTTCTTTCTTTCTTTCTTTCTTTCTTTCCTTCCTTCTTCCTCCCTCCCTCCTTTCTTTCTCTTTCTTTCTTTCCTTCCCCCTCCCTCCCTTCTTTCTTTCCCTTCCTTCTTTCTTTCCTTCCTTCTTCCTCCCTCCCTCCCTCCCTCCCTCCCTCCCTCCCTTCCTTCCTTCTTTCTTTTTTCTTTGATTTCGAGACAAGGTGTTTCTGTGTAGCTCTGTCTGTCCTGGAACTCGCTTTGTAGACCAAGCTGGCCTCTTACTCACAGAGATCCACCTGCCTCTGTCTCCTAAGTAGTGGGATTCAAGGCGTGCGCCACCACCACCTTCAGAGGCAATTCTTTCAGGCAAATCTCTCAATCTATCTCGCTGCTTCTCTGCCACACTCTGTAGCTGTGCTGGTATACATACACATGCACAGTTCCTGAGCATTTCAGACGTGAAGAGAGCCCACACCCAAATAGGGCCACATGCATGCACACATATACATAAAATAGAATTGTAATAAAATTTGAAAATGAGCAGAGACTGTCACCTCCGTGAAAGCAGGTGGGGTTGGCTACAAGCTGCAATATTATACAGTAATTCTCAGCCATCTTTTGATGAGTGATGTATCAGAGCCAGGGGCCCTGGAAAATGTTATGCCATAAATCAAGTAAAATTATTACTTTAATTATTATTATTAAGGTGTTATTGCTTTGGGGATAAAGTGGCTGTCTTTGGCTGTAGATTTTCACTGTAATTAACTTCCCCTTCTGTTAATGTTTGGGAATTAATTCCCACAGTTCAGAATTGTCTCCTGTTCTTTTGGGGCTGACTAATAACATCCCCCAGCTACGTGTGAGGACACTTTCTCATTGCTAGGCCTTTGTTTCTCTCTCCTAAGTAGATGCAGAGATCTGCCCTCCTACAACTATCTCTATCGCAGGCATTTGGTCAGTGTATAGGGTTCAGGCAAGAGCATTCCACTTAAAATATTCACAGATACCCAAGAACATAGAATTACCTGTTGTTCAAGCTCATGCCCTGGTTTTACCTCACTTAGAGAGAAGGAATATAATGGCCCCAAACTAAACTTCATTAACAGATTCCTAACTCCTTATGCTCACTTGCACCTCAGTTTACTGATGATTTTAGATCAGAAAATTTACTGCTGTGTTTTACTCTCAAGGACAGCAGCAGAGATAATTAACTGCAATTCAGAGAACAACTCACTTCCTGCTGGAGCCACAGACCCACTTTGCCCGCGATCAGAACGGATGGTAACAGCAAACCCCAGAAGTGATAATTCAGAGGCCAGGACCTCCTCTTTGTTTCTACCGCTTAGAGCTGTAAGTGTAAACTCCAGACCTAGGCACTTAGAAATTGTAGCATCTGGTGAGTGTGCTAAGCAGATCAGGAGCCATTAGCTTCCCCCTGACTGTTTATGTCAGCTGTGTCCTTACCCACTATCCTCTCTGTGCATGCTGGGAGAAAAAAAGTGGTGCGCCAATTTAAAAAACAATCTATGCCCTATTCCTAATTTTATGGAAAGCAAACCCTTTAACTCTTATATCTACCATCTAAAAATGCAGTGTAGTGCACTAACGTCCCCCTCTAGAATTCCCTGATGGCTTAATTCCTTTGCTAACTTTCTCGAGTTCATCGGACATGCAATAGCCTCACCCACCTTCGAGCTGACAATGACAGATCTCTCTCTCTCCCCCTCTTGCATGTGCTGTGTGTGTGTGTGTGTGTGTGTGTGTGTGTGTGTGTGTGTGTAAACTCTTATTTGATTTTTATGGGAAAGGAATTTGGTCATGGAACATGCTAGGGCTGGGGAATTGCTAGTTGTAAGAATATATAATGGTGGGAACCTTTGTAACAAGAGATTAAGAAAAAAGAAGAATAAGAAACATGGATAGAAAGAACTTGTTGTGAGTAGATTTCTTAGCCCTCACATTTCCAGCTCCCTTTGCTTGTTGTGGTGTCTTTAATTGAACCATAAGAGGGGTTTCTTAGAAGCTGGACTTTCAAGGACTCCATTAGGTGTGGGAGAGACAGGCCAGTTGCCTAGAAATATGTCCCACAGTATAGGGAAAACAGATTTGATTGTCAGGCCCAGCAGTCAAGGAACCATTCCATGCAAGGCACTGTTCCTATTTCCTTCTCCCATGACATGAGGACTGATAAGACAGGTCCCAGCTAAGCTCAGACCACCGAAGTCCCTGTCTTATCAGCCTAGATACTAACTGACATCCGAACACTTCAGTCTTTTGTTCAAAACACTCATATACCAAGGCTGTCCGGTGCCTTGGACCTACCTAGTGAGATGAGTATTTAGACTACAGTGTTTAAAGGGTGCCAAGCTCTCAAACTATGATCCCATGAAGGAACTCTTAAGGATATAGAAGAGGAAGGAGCTGCTCTGAGTAGAGATCCCAGGCTGAGTAGTCCCGTATAGCATGAAAACAGTGACCAGGGGTATTTTCAACACACAAATCTTTATTTCTTTCTTACAACAAGCCATGAATGTGCTCAACAGAGCCCTGAACACTATCTCTGCTTAACAAGGACGACAAAGAGAAAAGTTGGTACAGACCAAGGAGGCTTTCTCAGGTCAGAATGCTGCTAGAGAGGATTAAGACAAGGCTCAGGAGAAGGTTGAACTGCCCCAGACGCACAGCTCTTGCAATTACATCTTCCTCAACCACACGAGGGGGTAGCAAGTCCCTCTCTAGATTAGTAGGTCCTCCATCATTGCAAAAAATACCTGAGCAGCAATAGGAAAAGTAGAAGCTATTGGCGCTTGTAGGCCTTCTAAAGGTTGGTGGAGGCTGAACAAGCATAAACGTGCAGTTACCCATGCAGTATTTGTAGACTAAGAGCTGCCGAGAGTTCATACCTAGAAAGAAAGCCATCAGGAGAATCACCACCTTAGGATCTTCACTGTAAACCCAGCACCGCAGTCAAACATAACTAACTCCATCACCCTAATTAGAGACATTGTAGGCAGATGATTCTGTCCCACGAGTCAGTTCTCCAATAAATCACACAAAGAATTTTTATTCATTATGAAAGTTCAGCAGATAGTTTAGACTTGTTTCTAACTAGTTCTTAAAACTTAAATACCTGCATTTCTATTCATTTGCATTTTGTCACAGAGCACATGGCTTATTACCTCATATTCTACAAGTCATGCTTCCTCCTCTTCTGGCTGCGAATCCACCCTTCTTGTTCCCAGCATCCTCTTGGCCCTGAAAATCCTGCCCAGCTATTGGCCATTCAGCCTTTTTTTTTAAACCATCCGGAGAGACACTTCTTCACAGAGAACATAAAGATTGTTCCACTACAATACAGTCTCAAGAATGCTTGATAGAAAACATTGAAGTACACAGAGGGCCTGTTACTTCCTGTGATAATATTCATAATTACCTGACTATGTGTTGCTACCATCTTTACATCTGTCATGGTCCCTCCCCAGGTGACAATTTAGTCTCAGGACACACAGCTATGTAAATGAAATGTCCTGTTCACTTCTGGTTCAAATATTACCCTGGTTTAAAGAGTTACCAAAGGCTAGAATGAAACAGTGACAAGAAGCTATGTTCTTTGAGACTCCAAGAAGGAATAAGGGCACAAAGAGTGCCCACATTCACGACTCCAGAATGAACTCCTTCCCAACCCTCAACCTGGCTTTCCAAACATGGGAATCCATGTAAAAATTCAGGAGCCCTTGATGACATGTTCTCCAGCATGGATCAGATGGTCCATTCAAGCAAGGCTCCATAGAGAACAAGACCGCCATCACCAGGGACTCAACCACATAGAGTTGTGTGAAGTGAGCCCCACTGCCAACACCCTGCTGGAAGTCCTGGGCTGAAGGCTGGAGGCCTTGCTGCTGCTTGTTCCCTGGCAGTCTGCAGCCATGATGTAGGTCCTCCGCTGTGAAACTCACCCTGACTGCTTTAGTATCCACAGTCCTGAGACTTGTCTGCTGCCCGACATCAGAAGGACCTGGTGATCACAGGCCAAGTAGCCCCCTCCCCACATAAACTCTGTGTCAATCCATAGTTAAACTTCAGCTCTCTGTCAGGGATCTCTACTCATTTTTGATGAGTCCTCTCTTCCTGAGTCATCCAACACACAATATTTCCTCATTGCAGAGTGGGCTGCCTGTCTACTAGCTGCGTGGAAATTCCTTCCTGTCAAGAACATGGTAGTCCCTTCCCTCACTATAGTTCACAGGTTAATTGCACTGTGCTGGAGAAAGGACTCCACAGAGCTTCATTTATGAGGATCTTGTCAATGTTCAGCATCACACACTGCATTAATTTAATGAACCCATCCTTGCAGGAACCATAGAAAATGTGTGCATTTGGCCACTTCTGTGTTATTCTCATATGGTGATTTGTACCTGTTAAAGGTATTACCAGGTTGTCTGTTGTTGATATTGGCAAAGTAAACCCTAGTGGGCAAATCCAAGTATTCCCAAGTCTCAGGAGACAAACCACTACGGAAACACATCAGCAATGTATCATCAAGACCACTGCTGTCTGCTTTTTCCCAGGTAAAGTCTTCCATCCTCCCTGTAGACCCGTACTGACTTTAGCCTTTGTGCTGTGCAGTCTAGACACCATGGCAGGGATGCTTGAAGTGGGAACGTCAGAGCTGCCCGACTGCCTACATTTCAGAAATACTTCCCCTTTCCGTGCACATTCCCCAGTCCAGAGGATGATTTCATCTTGTGTTGTGGGATGTACAGACCTGGAGATTGCTACATCTTCTTTGCAATCTATCCTTTCTTCTCCACAAAAGATCACTGCTTCCGTAAGTAATATTTATTTTGCCTGCTGTGTACCCTGATCCAGCTGTAGCATTTCCATATTCGATGGCAGACATCACCTTGAGGAAGTGGGCACCTATTGCTTGAACCTGGCTAGCTGGGGTGTGTGGTAGTGTGAATGAGAATGGCCTCCCTAGACTCCTATGTTTGAATACTTA
Organism: Alexandromys fortis; assembly: GCF_014885135.2. NCBI lineage: Eukaryota > Metazoa > Chordata > Mammalia > Rodentia > Cricetidae > Alexandromys > Alexandromys fortis. The sequence goes on along the minus strand of NW_026067930.1, from coordinate 2,064,733 downwards.
CTTGGTAGCCAGTTTGTATTATCTTTTGGAAAGGACTAGAACATGTGGCCATATTGGAGGTGTGTCATTTGGGCATGGCAGGCTTTGGGATTTCCTAACACTAGCACCTTCGACTATTAGCTCTCTCTGTCTCCTGCTTGCAGATCCAGCTGTGAGCTCTCAGCTGTCCCTGCCACCATGCCTTTCTTCCACCATTAAAGACTCCCACCCTCTGAAGTCATAAACCCAATCAAATGCCTTATTTTGGAAGCTGTTTTGCTCAGGCTGTTTTACCAGAGCAATAGAAAAGTAACCACTACTGGATGTGAATGCACAGGGTCAGAAACTAAACAAGCCAGCAATGATTCACAAAAGTTGAACCAGGGTGTCTGCCCCTATGAATAGAGAGCCTGGGGACAAAGGCCTGGAGTGGCCACAGCAGTCTCATTCCCTGGATACTCAGGGTGTTTAGACTGTCAGCCTACTGTCCACCATAGGCTCTGGGCCCCTGAGCAGAACACGCACATTACCCTATGAGTGGGCCGAACCCAGTGCCTGTGAACAGGCTCTCAGTTCAAGGAGCTGCCTGAAGAGCTCCGGATCTGGCTGCAGAGACAACAGACTGACCCTGACCCCCAAGTTTGTGTAGGGAGGATTATTTACTCTGTGACCAGAATACAGATACTTACGCATGGCAATTGTCCCACAGCGTCTAAAATTGTCAGGACAATCAGTTTCTGCAGGGCAGTGGAAGGTGTTTTCCACAGAGCAATGATAGCACCTCATAACCATATCTGAAGGAGGAAAAAACCACAGTTGGGTAGGTGTTTCCCCAAGAAGCCTTTCCACCATCCTACTCCCATCCTCCCTCCTCCCACAGCTGCTTCCCAGTGCACTTCTCCACACAAGCCACACCAAGGCCTGCAGAACTCAGAACTTGGCCTAGTCTAAGGTAGAGACAGACCAGCTCCAGGATAGGAGTGGTCCCTTCAAGAATCTTTTCTTTTAATAAAAGGCTGCTCACATGTCAAACAGCTGAGTTCTTCAAAGCTGTCCGCCCCTCTATGGAACAGTGGCCTCCCAGGACACCACAATCCTCCAGGACTTCTCTGGACCCAGTACCTGCTCTCCCTGCTGGGACGTGCTATGGACACTTGCTCCCTTGGCTTTCCTGGTCAGCAGCTCTCTGTGGGATCCTTCAGTCTACTCAACCCTATTGAATCTCAAGAGTACCACTCTAATCATGCTTACATATTAAAACCAGGTCAGTATATGATGAAATAAACTTTATTATGAGGCAAAAAAAAATCTAACTAATTTCCCTCTTTGTTTTTGCTGTGAGAAATGGAAAAGGGTCACGGTGACCTCATGATCCATGTCTAGTAACCAGAGCTGCCTGGTGTAGACACTAATGCCCTTTTGTTTTAATTTTTGTTTTGTTCTTCTGAGGCAGGGCTTCTCTGTGTAGTCATGACTGTCCTGAATCTCTCTCTGTGGATCATGCTGGCTTTGAACTTGCTTCTGCCTCCTGAGTGCTGGGATGAAAGGTGTCTACCA
>NW_026067930.1:2036870-2061250 GCF_014885135.2 Alexandromys fortis | reverse complement strand
TGGCGCCTTCTTCCTGGCCTCCTACTCTTCATTACCTTCCCTCTGGCTTCGGAACTTCTATTGATTGGCCTGCTTCCCTCTAAGTGTCCATCCTATTAGCATCCTCAGGGCTCTGAGCATTTCTTGGCCCTCTTCCTCCTCATCTCTCTTTGTTACCCTCCTCCAGGTTCTGAATCTCAAAGGACACCTTCCCAAGAAGTCTCCCCAAATCTCCTGACACCTGTTTCTCGAAGATCTCACACTCACTTTAGGTCCTTTCCTCAGAGCTCCTATCCTGTCTCAATGGTCTGAATCTCTCCTGGGGCCCAGGTTCTTCTGTCCTCAGAGTTCTAACTGTCTTGGACTCCTCATTCAGCGATCAATACTTCTCTTGGAACTCTCCTCTCAGACTCTGAAGCTCTCTTGGGGCTCCAAACTTTTCTTGATATCCTTCTGTTAGAGCTCAGAAACTTTCTAGGATCAATTTAGTGAGGGCTCTGACTTTCTCTTTGCCCCTTTCTTTCAGAGTTCTGATCCCCTTGAGGCCCTCCTTCCAATCAGCGCTGCAGCTCCTGTTTTGTGGCCCTACTTCTGAACTCCACCTTTAGGCACCCTACCCTCTGTGCTCTGGATTTCTTTTGGCACTTCTCATTCATGCCTCCCTCACTCTGACCTTTTCATGGTGCTGACCTTTGGTACCATTTCCTCGGAGCACCCACCTCCCTTATCATTTGTTTCTTGGGGCTCCAACCATTTCTTGGTGTATCTCTGTCAACCTCTTTGGGTGCCCTTTTAGAGGACCCTGAACCTTTCTCAGGGTTCCAAGCCTTTCTCAGGCCTTTCTTCAGTTTTCAAATTTTCTGGGACCTTTACCTCCAAGGCCCCAACTTTCTCTGGGTACCTCTCCCTCAGAGCTTCCAACATTTTTTTTACCTTTCTCAAGGCTCTAAACTACTCTTGGTGTCCCTCCTTTTTTGCTATGATTGGCTTGTTGACCTTCACTGAAGATTCTGACCCCTACAAATCTCATTTTCAATTAACTTTTTTTTGTAATATAATTTTTTATTGAAAAAAAATTTCTACCTCCTCCCTGCCTCCCATTTCCCTCCCCGTCTCCCTTTTCCCTCCCCGTCTCCCTTTTCCCTCCCCCTCCTCCCACTCCTCTCTCCCTCTCTCTCTCTCTCTCTCTCTCTCTCTCTCTCTCTCTCTCTCTCTCTCTCTCTCTCCTTCCATTTTTGTTTTTATCATCTCTCAGTCCCACCTTCTGGACTATCCTGTCTTTGCCCCTCTCCCTATGGCTGTGAAGCTCCCTTGACAATCCTATCTCAAGGCTCTGGTCCTCTCTTTCAGTTACTTCCTCAGGAATATGACTCTCTTAGAGCCACACCTTCAGGACTCCCTCTTTCTTGGCATAGCAACTGCTCCCTCATGGTGCCACACATCTCTAGGCACCCCTCTCTCAAGGCTTTGACACACTCTCGGGGTTTCAACAGTCTTTGGTGTCCTTCTTTAAGGCTGAATTCTCTAGATACACTTCCCTCAGGGTCCTGGTCCTCTCTTCTATCGCCTCAGAACTCTGTTACTTGGTACCCTCTATCAAGCCTCGGACCCTCTTCCCCTCTCTCTTTATCCCTCAGGACTCAAAGCATGTCTTGGTGCACTTACTTAAAAGCCACAACTCTCTCTCAACCTCTCTTTATGCCTTTCCTCAGGACTCTGAAACCTCTTTGGAGCCCTTCTTTCAGGGCTCCAACTCTTTTTGGTTCCTCTGCTAGTACCTAAATCCTTTCCTTGAGCCCTTTTCTCGGGGATCCAAGTTTGTGTTGGCACCTCTTCTTCACGACTGCCCAATCTCTCTTGGCAAACCCTTTATCTAGGCTCTAACCCACTCCTGATGTCCCTACTTCGGGGTACCTGGCTCCCTTCCCTCAGATTTCATGTCGTTCTTTGTCAACCTTGCCTCTGGGTTCCAACCATCTCTTTCTGCACTTTCTTTAAGTTTCTCTTTTAAGCTCTCTCTTGGCGCTCCTACCTCGGGGCTATAACGTAGTTTTGGAGACCTGCCTTTGTGTCCCAATTTCTTTGTTGGCACCTTTCCTTCATATTTCCAACTTTCTTGAATCCTTTGCCTCACAGTTCTGAGTTCCTCTTCTAATCCCTTAGCTCTCCAACGGTCCTTTGATTCACTTCCGTAGCCCTCTGACCCTGAATTGGTGCCCTTCCCTCACGGTTCCGAGTCTCTCTTTGTGTTCTTCCCTCAAGGTTCCAATCTTTTGAGGGGAAGGATGCCCAGAGAGGCTCTGAGAACTAAGGGATGTGTGTTAAGAGAGGCTAATCCCTAAAATATGGTATCAAAGGAAGAGTCCCAGCCACAAGTGAGGGCCCCTGAATTCAGTGGGTCAGAACCCTGAATGAAGTACAACAAGAGAGGGCCAGAGCCCAGAAAAAAGCACGCCAAGATTCATGAGAGGGTCTAACCCTGAGGGGAAGTTCACCAAGAGATATTGAACTCTGATAGAAGGGCAGCAAAAGACATTTGGAAACAGGCACACCACGAGTGTCCATGAGTCCTGGCTTCTGACTGGAGAAGTCTGAGAAGTAGCTGGTTTGTGCCCGCTCTCCTCACACTGCCCCCTACACGTGCCGCTGGTGCTCCTTCTGGAACATTCCAGCTCCTGCCCTTCCCGCCAGTGAGGTTCAACCAGAGGGGGCGACTCAGGGTCTGCGTGACACCCGGCAAATGGCGCCCTCTGCCTGACCCCACTGCAATCATTCTTCATGCTGTAGGACCCTGCTCCCCTGGGAGCTGGGCCCCAGAGAGCCCCACCCTGACCTGCCTATGCCACCTGGGGCAGACGTGGTGCCAGAGTTTGTGTTCAGATTCGTTCCATGAGTGAATACACGCGCATACACTGCAGGAGGGACTTGGTTAAGGAACACAGCACCTTCCCCTGGCACAAGAAGCGCTACTGCGGATTTGTCAGCCAGATGTCCCTTAGAGAATTCCAGCCAAACTCATTCCCGTTTTTCTTGCTCCCTGTTTACTTCGCTTTCTCCCCACAAGCTTGTGATAATATTTCTTTTTTTTTTTTTTTTCCACAGCTGCATGTATCCTGTATCGGAAATTTAACACGGCGTGTCCTTTAAAATAACAGTGAGGTTGGGGGCAGTATTCTAAATGTTATATGCAGTACTGAAGTATCTTGAACGTCACTCTCAGTGTATGAAAAATATGCACAAGGGCAGCATTGCTAGCAACGAGGTACAAGTCAGAGGGTTAGTTGTATTTGCAGCTGAGACCAGTTTTCTCCAGTTGTTGCATCGATCAGTGGGTGACTTTGTCAGTCTGTTATCATAAACGACTACCCGAGTCAATGATCTCTCTTTTTTTTTTTTTTTTTTTTTTTTGTAAAGTGCATTCTTACCCATCCTTTGGATTCTCATTATCTCACGGTTTGAATAGAGCCTGGTGTAATTTTTATTCTCTATTTTAAATGAGCTATGCTGAACAAGTATCTTTTTTTTCTATGGATATTAGCAATATCTATTTTCAATCTATCTATCTTTCTCTATATCCATCCATCCATCCATCCGTGTGTGTATGTGGTTTATTTTCCTATTGATTTCTTTATGAAGGGATTACTTTGTTGTGGTTAATAATAGAAATTCACTTCTTCTTTTACCATTGACTCCAATATTTTAAACCTGGATATGAGTTTATTTGAATGCATGTGTCCCAGACTTCTTGGACAACTCTAGCAAATGGTGGAAAATGAGGGTATGAACAAGAGAGAGTTATGTCTCACAGCTGTGGAGGCTGACAAGTCCCAAGATCAAGGTGCCAAGAGTCTCTATGTCTGCTGAGTGCTTGTTGCTTTTAGCTGCCTCTGCCTATGGTTGCATGGTAGAAGGGAGGAAGGGTTGAACTCACATCAAACAACCCCTTTATAAGGACAGCTAGCTCATCATAGCCTAACCATGCAGTTGGTGCAGGGTCAATGGTGCTGCAGTATGCAACTGCAGCCTTGGTTATGCTTTGGGAATTGCCCTGCCTTTCCCCAAGGTTCTTAAGGATCTCTGGGACAGCCTGCACATGCCGGATGCCCCGCTGTAGTAATTGTGTACATAGTGGACTACATTACAGTAACGACTTCATATGACATCCTGGTCCCGGGCCTAGACGCGAGCCAGGAAGTAGCTCCCACATGTGTGGTGTTCTGTGAGGCGTGTGTGGGTGTGTTTGAGTTGCTGCCCCTCTGGGCTACAGCTCTTCATCTCCTCTTTTGGCGGCAGCGATCCTAAGCATGAGGACCTTCACTCTTCTACGATTGACCACTTGAGCCTAACCGTGACTTTTCCATGAGGCATGTTTGAGCGTGCCTGAACTGAATTTATGTATGTGCACCAAGTGCATGGCTGGAGCCCAAGAAGGGTAGAAAAGGATGTCAGATCCCGTGTCATTGTGGTTACAAACTGCTGTGATGTGTCACGTGGAAGCTGAGAAGAGAAGCTGCATCCTCCTGAAGAGGAGCCAGCATTCTTACCTGCTAAGCCCTCTCTTCAGCGAAGCATGTATACTTTGCAGCACAATGTCTGCTTCCCGCTGAAACCCACATGACAGACAGCAGGGCTCCCAGGAGCAGCTCTGAGGCTGCTCATCCTTCTGCTAGAAAGCTCTGCAACCCCTTAGAACCTAGTCATGGCTGTCACACAGGCTTGAGAGTGTTTGATTTATGGTGTATTGTCACAGATTCTGAGGCAGCCTGTGGCTTCTTACTGGTGAGAAGTTCCATGCATGTACAGGCATGTATACACATGTGTGTATACATGTCAATGCCAGAGGACAACCTTGAGTGTTCTTCCTTAGGGATCATCATCTTGTTTTTTTTCTTTTCTTTTCTTTTTTTTATTTCTTAATAAAGTCACGTTTTGCCCTATGGTTCACCTCTTGAGCTATTCCGGCTGGCTACTGAGCCCAAGAAATCCTCCTGCCCCTGCCTCTCCACTGCTGGAATTCCAAATGTTTGCTACCACACATGGCGTTTTCGTGTGGCTTCTGTGGATCGAACTGAGGTCCTTGTGCTTTCAGGGCAAGCAGTTTGTCAACACAGCCATCTCTAGCCCCATGAGAACCTTCTATACAAAACACCTGGTACCATTCACATGAAGAAGTATCTCTGTCAGCTCTGCATCTACAGCATTATATAGACGGTTCCTAGGATGATCTTGGCTCAACGTTTCCAACATTCTATGTGGCTCTTTTTCTGGATCAGATCATAGAACAGTCTGGTGCCAGCAGAATGAAGGCACATCTCCTCTAATATGACGCTGATCCCCAGGACAACATCCCTGGTGTTGGTTAATAAAGTAGGACTTTTCTCTTATTATGACAGTATTTTCCCTCAGGAGATTTTCCCTCCAAGCAAGCTTGGTCACTCAGATATTTAACTTCTTCTATCCCTAGTAATAATTCATCAACACCCAAACCATTGGAGATAGTCTCTCTGGACTTCAAGGCTTGCTCTGAAGGTGCCCTTTCCAGATATAGCTTAGTAATCTAAGCAAGACATGGTATGTGCCTTAAATTCTCCCTGAAGCAGGCTCCAGGTACAGGTAACTACATGATGACTTGACTTGACCAAGAACTACATACTTGCTAGAAGGATTCTTTAGTCCAGGAAGGGCTTAGACACCCTAGCCTCTAGGACCTAGAGCATTCGGGCGGGGCCTGAAAACCAGGTCCAGTCCATTGTATTGTGAAACATTTCTGCGCCATATGAATACTCAGGCACACATCTAATTCTGATGGCCATGCACAGCAATAAATGACTCAACCCCACAGACAGCAAATACAAGGGCTGGTGGGGAGAGGGAGAGGGGCTCAGTGGGGAAAGACCCTGCAGTTGAGCATGAGTGCCTGAGTTCATATCCCTAGAAGTCACATAAAGCTGGATGTGGTAGTCCATATCTACAATCCCAGAATTCCATGGCTCAGCAGCAGACACTGCCTCAAACAAGGTGGAAGGTGAGGAGCTACTGCATCCTAGGATATTGCTTGAGAAACTCGGGCCTCAGATAGAATCGATTTCCACTCTGATGTGTATCTTCCCAGGAGTAACATGAGCGAAGTGAGTCAGTTGTGCCCACATCTTATCTGTAGACTCTGGCTAAGCCAGCTCAAGTCTCTTCTGGTACTGGATCTGTGTGGCTGCACATGCACTGTGGCCGCATTCTGTCTCCAGGGAGGTAGTCAGAGCGGCACAGTGAAGGCCCACTGTGCCCTTCTAGCCAAACACACGTTTCTGTATTCTAACCACAGATGTCAAAGCCACACCTTCTCATAACCTGCATCTTACCAACCTGTCTGTGATGAAGCAAGATAAGGCTCTGTGTGTGTGCGTATCTGTGTGTCTGTGCGTGTGTGTGTATCTGTGTCTCTCTATGTGTATGCGTATCTGTGTGTTTGTGCGTGTGTGTCTGCATATCTGTGTATTGTGTGTGTATATGTATTTGTGTGTGGGGGTGAGCTCATGTGTATGCTCATATCTCTAATTGCAGTCCTCTCTGTAGTCAATCTATTGCCTACCCCTCCCTTACCTTCAATATCCCCATTCAAAAGATCTTCAGGGATTATGAAGGTTTAGCCTCTGTTTAGTAGGTGTGCTGGATCGTTTTATGTCAACATGATATAAGCTAGAGTTATCTGAAAGGAGAAAAATCTCTGTAAGATTCAGCTTTAGGAACTTTTTAATTAAATTTCTTAGGGGGTGCCTAGCCCATTGAGGGTGATGCCACCCTGGGCTGGTGATTCTGGGTTCTATGAAAAAGTAAACTGCGCATGGTATAAGGAGCAAAGCAGTAAGCAGCACCCTTCTATGTCTCTGCATTAGCTCCTGCCCTCAGGTTCCTGCCCTGCTTTAATTCCTGTTCTGATTTTCTTCAGTGATGAACTACAAGGTGGAAGTCAAAGAAATCCTTTCCTGCCATAGTTACTGTGGTCATGATATTCCATCACAGCAATGGCAATCCTAACTAAGGCAGTATGCCATCAAAAACAAATGTTTTCTGGAGATGTGGCTCAGTGAATAGCACCTCTTGCAGCATAAGCATGAGGACCAGAGTTCTAGCCCCAGCTTCCTTGTAAGAAGCCAGGCGAGGCCGGGCGGTGGTGGCGCACGCCTTTAATCCCAGCACTCGGGAGGCAGGGGCAGGCAGATCTCTGCGAGTGCGAGGCCAGCCTGGTCTACAAGAGCTAGTTCTGGGATAGGCACCCAAAAAGCTACAGAGAAACTCTGTCTCGAAAAACAAAAAACAAAAAAAAAAAGAAAAAAAAGAAAAGAAAAAGCCAGGCGTAGGCATGGAGGTGTGCATCTGTAACCCCAGCACTGGGGAGTGGAAACAGGTAAGTCCCTGGAGCTCACCAGTCAGCCAGTCTAGACAAATTAATAAAATCCAGGTTCAGTGAGAGACCCTGTCTCAAAAATAAGATGGCAAGGGATGGAGAACTAGGCCAGGCTGATCCCTGACCTCCCTGGTTATCTCCTTTAGAATCACCTGCTAGATAAGCCCCTGGGTGTGTTTGTGAGGGAGTTCTCTATTGGGTTGATTGGCAGATAAAAATTCATTGTAAATGTCTGTGACAGCAGCCTATGGGCTGGAGACCTGAGCCGAATAGAAAGAAGAGATGATTGGAGAACCAGCACCCATGTCCTCGGTTCTAACAACAGATGCAATGTAACCGGCAGCCTGAAGCTCTTTCCTGCTGTGGAACAGGCCTCTTGTACATTGTAAATATTTGTCACTTGAATTGCTTTAATAAAATGCTGATTGGACAGTAGCCAGGCAGGAAGTATAGGCAGGACAACCTAACTAAGGGTGATGGGAAGTGGAAGGGTGCAGTCAGGAATCGCCAACAAATGTAGAGAGGAGATGACTGTTTCATGGGAATAAATGTACTGACATATGGCAGAGCATAAATAAGGAATGTGGGCTAAGTTAATATGTAAGAGCTAGTTATTAATAAGCCCGAACTATTGGCCAAGCATTTAAAGTTTATATTAAGCCTCCAAGTCAATTATTTGGGAAGTGCTTCCCGGTATTTGGGAACAGGCCTGCAGGAGAGAAATCTTCATCTACACTTGGAGTTGTGCTTCCTCCCATGATGAACTGCAGCCTTGAACTGTGAGCTGAAGCAAACCTCCTTCCTCAAGTTTCTCCCTCTGGCATTTTATCACAGCAAGGAGAAAGGTAACAAGTGCTCCTGCCATGCGTGCAGGAGTGTGAGTGCACACATACGTACACATGCATGCATACACAAATGCAGGTGAACACACATACATACATGCAGGCACGCACACACACACACACATGCTTGCACGCACACACACTTTTCAAACACCATAGGAATAGTGTCGGAACATGAGAGTACAAAGACTTCCAAGGTACTTTCCCAAACTGGAGTGATGCAGAGGGTGGTATCCTCTATGAAGAGGTGCAGCAGAAACACCCCTGCTGAGAAGAAGGGCTGCCTTTGACTTAGACCAAGTCGTCCAGGACAGAAGAACGTGATTTCCTTTGAGTATAGATTTAGTTAAGATCCTCTCATTCTTGATAATAGAGACTCCCTCCCCCAGTCACCAGCCTGTTGCCTTCCAAGGCTGTGGTGAAGACTGCTGGGAAGTACACCCGAGTACCCTATCCTTGCCCTCCCTCCTACTAAGTGGGAACAACTGGAGCTCTAAGCAATTGCCCAGAGCTATTTTACTCAAGTTTATTTCTGCCCACCTGTCTTCAGGTTTTGTGTTTACGCATTGTTCTTCTGTCTCTCTCCGGTTTCTGTTGAGTCTAAAACTACAAAAGATAGAATAAGTATTTTGAGATACAAATTCCTGGACACTCTTTATTAGCAAGCTGACTTGTAAATTCAGTTGTGTAGTGACACATTTTAGAAATTAATACAAGCTGTACATCTATTGATCAGTGATTCTCATGACTCTAATGAAATGCTAGTTTTAGGGTTTGAGAGATGGCTCAGTGGTTAAAAGTACTCACTGCTCTTCCAAAGGTCCTGAGTTCAATTCCTAGCACCCACATGGTAGCTCACAGCTGTTTAATACCCTCTTCTGGCATGCAGATATACATGCAGACAAAACATCCATATACATAAATTGTATAAGTAACTAAATCTTTAAAAAAAGAAATAAAAAATGCTAGTGTTTTTTACAAATACAGCTCTTTAACCTTGGATTAGTATGGATAGTTCTTGGCTCAACTTTTGCTGAGTCTTTCCAAGAAATGAATATTGTGGACTTCAGAAGCAGAGAATGTGTGTGCACGTATGAACGGATGAATATGTATTCTGAGTTCCAACCTAGGGTCCTCTGGAAGAGAAGCTAGTGCCCTTAACACCTGAGTCATCTCTCCAGACCCCTTGTGTATATGGACATGTATGCACGCATTCATGTATATAGGTGTGTGGGTGGGTGTGGGTGTGTATGCAGGTTCACATGTGCCGTGTGTGTATGTAAGCCAAAAGACAACCTCAGTTGGTGACCCTCTGGAGCCATCCAATATATGTGTTTGTGTGTGTGCTCACTCGAAAAGGGGAGAGGTGCATGTGTGCCACAGTGCTCATAAGAAGGTCAGAGGGCACCTTCAGACACTCACTTTCCACATTGTTTAAACCAGGGTCTCTGTGTTGTGTGCTTCTCTATGTTAGCTGACCCTCAAGTATCTGAAGAGTTTCCTGTCCCCACCTCCTCCTATCTCACAAGAGGAGCCCTGAAATTATAGGCACACGCTGCTGTGTCCAGCTTTATATGAGTTCAAGTGATTTGAACTCAGGTCCTCCAATTGCTTGCAAGGCAATTGCTTTACCTACAGAGTTATCTGCCTGTCTGGAAAAGACTGTACTTGCCTTAACATAAAGGAATCTCTACCTTATGAACCGCACTGAGACTCCCTAGAATCTTGTGTGTGTGGACAGACTCTAAAGCCTATGGACCATGTACAAATACTGTGAATTTGGGGGCAAGAGAGATGGCTCAAAGTACCGGCTGTAAGTGGGAGGACTTGGGTTCAGTTCCCAGGACCCACACATTAATTCACCAGCTCCAGGGGATCCAACGCCCTGTTCTGCCCTCTTTGGGCACTGCACACATGTGGTACACAGACATGAATAAATTATAAAATTTTTGCCCTGGCAGTGCTGCAGTGCTGAAGCATGCATGGTCATCCCATATTAGGCGGTTCTGTTAAACTTGTCCATATTGAGTTTCATGGTCTAAGTTAATGCGGACAACTGACCAGGTCTCTTCCTCAAGAGGGCACCAGATCTCATTACAGATGGTTGCGAGCCACCATGTGGTTGCTGGGAATTGAGCTCAGGACCTTTGGTAGAGCAGGTAGTACTCTTAACCACTGAGCCATCTCTCCAGACATTTATGCAGGAAAAAACACTCATAAACTAGAAGTAAAATAAACAAACCTTTAAAAGAAAAAATAATATGATCTTGTCTACAGTTTTGTCTAGGACTTTCCCTGTGCATTTAGAACAGTCACATGCACATAGACTGAAAATATTATCAAGGAAACAGTAATGAGAAACTTGGGTCCTTCCAAGAGGCAGTCTAGATATTCCTCAGTGAGCTCCCACACCACTTTTTTTTTTTAATCTTATCCTTATGAGTTTGAGGGATTTTTGTTGTTGTTGTTTTCCAGATGCTTCAGACACAACTGACTCAGACTCGGTTCAGAATTCACCATGCTGCCGCCTTGCTGTTCAGTTCAGGGCTCCTGGCACAGGCATAAGCATCATCTCCCTTTTCCTGTGTTTAGTGAGAGACTGGTGCCTGGGAGTTAAGCCTCAAGTTTTTACTGAGGTGGACAGATGAAGGGCCCTGACCCTGGACACTGAGCTGAGTCTGGCTTATATAGAGATTGCTGCCGGGAGTCAACCTGCTGGACAGAGTCCCAACCAAGGCCTCTAGGGGGTGGCATTAGGCTTCCATGGCTCCAGTTCTACCAGGCAATGAGGCAGAGCATATGTATGCCTCCCCCATGAGAAGGCTGAGTCCCTTCTGAGGGCTGAGAATGATTAACAGCTGGGCTCCCATAAAGGGACAGGCCTCTGAGGTATAGTAGGAAAAAGGATGCCTAGATGGCATTAGGATATCAAAGACACACCATGCCGTAAATTAGCTTGACTTCTGAGAAGAAACTGTCACAGTAATTTACCTGTTAGAGAATGGCTGGGCATCCTGGTCAACCATGGCACTGCAAACAGTCGGTTTTAGGGGAATAAAAGTTCCCAAGGTCAGCCTTTCTGACCTCCCTGAGCATGTGTGTCCCCTCACAGAATGGGAAAAGATCTTCACTAACCTCACATCAGACAGAGGTCTGATCTCCAAAATATACAAAGAACTCAAGAAATTGGTCACCAAAAGAACACATAATCCAATAAAAAAATGGAGTACAGACCTAAACAGAGAACTTTCAACAGAGGAATCTAAAATGGCTAAAAGACACTTAAGGAAATGTTCAACATTCTTAGCCATCAGAGAAATGCAAATCAAAACAACTCTGAGACTCTATCTAATACCTGTAAGAATGGCCAAGATCAAAAACACCGATGACAACTTATGCTGGAAAGGTTGTGGGAAGAAGGGAACACTTCTGCATTGCTGGTGGAAATGCAAGCTGGTACAGCCCCTTTGGATATCAGTGTAGCTCTCTGAGGATACCTTATTTTCAAACCTGCCTTTCAGCTTCTAGCACAGCAAGGTGTAGAACACAGGCTCTCTAGGTCTGCCAGCCTGCCCTCCCAAGCTCTGGCAGGCTTAGCTGCACTAATTTCTAGCTATCTTTTTTTAAAATTTTAACTTGTAATCATAAAATTAAGAGAATTCATAAATCCTCTCCTCTGTTCTATTGACTGACTCTGTGCTGCGGACTGTGTGGTTCAATTTGTTCTCTAAACTTACTCTGCTTGCCTTTTACCCACAGGTGGGTTAGACTCAGGTGCTAATGTGCACACATGGCACCGCGATTTCAGCAGTACCTAGGCGATTCCTTCACTTTTCCTACCCTTTTAGCAAGCGATTAAGTTGTATCTCTGAGACTATCATGCTTACAGACTCTAAATATCTCTGCCATTGTTTCTGCTCAACTCTCTCTTTAGCTACCAACATATATAACTGAATAATTTTTCCTTATCCCATATATATAACTTATTTACAAATTTTACTCCTGATTTAAATTTTGTCTCTCTTTTCTACATTTTTATAAATTCTGATCTCTATTTCTGAGTGCTCAATACTCACGTATCCACCAATTTTTTTTTCTCACAGGTTCCTCACGTCTGGTAACTTCTTCCTTGTTTTTTTAGGGTTTGCGGATCAGCGTCCCATCTGGGCACCATTATGTCGGGGTACAGTGCTAGCCCAGACGATCAATTATTTCTCTGGACCAGACCCCAACATAAAGTATCTCTCTGGTCTGGCGTGGAGGCGCGGGAATAAAGACACGGCTCACGTGGCTTTATCGGGAGGGAGATTCTCAGTGGTCCCTCATGAAGTCCTGAGTTCACATCCTGAAGAATTCCTCTATAGTTTTGTATTGGGTTTGGAACTGTCTTATTTAGGCAAAAGGGAGAGGTGAAGGGGAACCTCTGTCAGCCAGAAACCTTTAAGAGGATGCCCCAGGTTGGGGAGTAACCTTTTGGGTACCCAGAGAAAACAACAGACCCACCCATCTCTCTCTCTCTCTCTCTCTCTCTCTCTCTCTCTCTCTCTCTCTCTCTCTCTCTCGTTCATGCACTACACAGCTGAGGTTGGACTTCTTGTTCCTGTTTCATAAGTTTGCCCCTTATAATAATAAGAATATAATTGGAATATTTTGGAGTTAGCCTGGGATTCTTTGATCCATGTCCTCAACCTCCAACATCAATCTTGCCTATTTTGAAATAATAATTATACCTTAAGAAAAGATTTAAGAGTCAAAAAAAAAAAAGGATTTTGAGATTAGTGGCAATACGATAGTCCCTTAATTTTTGTTTTTCTTCTGTCCAAAATCAGGTGGTTTTTTTTTTTTACATGAGGCAGAGATTTTGGATTTTACTGTGACAAACATGCTTGAGTTTAGAGAAGGAGAGAGTCACACTCCATAGACAGCTTTAATTTTTAATTGGACTGGGAAAACAAAAAGTCCCCTTGCATTATGTGTCTGTAGAAAACAGCAGAAACAAACATTTGGTAAGATTTATGAAACCTGATCCTGTTGGGAATGTGACATTCTAGTAGGCCAACTGACTACTTTTCTTAGGGCATTTGTCTAGATAATTTGTCCTTTTTCTTCACATGTCTTATTTGTCCAATGATCTTCAGATTCCTTAGCTGGTTGACTTTATGGTGTGGTGTGTGGAGCAGAGATATGCTGATTCTGATGTTGCTGATGATAATCCAACTGATTGGGCTTATGTTCCTGATCCACTGATTTTACATCCTGCGGTTTGAGAAGGAAAAGAAATTGTGGTCATGTTGAGTGATACATGACTTTTAGATCAACCTGCCACGCATGAGTTCCCCATTGCTCTAAATGTTTCTTATATTGGGTATGGTAAAGAAATTCCTATGTTTTGTAAAGAATATTTCTTTGGACGCATGTCCTGGAGTGTTTCCAAAACTAATAGGGGGACATGATAAACAATGTGCATACTATACCAAGTTATTGCTTGTTGAGGTAATTGGGTAAATGATACTTCACTCATTCCCTCAATGATTTCCTGCACACATGAAAGATCTGGGAGAGTCTCACAGAATCTTGTTATGGAGATGGTGTGCTGGCATTGTTCTGTGAAATTCCAACATCACGGGGACTTCACAGTACATTCTAGACTGGCATAGAAATCAAGATGATTATAGTGACTCTTACTCTGTGTCTGCAACAAAATCTTAGACCCAAGGATTGTCAGCCGGAATTTCATACTCCAGTATGAGATTTTCACAGGCTTATGTTTAAAAATTTGCTGCCACTACAGAAATAATGGAAGGACAATACAGTTCCTCAAAAATCTGTTTGCCCCCAAAAGAACTTTTTTACCTTGTGTAAAAATATCTGACATTCTTTTTGAAGGAGAGGCAAAAATTTCCATAAATGGTTTTGTGTTTAATGCATCATGTCCTAATTACATTTGACTAATTGTATTTCTCAACTGAATGATCATACCCGTGTATTCTAAAACAACGTTATCCGTAATGTTGACATTGTATGTAGGTGATCCATGGTTTGATCACAAAGGGTTACAAGTGATTAAAAATATCAAGAAAAAGCTTGAAGTAGAAAAACCATGTTGATAAATGAGTTACAGCAGGAATTTCAGCTCCTGTTGTTAGGTTTACTACTACTGCGGTTGCCTCAATGACTTTATGTCAATTTATTCAGTCCACAAGGCATGTTAATCAATTCTCTAAAAAAAATCTATCTAACTTTGGATATACAAGAAGTTATAGATGTAAAAATTGAACATAAATTAAATGCCCTACATAATGTGGTATGATTTGGGGGAAATGAGCTCCAGATCCTATAAACCAGAGTATAATTAAAATGTCATGCTAATTATAAATGGGTTTGTATTACATCTTCTGTTTTTAGTTAAAGTTCTATTGGATAGAAAAGAGTTAAAACACATCTTAAAGGGATCTGGTATGATGTTAATGTCCTTAGATCTGGTATGATGTTAATGTCCTTAGATTTGACTAAATTACATCAAGAGATTATGGAAATAAAGAGGGCTAAATTAAATTGTAATGCTACAAAAGCAGCTAAAGATATTTTAAAACAATTTTAAAAGATTGTTCCATCATGGTCAGCATCTACGTTATTTCTTAATAATATTGCAGTTATTTGAACATGTGTTCTATTGGGCATAATTTGTTTACCTGTAGTTTTCAAGTTGGTTTTAAACCTGCTGTGGAAAGTGGGCTCGGCACTTCACGGAGTAAATTCTGCACACTCCCCTTATGATACCAGAGGCTGGGAGCCAAAGCTGGGTAAGTTTTCTTTGTCTCCTTTCAATCTAAGACAGACCATGAATCATGGAATTCATGCTCCCATGGCGGATAAGACTGTAAAACGAAACAACCTAAAACAGACACAGTCATCTGAGAGACTCTGCAGAGTCTTAAGGGCGGGGGGGGGGGGGGCAAAGTGACTCAGTTTCCATCTGGAGTCTACTCTGATTTACAAGTTATTTGAGTTCAGGCTTGCTTGTTTCAGTCTCCTCAAGAGCTGTGAGAATGTTCTGATTAGCCCAAGGGAAAGAACACACTGAAGGCACATCCAGAGAAAGTATAAAATTGCTTGCTGCTAGCAGGACTCACTATGACAGATAGAGAGCCTGCATGCTTCTTTCTCCCAAGGACAGTGCAGTGAGGTGGTTAAGTGACTCTATTGCTCTTTGTTCTGCGTTCTGCCTTTGAGCGCTATGAAATCAGGTCTGAAATAAACCCAGGGCTGTGTAGCATTGACCAACAGACCTTCCGAATCTATCCTGTATTTCTGTCTCTGTTTCTTTTATGTGACATTTCTCAGTCCTAGCACCTTCCTCCAGGTACCGCCACTGACTCATTGGAGCAGGGTCTGACATTCATTCTCCTGAAAGACAAAACAAAGCCTTTCTCCAACCCTAATTTTGGGGAGGTTTCATTTTTGGCAAGTTATATCTGATCAAATAAAAAGAATTTTTGTAGTTTTGTAGGTTAATTTGAGTTGAAAGACCATGCTGTTTGATGAACTATCATCTCTTCTGTTGCGAGGAGGACACGTGTTAGTTTCCTGGCCACCTAGCAGCTCAGACCCGAAATAATCACACAGAAACTATATCATTTAAAACACTGCTTGGCCCGTTAGCTCTAGCTTTTTATTGGCTAACACTTCTATCTTAATTTAACCCATTTCTAGTAATCTGCGTATCACCACATGACTGTGGTTTACTGGGTAAAGTTCTGGCAACAGCTCCATGGCTTCTCCTACACTCTGCCTTCTTCCTCCCACCATTTGGATTAGCTCTCCCTGCCTATCTAAGATCAGCAGGCCAAGGCAGTTTCTTTACTTACCAATGGTATTCACAGCATACAGAGGGGAATCCCACATCATCTTCTAATTAAGAGGTTCCCCTTGTTCAAATCGAATCTTTATTAATTTTGATGTTATCTATAGCTTTTCTTCTCCTGTGGAATCAAAAGCAAAAGCCCTTCCCCAATGTAACGCATATCCTGGTTTCCATTCTGAGGTCAGCACATCTTTAAAGTATACAGGATGATTTAACTCCATAGTTTTTCTATTATCCAATGTCCTCAGCAGCTGTTGTTCATTTACCATTAGCATTTAGAAAACTCAAAGTAGATAAGGATTATGCAATCTATTTCTGGGGATTTTTATTAACCTTTTCTCTTTATTTAGCATATCCTTTTGAGTTAAATTTGATCTTTCTATAATTGCTTGCCCTATAGGATTGTGTGGTATAACGGTAATATGCCTTAATATTGCAATAAGCAAAAAAACTGTTCCACTTTACTAGAGATATATGCTGGAGCATTGTCATCCTAACTTGTACAGGTATACACATGATGGTCATACCTTCTAGCAAATGTGTGATTACACACATTTTCAAACTCAACACAGTTGCCAATTGAAAACTTGAGTAAGTATCAATTATTTTCCAAATTCTACAAAATGAAACCTATCTATCTGCCAGAGTTCATTCCTTTGAGTGTTCTTCCTGCAGGTAATGGTGTTTAGTTGCATAAAGAACAAATAGGACATTTCCTCATAAATTCTTTGACTTGTTGTCAAGAGATGGAAAAATCTTTTCTCAAACCTTTGCTATTGACAGATGTTTTGATGAAATTCTGAGGCCTCCATCACATTTATTATCAATAGTTAATCAATTTCTTCATTACTTTGTGCTAGAGGGTCTGGCCAATCTGTATGGGATCAGATGTGTGTTTTATATATATGGGATGATTCCTATTCTCGCTTATTTCTTGTAACTGAATAAATAATAGTTAATTCTGTATCATCTGATATAAATTCAGTAGTTTCAATATGCAAAACAACACTTTCTGCATATTGTAAATCAGTAACTATGTTAAGAGATTCCATAAAATCCATTCGTGCCATGAGAATAGCATATAATTCTGGCTTTTGGACAGAATCATAATGGTTTTGAGCCACTTTACTTAAGTTTTCTGATTTGTAACCTGCTTTCTTGATTCATATGCATCTGTCTAGAATGCAGGGCCTCCAGATATTGTGTTTCACATATAATATGAGAAGGATCCTGTTAGTTCTCTTTATAACCTGAATTCTCTTGCTTTGGGGATATTTGTTGTTAATCCATCCAAAAAAATTACTGCAAACTTTTTGCCAAGGTTCACTTCCTGCACATAATTTGTCAATTTCATCATTAGTAAAAGATACTACAATTTCTGCTTGGCCTATTCCTATTAATTAACGAAGTCTCAATTTTCCTTTTAGAATCAACTCAGAGACATTTTCACATAAGTTTTATTTTTTTTACTCTGTTTATGTGTAAAACGATCCATTCTAAGATAATATCTTCCCTCTGCACTAATATTCCTGTAGGATAATGCATAGACGGTATAATAACCCGTGTATAATCCACCTCTGGATCCAGATTTCTCTTCCTGTAGTTTGTCTTCCAGCAAAGCCAATTCTTTTTCAGCTTCAGCTGAAAATTCTCATGGGCTATTCAAGTCCTTGTCCCCATTCAAGGTTTTGAACAAATGACTCAGTTCATCATTTTTTACCCCAATAATGAACCATAATGTTTCCTAGCAATTTTTGAAATTCATTAAGAATCTACAATCAGTCTCTCCTAATTTACACCTTTAAGGATTTAATATTTTGAACCTACTTTATATCCTAAGTAATTAACAGAATTTTCTCTCTCTATTTTTTTTTCAGGAGCAATTTGTAATCTCCAACAAGGCAAACTTTTCTTCAAACATTCTTTCTACAGTAACCATTGCAGTCTGAAGACCTGTACAGACAGACAGGATATGATATGGTTGGGCAGAGAGAGACATCCAAGGTGTAAGGAAACAAGAGCTTGGTCTCTTTTCAGTCTGAGGATTTTGCAGAGGTAAGATCTCTAGTAGCTGGCTGCTTTGCTTCTCTGATCTTTCAGTTATCACCCCTATTTATCTGACTCTGGGTTTTTATTATGAATGCCAATTAGAACTCATGCTACAGTGAGAAACTCAAGTTATTATTTTTACAATTTCATAAACTTCTCATAAAATGATGTTAAAATGGGTAATATTACTGGAAAAAGAATTGGAAAGAATTATCAAGGAAAGTCACAGACTATACAGGTTGTCCAGCAGCAGGACAAGGCAGAAATTGGCTATACAAATTTGGAGTAGGGGCCACTGCCACTGCTCCACTTTTTTTTGGTTTGTTTTGTTTTTCGAGACAGGGTTTCTCTGTGGTTTTAGAGCCTGTCCTGGAACTAGCTCTTGTAGACCAGGCTGGTGTCGAACTCACAGAGATCTGCCTGCCTCTGCCTTCCAAGTGCTGGGATTAAAGGCGTGCACCACCACTGCCCGGCTTGCTCTGCTTTTTTTTTTTTTTTTTAATTTATTTATTTAAAATGTATACAATGTTCTGTCTGTGTGTATGCCTGCAGGCCAGAAGAGGGCACCAGACCTCATTACAGATGGTTGGTTGTGAGCCACCATGTGGTTGCTGGGAATTGAACTCAGGATCTTTGGAAGAGCAGGCAATGCTCTTAACCTCTGAGCCCTCTCTCTAGCCCCACTGCTCTGCTTTTTAATGGTTAGCTAATAAGTCTGTATGGGTGAAGCAGTGCCCCTTAACTAAAGAAAAATTACATGCAGTTAAGCAGCTAGTTAAAGAGCAGTTAGATACTAAACATAGTGAGGAAACTGCTAGTTCTGGGAAATATCCTGTATTTGTAATAAAAAAATTTCTGGAAATGGAGAACGTTAACTGATTTGAGAGGTGTAAATAAGTATTTCAAACTACAGAATATTTACATCCTGGAATACGTTTACCTTCTTTATTACCTAAGACTGGCCTATTACAGTATTGATATACAAGCTTGTTTCTTCACCATCCCTTTGCAAGAATAAGATAGATAGAAATCTGTTTTCATAGTGGCTACTTATAATAATGCCCAGCCTGTAAAGAGATACATATATAGAGAGAAAGTCCATCCTCAAAGAATGTTAGTCTGTATCAATATTTTGTACATCAACCAATGAAAATGATTTATCAACAATTTCCTAAATCTATTATTTACCATTATAAGGATGATATCATATTGGCTTCTTCTGATACAGATACCTTAGAATGAATGTTTAATGTAGTACAAAGGATTTTGCCTTGTTGGGGATTAAAGATTGCTCCTGATATTCTCTTAATTCTGTAAGACTTAAATGAAGGAAACAGAAAATCCAGTCACAAAAAGTACATATCAGAAGAGACCAACTGCACACTCTTAATGTCTTTCAGAAGTTATTAGGTGATAGTAACTGGGTGTGGCCTACCACTGGACTAACTACTCAAAAATTAACTAAATTGTTTCAAATTTTATAAGGTGACTTGGATTTAAACACTCCAAAGCAATTAACAGGTAGAGTAGAAAGGGAATTGGCTCAAGTAGAACAGAAATCAGAAAATGCCTATGAAGAAAGATTAGATCTCCCAATAGTACTCTAGTTACTCTATTTTCTATACATTCCCTACTGGACTCATTAAGCAAAGGGAGGATAATAATTTAGAATAATCTTTTTAATCAAATAAAAAGAGTGAAACATTAAAAGCCTATATAAAAGTATCTAAATTAATTATAAAGGGGAAGAATAAGACTTCATTAATTGTCTGGAATGGATTCAGCTGTGATGTTATTGTTCTTACTAATGCTGAAATTACGCAATTGTGAATGAAGGTGATTAGCCGTGATTGACAAAGAGATTGTAGCAATTTCTTAGGGGAAATTAACAACAAATAGCTCATAAGTAAGTGACATCAATATATAAAAAGAATGGAATGGTGGATTCTTCCCCCACATAGTTAGAACAAAAAAAGCACTTTTATCTGGGCTCTTGCATTTTAAACTGACACAAATTAGGAATGGCTGGTTATAAAGCAGGAAATATAAGTAAGGTCATTCAAAGTCTGTATGCTTCAGTTCAAAGATCACAGTTATATGTTATTTCAATGGCCTTTATTCAATTTTAATGTACCTCTTAATATAATTATTGGTTCTCAATATACAAGGATTATATTACATATGGAACCTGTAAAACTTCTTCGCGATAATTCAGAATTAACTTTTCTATTCATGTAACTGCAACAAGCAATCTAGGACAGAAATTATTCATCATACATAACACATATCCATTCTCATACTGGATTATCTGGGCCATGAGCAAACAGAATGAAGAAAATGATCAATTATTGAAAGACAAATTTTAATACATCATAAACATCATGTTAATTTAATAGTAAAGGTTTATGTTATGCAGAGGTGGCACTTGCTTTTAATCCAAGCGATTGGGAGGCAGAAGCAGGTAGATCTCTGTGAGTTCAAGATCAGCCTGGTCTACAGAACAACTTCTAGTACAGTTAAGGCTACACAAAGAAGCCATGTCTCAAAACAAAACAAAGCAAAACAAACAAAAAATTCAACAAAAAGAAATAGCAATGGCTTAAATTCTTTTTTTTTTTCATTACCTGGCAACAAGCTAAAGAAGTTAAAATTTGCCCTCCTTGTTCTTTGTATAAGCATGTTCCTTTACCTGCAGAAAGTAATCCTAAAGGTACACAAAAAATTAAAACTGGTAAATGGATTATTTCATTTAACAAAATTTAAGAAATTAAAATTTATCCATCATGCCAGTGATACATACTGTGTATTTCAATGGACATCTGCTTTTGAGTTTTGTAAAGGTTGATTATATAATTACACAGTTACTGAAAGCAATGGATATAGTAGGACTAGCAATACAAATTAAAACTGAAATGCTCTTATGTTTTCAAAAATAAAACAATATTTCTGCATGTTATAACATAAAATACATTACAGAAATACTGTATCATTCTACAGGACAGCAATTGTTGAAAGATCTATTGTACTGTAAAAAGATCGTTTTTAAATAGAAGGGAGATATGAGGACACCCAGCAGAGGTTGCATAATGCTTTACTAATTTAAGAAAAATTAAATGCTAATTAAACAGGGACAACAGCTGCTGAAAGGCATTGGATTGTGGACTTAACTGCAGAATTGATTCAGCCTGTGTATTACAAGGATGTTTTAACATCATAATGGAAACCAGGGAAGGTGTTTGTTGCGGTATGCTTGTTTCTGCAGGAGACAAAAAGGATATCATAAAAACTGACAAAATCTGACATGAGCAAGAGAAGTCTCTGATATGGGTGACATGACTCTGGGAAAGAAGAGATGCAAAAGCCTTTAAAATGAATGGCTGATCCTCCCACCTGGGGACAACTTATGCATTTGTGTGACAAAGGGACACAATAGTTCAACTTGCATTGCTGAGGAATTTTTAATGGGACTTTGTTCCTTGCTATGGTGTCTGTGGTAACAGCACAGGTTATGGGTACTAACCATACATATTGGGCCTATAACCCTAATCCTCCAATTAACATGGGAGTAAGTTGGAGAAATATGGATATCCTTGTGGTACTTTATGAATTTTCTTGGTTACCTGGTCCTTAGGACAAACAAGAACCTGTTGAGCCTATGGAGGAGGGTAAGAAAATTATAAATTATTCTGTGGGAGTACAAGGAATTCCTATTTCGATGGGTATAGGAATTCAAAGTCTAAACATAATTTTTGGCATGTTGTGACCTGCAGTTGAGTCTACCCAGGATTATCATAATAAGTTTTATATGCTTCGTACATCTGCTTTTAGAGGACAGGAGATTGATGCTACTAGTTCTACAAATCTGCCATTTTGCAAGTGTCAGTTACCAACAAGGAATCTGACTGGGCACACTGGCAACAATGTAAGAGTTAAACCCCCAGAGCACTTACTAAGATCTCTCGTGAAGAAGACATCGTTGATTGCAGCCTGTAAGGCTTCCCTCAAGGAAAATATTCTCACTCAGAATTGAGATGGCACAGATATACTTCAAATGGAGTTGCTAAAACCGGTTTTCCTGTTAATGAATCTATTCAATGACATGAAGCTGCATGTCAGGTCCTCTCCTGCAATTTGGCAGTTCAGTTCAGAGTAACTTGTGTAAATAAGCAAGTGTCTTCTGAACGCTTAGAGCCTGGGAATGAAAGGTAAGCACCAATGATGATAAGTCCAATTTGTCTGAAATCAGGTGGCATCTTTGTAGCATGTGTGCTTTGTTACTGAAAATGTCTGTACAATGGTGGTCTGATAAACATAGCATTATTCGTGAGCATTGTACTCTTCATACCTGTGTTAATTCTAGTAAACTTTAAATGTAACCTCTGAAAGTTTATAGAACAGCTACTTAGCTGGGACCTGACTTAACAGCCTACATACTGACTGACATCAGAACACTTCTGTCTTTTCTTCAAAACACTCATATACCAAGGCTGTCCAGTGCCTTGGACCTACCTAGTGAGATGGTTATTTAGACTACAGTGTTTAAAGGGTACCAAGCTGTCAAACTATGATCCCATGAAGGAACTCTTAAGGATATAGAAGAGGAAGGAGCTGCTCTGAGTAGAGATCCCAGGCTGAATAGTCCTATATAGCAAAAAACAATGGCCAGGGGTATTTTCAACACACAAATCTTTATTTCTTTCTTACAACAAGCTATGAATGGGCCCAACAGAACCCTGAACACTATCTCTGCTTAACAAGGACAACAAAGAGCAAAGTTGCTTACAGCTGTGGGAAGGTAAGTACAGACCAAGGAGGCTTTCTCAGGTTGGTATGCTGCTGGAGAGGATTAAGACAAGGCTGAGGAGAAGGTTGAATTGCCCCAGATGCACAGCTCTTGCAATTACATCTTCCTCAAACACACGAGGGGGTAGCAAGTCCCTCTCTATATTAGTAGGTCCTCCATCATTGCAAAACAAGCCGGTGCAGCAATTAGTATAGTAGAAACTATTGGTGGTTGCAAGCCTTCTAAGAATCATTGGAGCTGGACTTTGTAGAAACGGGCAGTGACGAATGCAAGCTTTGTAGATTAAGAGCTGCCGAGAGCTCATACCTAGAAAGGATGCCAAGTGGAGAATTACCCCCTTCAGATCTTCATTGTAAACCCAAATTAACAGTCAGACACAACCAGGCACAGGGCATGTAATTTGTTACCGCATATCCTACGAGTCATGCGTCCTCCTTGTCTGACTGGTAAGTCCATCGTGCATCCATCTTCTTTCCAGCATCCTCTAAGTCCTGAAAATTGTGCCTAGCTATTGGCCATTAGCTTTTTATTAAACCATTCAGTTAGACAGTACTTCACATTGTACATAAAGATTATTTCACAAGAAATTGTCATGAATTTTTGACAGAAAACACAAGAGGGCCTGATTGTTCCAATAATATTATCCACACGTACCTGTCCACATGTTGCTACCATCTTTACATCTGTCACTGTCTTTTCCCAGTTCACAATTTAGTCTCAGGACACACAGCTATGCAAATGAAATGTCCTGTTCAGTTCTGGTTCAAATATTATCCTAAGAGTCACCAAGGTCTAAATCAAACAGTGACCAGAAGCTATGTTCCTTGAGACTCCAGGGAGGACTAAGCGAACAAAAGAGTGCCCACATTCACGACTCCAGAATGAACTCCTTCCCAACCCTCAACCTGGCTTTCCAAACATGGGAATCCATGTAAAAATTCAGGAGCCCTTGATGACATGTTCTCCAGCATGGATCAGATGGTCCATTCAAGCAAGGCTCCATAGAGAACAAGACCGCCATCACCAGGGACTCAACCACATAGAGTTGTGTGAAGTGAGCCCCACTGCCAACACCCTGCTGGAAGTCCTGGGCTGAAGGCTGGAGGCCTTGCTGCTGCTTGTTCCCTGGCAGTCTGCAGCCATGATGTAGGTCCTCCGCTGTGAAACTCACCCTGACTGCTTTAGCATCCACAGCCCTGAGACTTGTCTGCTGCCCGACATCAGAAGGACCTGGTGATCACAGGCCAAGTAGCCCCCTCCCCACATAAACTCTGTGTCAATCCATAGTTAAACTTCAGCTCTCTGTCAGGGATCTCTACTCATTTTTGATGAGTCCTCTCTTCCTGAGTCATCCAACACACAATATTTCCTCATTGCAGAGTGGGCTGCCTGTCTACTAGCTGCGTGGAAATTCCTTCCTGTCAAGAACATGGTAGTCCC
>NW_026067930.1:2026632-2036016 GCF_014885135.2 Alexandromys fortis | reverse complement strand
ACTCCCACCCTCTGAAGTCATAAACCCAATCAAATGCCTTATTTTGGAAGCTGTTTTGCTCAGGCTGTTTTACCAGAGCAATAGAAAAGTAACCACTACTGGATGTGAATGCACAGGGTCAGAAACTAAACAAGCCAGCAAAGATTCACAAAAGTTGAACCAGGGTATCTGCCCCTATGAATAGAGAGCCTGGGGACAAAGGCCTGGAGTGGCCACAGTAGTCTCATTCCCTGGATACTCAGGGTGTTTAGACTGTTAGCCTACTGTCCACCATAGGCTCTGGGCCCCTGAGCAGAACACACACATTACCCTATGAGTGGGCTGAACCCAGTGCCTGTGAACAGGCTCTCAGTTCAAGGAGCTGCCTGAAGAGTGCTGGATCTGGCAACAGACTGACCCTGACCCCCAAGTTTGTGTAGGGAGGATTATTTACCCTGTGTTCAGAATGTGAATACTTACGTGTGGCAATTATCAGACAGAATCTTTCCTCCGTATCACAGGTCTCTTCGACAGGGCAATTGAAAGAGTTTGTGTTGGCACATGCATAGCAATACATATCTGAAGAAAGAAAAAAAAACTACAGTTGAGTGTTTCCCCAAGAAGCCTTTCCACCATCCTACTCCCATCCTCCCTCCTCCCACAGCTGCTTCCCAGTGCACTTCTCCACACAAGCCACACCAAGGCCTGCAGAACTCAGAACTTGGCCTAGTCTAAGGTAGAGACAGACCAGCTCCAGGATAGGAGTGGTCCCTTCAAGAATCTTTTCTTTTAATAAAAGGCTGCTCACATGTCAAACAGCTGAGTTCTTCAAAGCTGTCCGCCCCTCTATGGAACAGTGGCCTCCCAGGACACCACAATCCTCCAGGACTTCTCTGGACCCAGTACCTGCTCTCCCTGCTGGGACGTGCTATGGACACTTGCTCCCTTGGCTTTCCTGGTCAGCAGCTCTCTGTGGGATCCTTCAGTCTACTCAACCCTATTGAATCTCAAGAGTACCACTCTAATCATGCTTACATATTAAAACCAGGTCAGTATATGATGAAATAAACTTTATTATGAGGCAAAAAAAAATCTAACTAATTTCCCTCTTTGTTTTTGCTGTGAGAAATGGAAAAGGGTCACGGTGACCTCATGATCCATGTCTAGTAACCAGAGCTGCCTGGTGTAGACACTAATGCCCTTTTGTTTTAATTTTTGTTTTGTTCTTCTGAGGCAGGGCTTCTCTGTGTAGTCATGACTGTCCTGAATCTCTCTCTGTGGATCATGCTGGCTTTGAACTTGCTTCTGCCTCCTGAGTGCTGGGATGAAAGGTGTCTACCACCAGTGCCCAGGAACATAATGTTGGCAGAAATCGAATTTACCCAGTGCATAAGAAGGAATGTTCAGGCTCTCAAGTTCTTTCTTAGTAATTTGACTGTGGCCCTTTGTTAAATTAGCAACAGCGGCAGCAGCTCAGTGTCCTGAATCACACATAGTATCAGGATTTTGAGACTGAGGAAGGGACATCTCTGGGAGTTTGAACTAGAGAAAGAAACCTTGTCTCAAACCCACAAGGCAGCCAATAAGATGCTTAGTGAGTAAAGGTGCCTGCCACCTGCTTCTGCTGAGTCCAGTTCCAAACACCTCATTTGAACCCTCATCAGTGTCTTCTTCCATCCAACACACTGTGAGTCTTGAGTTCAAACTTACTTTGCCTAGGTTGGATGACACTGTTCAACCCGCTGGTACTGTTGTCCAAACCGATGGTACTGTCGTCCAACACAAGAGAACTGTTGACAGCAGTGTCCACACATGGGAGCCCCAGGAGAATTAGCAAGAAGAAGGTGAGCATCATCTCCAACAGACAGGTGAACCTGAAAATGAAGAGGTCCATGGCCATCAGAGAGGGCAAGAAACCTTGACCCAGAACTATGTCCCCAGCATCAATGCACAGAGGAGGCATCCACAGCCTCTGCCTCAGCCGCCTACCCTAGTGCTCCTTCCCCAGGAAATTCGGGTCCTTGCCTACTCCACCCTGCTCTGCTGCATATGTGGATCTTGCTTCCCACTTCTGAAACTGTCCTGATGGTTCTGCATCTTCCCCTTCTAGACAATCTTCTTCTCACGGGCATAGTACACATCCTCCTCTCCCAACCTGTCCTTTATGCTAACAGTGGATTCAAGGTTTCCCTACCCTTGTTAGAAACCTTTCCTCATCTTCCTGCTCCCCCATTCTAGAATCATCCTTCTGAATCTCCTGTGTTTTCCTTATGGAACTGTCCCACTGGGCTTGATCTCGTCATCTCATAGCTGAAGCTTGATTGCTTAATTGTTATCTAATTTGCCCTTCTGGAATTTTCCAGGTTAGTCACTCAAGCTCTGTTAGCACCTCTCAAGCTGCTGGACCCTCTGACATGTCTGTACTCAGGGGAACATTCTAGAAGGCCCTTCGTGAGGAAGATGAGTGACATCTTCGTTCTGGAGACCATCCTAAAGATTGTCCCACACTGGGTCTCTGTACCTCCACTCCTTCTTTCAGGCTCCAAGCTCTGGAGCGCCATTCCTCAATCACAACTCTGAACATTACTCTGAGTGGTTCAATCAAGATTGAAACCCCTCACTTGGCATTCCTCCTGCAGGGCTCTGAACCTCTATTGTTGCCATTTCTCAGAATGTGGCGCTCTCTATGCACTCCTCCCCCAGGCCCTCTATCTGTGTGCCTCTGCTCCAGACTTTCCTCCTGGAGCTCTGCTCTGAGGCTCTGATCTTCTCTGAACATCCCTTGGTGCCCTTTCCTTAGTCCTCAAACATAATGGGTCCTTCTTTCAATCCTCTGACCAACTCTTGGTACCAATACCTCGGTTCCCCAACCCTCTCTTGGTGTCTTTCTCGCAAGGATCCAACTCTCTTTTTATCTATCTATCTATCTATCTATCTATCTATCTATCTATCTATCTATCTATCTATCTATGTATCCATCCATTTATGTATGTATGTATCCATCTATGTATGTATGTATGTATGTATGTATGTATCTATCTATCTATCTATCTATCTATCTATCTATCTATCCATCCATCCATCCCTCTTCCTCTCTCTCTCAATTTCCCTCCCTGCCTAGGATCTTTACCTTTGATTCTAACGCTTTACTTGGGGCCCCTCTTTCAGCAATCCAGCCCTCTTTGGCTCCCTTCTTCCTGGGCTTGGAGCCTCTTTTGGAGACCCTTTTAAGGGCTCTAAACAGCTCCTGGCGCCTTCTTCCTGGCCTCCTACTCTTCATTACCTTCCCTCTGGCTTCGGAACTTCTATTGATTGGCCTGCTTCCCTCTAAGTGTCCATCCTATTAGCATCCTCAGGGCTCTGAGCATTTCTTGGCCCTCTTCCTCCTCATCTCTCTTTGTTACCCTCCTCCAGGTTCTTAAACTCAAAGGGCACCCTCCCAAGAAGTCACCCCAAATCTCCTGACACCCGTTTCTCGAAGATCTCACACTCACTTTAGGTCCTTTCCTCAGAGCTCCTATCCTGTCTCAATGGTCTGAATCTCTCCTGGGGCCCAGGTTCTTCTGTCCTCAGAGCTCTAACTATTTTGGACCTCTCATTCAAAGATCAATACTTCTCTTGGAACTCCCCTCTCAGACTCCGAAGCTCTCTTGGGGCCCTTCTTTCAGAATTCCAGTTCTCTCTTGGTGCACTTCCTTTGGATTCTAATCCTCTCTTCTAATGGAATTTCTCTGCCACACTTTTCTCAAGACTCTTATGTGACTCCAAACTTCTCTTGGTCCCCTTCTGTCAGAGCTCAGAAACTCTCTAGGATCAGTTCAGTGAGGGCTCTGACCCTCTCTTTCAGTTACTCCCTCAGGAATATGACTCTCTTAGAGCCACACCTTCAGGACTCCCTCTTTCTTGGCATAGCAACTGCTCCCTCATGGTGCCACACATCTCTAGGCACCCCTCTCTCAAGGCTTTGACACACTCTCGGGGTTTCAACATTCTTTGGTGTCCTTCTTTAAGGCTGAACTCTCTAGATACACTTCCCTCAGGGTCCTGGTCCTCTCTTCTATCGCCTCAGAACTCTGTTACTTGGTACCCTCTATCAAGCCTCGGACCCTCTTCCCCTCTCTCTTTATCCCTCAGGACTCAAAGCATGTCTTGGTGCACTTACTTAAAAGCCACAACTCTCTCTCAACCTCTCTTTATGCCTTTCCTCAGGACTCTGAAACCTCTTTGGAGCCCTTCTTTCAGGGCTCCAACTCTTTTTGGTTCCTCTGCTAGTACCTAAATCCTTTCCTTGAGCCCTTTTCTCGGGGATCCAAGTTTGTGTTGGCACCTCTTCTTCACGACTGCCCAATCTCTCTTGGCAAACCCTTTATCTAGGCTCTAACCCACTCCTGATGTCCCTACTTCGGGGTACCTGGCTCCCTTCCCTCAGATTTCATGTCGTTCTTTGTCAACCTTGCCTCTGGGTTCCAACCATCTCTTTCTGCACTTTCTTTAAGTCTCTCTTTTAAGCTCTCTCTTGGCGCTCCTACCTCGGGGCTATAACTTAGTTTTGGAGACCTGCCTTTGTGTCCCAATTTCTTTGTTGGCACCTTTCCTTCATATTTCCAACTTTCTTGAATCCTTTGCCTCACAGTTCTGAGTTCCTCTTCTAATCCCTTAGCTCTCCAACGGTCCTTTGATTCACTTCCGTAGCCCTCTGACCCTGAATTGGTGCCCTTCCCTCACGGTTCCGAGTCTCTCTTTGTGTTCTTCCCTCAAGGTTCCAATCTTTTGAGGGGAAGGATGCCCAGAGAGGCTCTGAGAACTAAGGGGCGCATGTCAAGAGAGGTGAATCCCTAAAATATGATATCAAAGGAAGAGTCCAAGTCGCAAGCGAGGACTGCCTGAAGAGCATCCAAGTTCTGAGGGATGGGCCAAGAAAAGGAGCACTACAATTGGAGCCCCTGAAGTGGTCTGAACACTGAAGGAAGTATAAGCGTGGGTCGAAGCCCTGAGGGAAACTCTCCAAGAGAGTCAAGAGAGGGTCCAACCCTGAGGGGAAGTTCACCAAGAGATACTGAACTCTGATAGAAGGGCAGCAACAAACATTTGGAGAGAGGCACACCACGACAAGGATGGAGTGCTGTGGGGCAAAGTGGACCAAAGAGAGGTGCAGTAGTGAGGTGTCAGAACCGGAAAGGAAGAGCGCCAAGACAGTCAGAACCCCGAGGGAACTGCACCAAGACAGGGTCAGAGTTCTACATACGTGCACCAAGAGACCACTGGAGATCTGAAGGGTCTGAAGAGGGGCTCAGGGGGACTTGATTGGGGAAGGGGAAGGGAAAGGGAAGGCGGCGGTGGGGAAGAGACAGAAATCTTAAATAAATAAATAAATAAATAAATAAATAAATAAATAAAACCCCGAGGGAAGGGCCCCAAGAAGGTTAGAAATGACAAATTCCTCGGCAGCTGGGATGGAGAGCTTTGAAGAGCTCAGCTGTTTTCCATGTGATCAGCCTTTTAGAAAAAGGAAAGATTCTTGAAGGGACCACTGCTATTCTGGGAGCTGCTCTGTCTCTGCCTTAGTCTAGAGGCCAGGTTCTGAGCTCTGAAGCCCTGGGGTGGCTTGTGTGGAGAAGTGCACTGGGAAGCAGCTGTGGGAGGAGGGAGGATGGGAGTAGGATGGTGGAAAGGCTTCTTGGGGAAAAACCCAACTGTAGTCTTTTCTTTCTTCAGAGATGGGTTGCTATACATGTGTCCATTCAAACTCTTTCAAATGCCTCAGGGAATAGGTTTGTGATATGGATCAAAGTTTCTGTCTGATAATTGCCAAGCGTAAGTACTTACATTCTGAACACAGAGTAAATAATCCTCCCTACACAAACTTGGCGGTCAGGGTCAGTCTGTTGTCTCTGCAGCCAGATCCAGTGCTCTTCAGGCAGCTCCTTGAACTGAGAGCCTGTTCACAGGCACTGGGTTTGGCCCACTCATAAGGTAATGTGCGTGTTCTGCTCAGGAGCCAAGAGCCTATGGTGGACAGTAGGCTGACAGTCTATACACCCTGAGTATCCAGGGAATGAGACTGCTGTGGCCACTCCAGGCCTTTGTCCCCAGGCTCTCTATTCATAGGGGCAGACACTCTTCTGTGAATCTTTGCAGGCATGTTGGTTTCTGACTTTTCTCACACAGGCCTCCCTCACTCTGACCTTTTTATGGTGTTGACCCTTGCTACCATTTCCTCGGGGCTCCCACTTTCCTTTTCTCTCCCTTAAGGCCCCAACCATTTCTTGGTGTACTCCAAGGATCCTCCTATCTTTGTCAACCTCTCTTGGTTGACCTTTGTCTGGGAAGGAGCAGACAGCAATGGTTTGTCTCCTGAGGCTGGAGAAGATTTGGACATGCTGCTAGGCTTTACTTTTCCAATATCAACAACAACCTGGTAATACCTTTAACAGGTACAAATCACCATATCAGAACAAGACAGAAATGGCCAATTGCACACATTTTCCACGGTTCCTGCACGGACGGGTTCATTAAATTAATGCAGTGTGTGATGTTGAGCATTGACAAGGTCCTCATAAATGAAGCTCTGTGGAGTCCTTTCTCTATCACAGTGCAATTAACCTGTGAACTATAGTGAGGGAAGGGACTGCCATATACTAAACAGGAAGGAACTTTCCATGCAGCCAGTAGACAGGCAGCCCACCCTGCAATGAGGAAATATTGTCTGATGGATGACTCAGGAAGAGAGGACTCATCAAAAATGAGTAGAGATCCCTGACAGAGAGCTGAAGTTCAACTATGGATTGACACAGAGTTTATGTGGGGAGGGGGCTACTTGGGTTGTGATCACGATGTCCTTCTGTTGTCAGGCAGCAGATGGTGAGGGGCAATTCTATATTCTGTCAATTATATTTTAAATAAAGCTGATTGGTTGGTAGCCATGTAGGAAGTTTAGGTGGGAAAACCAGATAGGAAGTAGAAGTGGGACAATGAGAACAGGAGTATTCTGGGAAGAAGGAAGCCCATTCCTCCAGAGTCCTGTCCAGACCACGGAAGAAGAAGTATATGTCCTGCCCTGCTGAAAAAGATAACTGAGCCATGTGGTTAACATATAGTAGAATAATGGGCTAATGTAAGTTATAGAGTTAATAAGAAGCCTGAGCTAATGGGCCAATCAGGTTTATAACTTATGGAGATCTTCTGTGTCATTCTTTGAGACTAACACCTGTGGGAACTGGGCAGGACAGAAACCCCAATAAGCACCCGCTCATGTTACAAACAGACAAGTCTTAGGGCTGTGGATGCTAAAGCAGTCAGGGTGAGTTCCACAGAGGAAAACCAACCTAATGTCTGCAGACTGCCAAGGGAACTGTTGGACCCTAAAGTCCAACTACCAGGAGGAGTCGCCCCAAGAGACCATCTCTCACAACACAGTTGATATAAAAGCATGAGGATTTTGTTAATTCTGTCATGACAGAGTCTTTCAGCATTTGAGAAGCCAGAAAGACCCTGAATAGCTGGTACAGGCTACTTTTAAATCAAAAAGCTACAGAAACAAGGGGGTGTCTGGGGGTTGTTTTTTAACTACTATGATTGGCTTATTTAAAAGGGCTATTACCAATAATTGGCTGGAGAGTGGTTGCCAGATCAGATGAGGTAAGAAGAAACATCTGAGGGTCACTTTGCCCCTTTCCCAGGGACTGAGTCAAAACACCAGAAACTAAGTCAACACCTAAGGGTTACCTTGCCCCTATTCAATAACTGAGTTCTATTTGGAGAACATTCACAAGGACTCAGGGAGATGATGGAAAGTTCCCAACATTTCAGTACGTACATAATAGTTGTTAGATTCCTGGGGGGGGGAGCACTAACATACTGAGGCTGAGAGGGCTCAGCTTAAAGTTCTACAGAACAAGCAGTGGCAAGTCCTCCAGCCTTCACATTGGTAGATGAAGCCATTGAGTGGGTCAGAGCTCTCATGACTTTGCCATCTCGGTGGACCAAGACTTCAGCCCATGAGCCTTTTGGGGGGAGGGGGAACACAGAGAAACCCTAACCATGTGGCTCTAGACAGGCTTCCTATTTGCTCTTAGTTTTTCAGAGAAGACTCACGCCCCAGCCACATGTCTGTAGGATGTGCTGTCTTCCTTCACATATTCTTGTCTCTGTCTCACGAGAAGACAGCAAAGTCCAGTCCCTGGGAACGTGTTTCCTCTCCACGGATAGTGAGTGTGGCTCCTTTGGATGTGTTTATGGCAGTGGGAGCCCTGACTGGCTGGCCAGGAAGAAGCTTCCTAGGGTCCACAAGGCTTCTGCCACAGATTCAGCCATCTCCTTTCCAGCTCTTCTCAGTGTGGTGGATGGCCAGGCCCCAGGAAGTCTGTGCCTGCTCGCTGTGGAAGTTTGTGCTCTTTGGAGTTCTCCTTAGGCTTGTAGATGACAAACCCCTTAGTGGCCTATGGGTGCTTACCTCCAGCCTTGTGGTTTAAATAAGAGGAATACCAGCTGTTGTGATACTGGGACTAGGCAGGAGCCGCGTCAATATATTGCTTCAAATGATCAGCAGTTGTGATCATAGTCCTGACCCCAGTATGGTCTCTGTTCCCTAGTCAACTGGTTGAACACTGATTCTGCTCTGAGCTGGCCATCAAGCCTCCTTGATGTATCTGTGTTGGTGGAGGCAAGTGTGCCTCCAAGGTCTGTCCTTCCAGTGTGCCAAGCAGGAACCAGGTGCTGGGTGGGCCTGGGCTCTCTACCAGAGTCCTTCTCCTCACCCAGCTCAGGAACGTTATTAGGCCTTAGGTGTTGGGGGACTGGTGGATGGGGCTGGTACTGACCCCCTGCTTCCGGGATCTCCACAGATTATTTGGATTTGGGGGTCTTGGGAGAGTACTCGAATACCCACCCATCCTGGGAGAATGTGGCAGTCAGTAAGATCAAGAACATGATGGTCACAGAGCAGGGCCTGGCACTGGACACCATCTGCCATTTCCTAGAGGAGCACAGCCAGGTAGGATCAGAGAGACTGATGCTTCCCACTGCGCGGGAGATTCACGGGGCCTGGGAGGAAGTGAAGGCACCATCCAGGATCGTTCCCCAGCCACCACATTGAACTCATCAACCACCTTAGGACTCCCACGGTCTTGGCCATCCCTGAAGCTCCTAACACTCTATGGGAAGGTGCTGGAGGATTTCAGAGAGTCAGAGTGGATGTTTTAGTTCCCACACACTGGTGGGAAGGCAGGGTCCACCCAGGGTCTCCTCCTACCAGGGATGGCCGTTGTTTACAGAGGGAGGCAACCTAAGCACTCACAGCTGGTCATGACTGGGAACCTAAACATGGAGAGGGAAAAGCATTTGGTCAGAACAGGATGGGCAAAGGCCCAGGGGTCAACATTGAGGCATAGTCAGCAAGGAGCATGC
>NW_026067930.1:2022653-2024631 GCF_014885135.2 Alexandromys fortis | reverse complement strand
GCCTTCCCAAGATGCCTTACCACTGTGATGCACTGTATGGGCTGAGCTGTGAGTCAAAACAAACCTTGAAGTTGCTCCTGTTGAGTGTTTGGGTACCACAACACAGTAAGTGATGCTGGGGCTCATCAGTGGAAGTGGGGCCTGGGAGAGACCCAGCTCTATGCTGCTGCCCTCAGAGACCTGAAGAATTCCTTGCAGGGACACGTACTCAGGGAAAGCCAAGATTCAAGGCTTTGTGCAGAAAAGAATTTTAGGATGGTCCAGTTTGGAGCAGAGTTGGATTTTATTGGGAAGGCAGTGTTACATAGACTCAGCATGGGGTTGATAGAAGTAGAGGCACCCAAAGAAAGGCTAAGAAACACCCACGTGTGAAGAAGTCAGGCTTAAATATCTTAGCCCTGGACACACAAGCTCCACCCACAGGGTTGCTAAGAGCCCTTCCTCCATGCCCTCCTTTTAGTAAATGAGATTCTAAGGTGCTTCCTGAAGTGGTTAGGACAGCAGCCTGTTAGGGTGAGATCATAGGTTGCTAGGGTCACACAAGATGACCAAACTGTATCCTTCACTGGAAATGGAGTCTCCTTTCTTGCTTCTGAGATTCCTAGATAAGTGTAAGTTTGTATTTGGGAAAGGAGAAAGGCCATCTTCAGGTCAGCTCAGCCTTAAGTGTTCATTGCCATTTTAGCAGTCTTATTTGAAATATCTCCACATAAGAGTATTGTCTCTGCGTCAGAAGCTCTCTCAGTGGATGGTGTTAGCTGGGAGGAATTCTTGACTCCTTGCTTGGGCCTTCCAGTGTGTTTGCATTTATACTTTCTGGTCTTATTTCCATTTGAAACCATCCTTCACTTGGGGACAAGATTATCATCTCAAGATTCTTTTCATCTAGAACCATTTCCTCTCTCTTTTAATCTTTATTAAAAAGCAGGAGAAAGTCAGGTAGCGATGTCTCACCTTCTTACTCCCAGCACTCAGGAGGCAGAAGCAGGCAGATCTCTGAGTTCGAGGCCAGCCTGGTCTACAAAACAATTTCCAGGGCTACACAGAGAAACCCTATCTTGAAAACCCAACCAACCAACAAACAAACAAGTGTTTAATTTGTAACTGCTAAGTTGTCAGTGGCAGAGACATTAACCAAAAGTCCTTCTTTGGGGAAACAGCAAGTCAGCAGGAAAGACGTCAGAGCAGCAGACTACCTCAGTGGCCTCAGGAGAGAGGTGGGCAGAGCTGGAGAAAACATACTTGGGCAGCTAGAGGAACCTGTTTGCTCACACCACAGCTCCTCTGGGGAAAGTCTGGAGGCAGAATGCACTATCCCAGCTGCTGCCAATGGCATGATCAGCCTCACCTGCCAGAGTTGGGCCCAAGGAAGCAGATACCTTGCAGCCCTCATGGAGGAGCTGGGGAGACGATGAGGTGACCTGGCTATGTGATGCCAGCTGTCCCTGTCCCTTGCCCTTGCCAGGTGCTGTACAAGATGTAACGGCGTAAGCGAATGCAGACAGATTGTCAAAATATAGACAGCTTTAATGGAGGAATAGACTTACAGAACCACCGTTCCCGCGGAGACCAGGAAAGCAGAAGCGAGCGCTGGGAGCACGCTCGCCAAATTTATAGGAAAACTTTAGCCTGAGGCGAACACGCCTCCTAAGGGGTGGGAATTATCCCTACATCTCCCCCTTTTGTCTAAATAAGACAGAACTAAAGCAAATACAACTATATACAATAATAACAAATAAATATAACAAACAATATTGAGAATCAAAAGTTTTGCTAAACATTCTATCTCAAGGAGTCTAAATAATGTAGAGAGTAACTACAATTATATAATCTTCAACTCCATCAAAGATCCGAGAAGGGAATAAATATTACTTAACAAACGAGATATATCCAAAATGTGTAACAATTGACAAAGACAACTGACTACCTGGGCAATCACCCAAAGTCTCGTTTGCAATGTTGAGTCAACCAACTTTGG
>NW_026067930.1:1919619-2016402 GCF_014885135.2 Alexandromys fortis | reverse complement strand
ATCTCCCACATGGTACAATTAAAAAAAACTGTTAAATTCTTGAATGGTAACGTGTTCAGACATTTTAATTATAAAAGAAAATTTTTTTCTCTTACCTGCAACGACTGGTTCCTGCCAGTGGTGGTCTCTGTGGTTTTGGAGCCTGTCTTGGAACTAGCTCTTGTAGACCAGGTTGGCCTTGAACTCACAGAGATCCGCCTGCCTCTCTGGATATTAAGGGCCTGAAGGCCGAGTGTATCTCGGACTCAGCCCTGGGGCCTGAGTCACAAACTAAGAAAATGACACCCGGGAGCCTGCTGTGTTAGCTAGCAGGCTATGTGCTTGAGTCGGGGGCAAAATAGCCCAACGTTGGACGCCAAAATGTAACGGCGTAAGCGAATGCAGACAGATTGTCAAAATATAGACAGCTTTAATGGAGGAATAGACTTACAGAACCACCGCTCCCAAGGAGACCAGGAAAGCAGAAGCGAGCGCTGGGAGCACACTCGCCAAATTTATAGGAAAACTTTAGCCTGAGGCGAACACGCCCCCTAAGGGGTGGGACTTATCCCTACAACAAGAAGACAATGCGTGCCCTGGACCTGCTCCTCCAGAACTTTATCTCTGAGAACCCGAGCATGGATGAGGTCTGCTTCCTCCTGCAGGTGAGGGCTGTAAACCAGCAAAGTAGGGATTCCAGCCCCAGCCCTAGCTCCAGCCTGAGCTGCTAGAGAGAGTGTAGGGGTGGATATGTGTGTGTGTGTGTGTGTGTGTATGTGCGCGCGCGCACGTTTATGCCCACACATGTAATACTAGGTAAAGATTGAACCCAGGCCTTATTTATACACAGACATTCAACATTCTAGATACGTGTTCTACACTGAGCCATACCCCCAACCCTGTGACAGGCTTTATGAGAAGTGGAGGGGAATTGGAAGAAACGTGCATATATGTGTTTCCTGTCTCTACAATGCGGTGCCCCTCATCACCCTAGGACTGTCACCAAGAAGGCCATCAGCATTCTAGACCTCCAGAGTCATGCACCACTGTAGACCTCTTTGTAAAGTAGTCTGCTTTGGTCATTTGGACTGCATATTGAAGCTGTTATTCTTACTCAACAATTGTTTTGTTATATATAGTTTTACTAGGTTAAAGTTAAAACCTTTCTTTTTATTAGACAAAAAGTGGGAGATTCTTGGGAATACTCTTTGTATACTGTCAATATGTATTACTCTTTGGTTAATAAGGAGCTGACTGACCTATAAATGGGCAGGAAGAATTTGGGTGGGAGAGCCAGACTAGGAGGATGCTGGGAAAAAGAAGGGCAGGGTTTCCAGAGATGCAGAAGGAGCAGGATGGGAAGTATGTAGATGAGGTAAACAAGCCTCATGGCAGCACATAAATTTGTGGAGAAAAGTTAATTTAAGTTATTAGCGCTAGCTATAATCAAGCCTCACCTATTGGCTAAGCGTTCATAATTAATAATAAGATTCCATGTGGTTGTTTGGGAACTGGCAGTCAGAACAGAGAAAATCTGATTACAGCCCTGTATCTTTTGCTTGGGAACTGGGGTCATTAATATTTAAATTACTGAAAGTGAGTCTTGATGGCAATCATTGTGTTGTTGACTTTTGGTGGTGTTGCTTGTGTTCTCAGCAGTATTTTGTGTTTTAGTAATTATAGGTTTATCGTCTTTCTGCCATCTCTTGGTTGTGCACACTTCAAGAGAGCTCCAGCTTGAAGTACTGCTTCTCATGTTTTCCTTAGGTTTGATCTTACATAACATTTTAGGCTGTTTCATCATGGAATATGTTTCCCTCTACTTCAATTATGGCAGATAGTTTTGCGGTGTATATTAGTATAGGTTTCCAGTCACGGTCTTTGAGGACTTGGAGTGCATTGCTCCAGCCTATTCTGGCTTTTAAAATGCCAAGAAGATATCATATGTTATTTGAAGGGTTTTCCTTTATATGTGACTTATGCTTAGTGTTTGAACTATGATATGGTTTTCATTCAGGTCTTGTCTGGTTGGGGTTCTGTGGGCTTCATGTTATCTGCAGGGGAGTGTCTTTTCTTTGGGGGGGAACTTTTTTCTTTATTCTTGTTAAAGATCTGTCTATGCCCTCATCTACTCCCATAATTTGAAGGTTTGGTCTTTTTGTAGTGTCCCATATTTCCTGTCTGTTCCTTTCCTATTTCTCTTATTTTTTTCATATTCTTTGCTTATTCCATCTAGATTCTCTACTTTATATTCAAGCCCTGATATACCATCTTCTGGTTGATGTATTTATTCTACTTGAGTTTTCTAGTTGAGTTATTGGAACTTTTGATTACGTATTCATTTCAGTTTGAAGTCTCCTCAATGTTTATGGCTATTTCTTAAATTTTGTTTTCAATTCCTGGACTGTCTTTGTGATTTAAATCAGTCCTATGCTAGCATTTTCTTGGGATTCATCCAGCTGTTTATTCTCTTTAATTTCATGTGCTGTTTATTGGTGTCTCTCTTCAATTCCTTGAATTCTTTGATGAAGTTTATGATTTCTCTTTCAAATTCTGTGTCCTAGGCTTCATCCAGGAAATTCTCATTGGTAGCTATTTCCACAGAACTGGTGGATTTTACAGGGAAGATTCTGCCTTGATTCTTCATATTTTTTATATTTTTACCACGAAATTTGGACATAGGGACCTCTTTTGTTAGTTCTGTGTCTGATATGGACAGAACAGCTTGGGTCAGAACACAGGATGTGTGGATCGGGTTGGATTAAACTTAGTAAAGTGAAAGAGACACAGGGGGCTGGACTGGTGTTTAATGCGCATCCTCGTCCCAGCCTAAACTTTGGGGGTAAATCTGGGGCTTAGGGATGGTGAATGGAGGAGAGAATCAAGAGAATTCACCCAGTTAGATACTGCAAGATGCACCACGTCTGGCTGCCCAGAGAGATTGAAATACGGTGCAAGAGGGGCCTGTGGGTTGAAGGTGGGCCGGGTGTGTCTTTGCCCATGCCTGGAGGTTGAGGACCACACAAGCATGTGTGACTAGACTAGGCCAGGGCGCTGGCTGAGGGATCCAGGCTGGAGCAGGTAGTCTGAGAAGTTGTCAGCAGTGTGGAGATCTCTTTCCTCATAGGCAACTTCCTGCTTTGTTTGCCACTAAGCTTCAGTCTTTTCTTTTTGTCAGCATGAGATTCTGGGGGGATATTCTAGTTTCTTGGGGTCACCTGATGTTGAAATAGGGAGCGGCGGGACTGCGTCCCCAACACCCCGGCCGCTTGGCTAGCTTATGCCCAAAATAACAACACATAAACTGTATTCATTTAAGAACTGCTTGGCCCATGAATTCTAGCTTCTTATTGGCTAGCTCTTACATATTGTTTTAACCCATTTCTAATAATGTGTGTAAGCATCCCAAGGTGCGCTTACCAGGAAGATTCTAACCTATGTCCATGTTGGGTCGGAGCTTCATCGCGTGTGCCTCAGAGAGCAGAACTATCGGGAGAGCGGAGCATGGCGTCTCTGCTCCAGAGCAGAGCTGTCGAGTCTCTCCGGGAGCAGAGCAGAGTCTGACCTCACTTCCTCTTCCGCCCAGCATCTTATTCTGTTTATTCCACCCACCTATGTTCTAAGCTATGAGGCCAAGCAGTTGGTTTATTATAATTAACCAATTACCTTCCTCCATCAACCTGATGCAAGGGTCTGCTAACCAAAAGGAGGGACACAGGTGTTTCTCCGATTTATATTCATTCCTGCCAGGCAGGTTACAAGGGCAAGATGCAGGTTGAATAGCCATATG
This sequence comes from Alexandromys fortis, assembly GCF_014885135.2. NCBI lineage: Eukaryota > Metazoa > Chordata > Mammalia > Rodentia > Cricetidae > Alexandromys > Alexandromys fortis. The sequence goes on along the minus strand of NW_026067930.1, from coordinate 2,012,633 downwards.
CTAGCGTGCTTCACCAGCTGTCTCCCAGGTGCTGAGGAAATAAATAGGCGATACTGATCCATCTTCTGAGCTGTGGACACCTGAGCTGTGCTGCCTTGAAACAGCTGGGAATCTCCACGCCAGGGCTGTGCTCTTTCTGATCCTGGAAGTGAGGACGACCTAAGGCCAAGTGAAAGCAACAGCATGGGGAAGCTTCAAATCCTGGTGGCTGTGACCTGCCTGACCTTGGTCTTTGAAAGCACTCAAGGTGAGCTGGTTGGGCATTTTATCCTGGCTGTGATTGGTGGACAAGAATGACGTGGAGTAGCTGTGGCCTGGCTGCCCTGTGAGCAGAATCAACTGCTGCTGCTCCTGCTCTCTGTCCTGTCCTCTCAGGGGAGTGACACAAAAGCCTGGGCATGTCAACAGAGCTTCTGACAAGGCTCCCTGGCTGTAGGTTTCCTGACAGCACACACTGGCAACTGCAGGTGGATGATAGGATCAGAGGCTTGAGGGGAACCCCTGGCTAATGCTTTCTTATCTGTGCTCAGGGTGTCATTAACATTCCAAGTGGCAGGACCAGTGTTGCGGTTTAGATGTGAAACACCTCCATGGGCTGACTGGTCCTCAGCTAGGGATGCTGTTTGGGGAGGTTGGAGAATCTTTCTGAGGGAGACTTTACATGAAGGAAGGAGTTGCTTCAGAGGAGGGGACTTGAGTTTTAAAGCCTGGGCCTAGTTCCTCTTCTTTCTCTGAACTCCACTGCCTGTTCCTTGGAGCTGTGAGTCTCAGAGCCTCACCGTCATCATCCACCATCATCATCCACCTGCTCCCACCATGCCTTCACTGCACCTCAGCCAGCTGGGACGCAAACTAAATTCTTCCTTCCTTTAGTTTCATGGTTCTCAACCTGTGGGTCGCAACCCCTTCCTGGACTGAAGGATCCTTTCATGGGGGTTGCGTAAAACCAACGGAAGCATCCGATATTTGCATTACAATTCATAATAGTAGCAAAATCACAGTTATGAAGTGGTCAGGAAAATCATGCTATGGTTGGGCCCAGCACAACATGAGGAACCACAAAAAAAGGATCACAACGTTAGGAAGGCTGAGAACCACTGTTCTCAAAATAGCTGCATTTGCCACAGGTTCTGTTATAGTAACAAGGAAACACATGATCACAGGAAGGGCATTTGTGATCTCTGATTCTTGACATCAGTGGTCACCAACCTTCTCAATGCTTTGAGCCTTTGCTACAGTCCCTCACGTTGTACTGGCCCCAGCATAACGTTATTTTCGCTGTTGCTTTATGAATTTAATTTGACAGTTGCTATGACCTAGAATGGCTATATCTGATATGCAGCATGTATTCTCATTGCTGCACATTACCCAAAAAGGGCAACCTACAGGTTGACCCAGCAGGTCGGCATCCTTCTGTCCTTGCTGATTGAAGGAATCTGTAAGAGAGATTTATTTCCCACTGTCTGAGCATGGTTTGTGACTGCATTAATTTGGGGGATATCAGAGAATTCAACAGGTAGCCCTGGATCTCAAAGTCAAGCTGGGGGTGTTCATCAGAATCCATCCTTCAAGATGGTGAGCATGGTAGCATCCATATCCTGCAGTGGCTTCAGTGTGGGTGTCCCTCAACACACACACACACACACAGAGAGAGAGAGAGAGAGAGAGAGAGAGAGAGAGAGAGAGAGAGAGAGAGAGAGAGAGAGAGAGAGTGCTTGTGCGTTGTGGTGGTATTGAGACGGGGAGTCTTTGATGACTGGGTAGGCTATGATGAGCTAGCTGTCCTTATAAAGGGGTTGTTGGATGTGGGTTCAACCCTTCCTCCCTTCTACCATGCAACCATAGGCAGAGCCAGCTAAAAGCAACAAGCCCTCAGCAGACATAGAGACTCTTGGCACCTTGATCTTGGGACTTCTCAGCCTCCACAGCGGTGAGACATAACTCTCTCTTGGACATACCCTCATTTTCTAGCATTTGCTAGAGTTGCCCAAAGAGCCTGGGACACATGCATTCAAATCAACACATATCCAGGTTTAAAGTATTGGGAGTCAATGGTAAAAAGGAAGAGAAGTGAATGTCTATTATTAGCCACAACAAAGTAATCTCTTCATAAAAAAATCAATAGAAAATGGACCACAGACACACACGGATGGATGGATGGATGGATGGATGGATGGATATATAGAAAAACAGATAGATTGAAAATAAATATTGCTAATATCCACTAGAAAAAAAGATACTTTTTCAACCTAGTTCATTCAAAATGGAGAATAAAAATTACACCAGGCTCTATTCAAACCGTGAGATAATGAGAATCCAAAGGATGGGTAAGAATGCTCTTTGCTTAAAAAAAAATAGAGATCATTGACTCGGGTAGTCGTTTATGATAACAGACTGACAAAGTCACCCACTGATCGATGCAACAACTGGAGAAAACTGGTCTCAGCTGCAAATACAACTAACCCTCTGACTTGTACCTCGTTGCTAGCAATGCTGCCCTTGTGCATATTTTTCATACACTGAGAGTGACGTTCAAGATACTTCAGTACTGCATATAACATTTAGAATACTGCCCCCAACCTCACTGTTATTTTAAAGGACACGCCGTGTTAAATTTCCGATACAGGATACATGCAGCTGTGGAAAAAAAAAAAAAAAAGAAATATTATCACAAGCTTGTGGGGAGAAAGCGAAGTAAACAGGGAGCAAGAAAAACGGGAATGAGTTTGGCTGGAATTCTCTAAGGGACATCTGGCTGACAAATCCGCAGTAGCGCTTCTTGTGCCAGGGGAAGGTGCTGTGTTCCTTAACCTAGTCCCTCCTGCAGTGTATGCGCGTGTATTCACTCATGGAACGAATCTGAACACATACTCTGGCACCACGTCTGCCCCAGGTGGCATAGGCAGGTCAGGGTGGGGCTCTCTGGGGCCCAGCTCCCAGGGGAGCAGGGTCCTACAGCATGAAGAATGATTGCAGTGGGGTCAGGCAGAGGGCGCCATTTGCCGGGTGTCACGCAGACCCTGAGTCGCCCCCTCTGGTTGAACCTCACTGGCGGGAAGGGCAGGAGCTGGAATGTTCCAGAAGGAGCACCAGCGGCACCTGTAGGGGGCAGTGTGAGGAGAGCGGGCCCCAGACCAGCTGCTTCTCAGACTTCTCCAGTCAGAAGCCAGGACTCATGGACACACTGAGGTACGGACTGCTGAGGAAGGGAGTGTGGTTGGGGCTGTTGGCGAATGAACGGATCATCTCTCAGGTCAGCAAGTGGTCCAGAGCAGAGACTCTGTGGGGCAAACAGTGTGAGGAAGTTTCTCCGAGGTGTGAGCGCTCATGGGGCGGTGGAGGTGGGGCGGCAGAACACGGGGAGAGGGCAGCAGGAGTCCGGAGAGGGGGGAGGTGGGAACAGATTCCGGACCTGGAGACTGGAGGCTTCTGGGACAGGCAGACCGAGGACATCAGGGACCAGAGCTAGCCACTCACTCCTCTCCTCCACAGGACCAGGCGCCCTCTGGAGATGGTGGTCCTACTGGCCTTGCTCATAGCCATGGGCTTGTCATGGGTGCCGACCGCAGGAGCAAGTAAGTGCCACATCCCTGTGCCCCTAGAAGAGCCAAGATGATGAAGCTTAGTGACGCCAGAGGGAGCCCACTGTGATAGATCACACTAAAGTCCGGGAATGAGAGACCCAGTGTCATGAAAGCTACAGTGTGGTGGGGGGTGAGGTGGAGGGATAAGGGGTGAGGGTCAGGGGGTAGGGCTGGGCGGGAGTGGGCCTCCTGGGGATGGAGGGGTTGGGGTATGCTGGTGAAGGCCAGCAAGGGTGTGCTTCTGATTAGGAACTTCCCCTAGGGGCAAGAGTTGTGGACTCCTTCCCTGGGGTGCCTGGTCTCTCTCCCATCACTCATCCCTCTTGGAGGGTAGTTTAGAAAACCAAGGCCACCCTAACCTTGGAGCTTCAGCACTGCCTGAGGATGGGGGATTAGTGGAGAAGGTACCTCCATTGTCTTCCCCTAGCTGGACCTGCGCCAATCCTGACGCAGGAGAATTTATATTGCCCACCTAGGAAGGGACCTGGAAACAAGGAGGGTGGGACAGGAGAAAGGGTGGCTGTGGAAATGGATGCCCTTTGGTATTTCTGGACACTCAAGAGTGTCTGTTTGAGAACGTGGGTTCATGCAGTGTGCCCGGATGTGAAGGACCACGTGAAATACCCAGTGGACAGGTGGGGGAGCCTCCACAGGGAGGCTGAGAACTTAGGTGGCAAGCACAGACTGTGGGCATGGGGAGAGTGGGAGCTCACTGGACTTGGCCACCACTTGGACTAGGATGGCGGGTTTGGTCCTGCAGGAGGAACAATGTCCCATTTTCTCTTCTATCCCTCACTTCAGAAAGACTCACCTGTCACTCCTGTGAGGCAGAGAACAGCTTTAACTGCACAAATCCAAAGCTATGTGAACCTGTAGAACAGTTCTGTGTGGTGGCTGCCATCCGTAAGTGTTGCTTCATTCTGGGTTCATCCTGGGATCCTGTGGGTAGGACACAAATGCTGTTAGGAATGGGGGCTGTCAATCAAAAGTGACCCATAAAAAAAAAAAAACAGTAACAACGATAACACACACACACACACCCAAACAGACAAAATGCTGAAAGAGAAAGTCACGAGCAGCAGGTGCCGGCCTGAGTGAGGGGAAGCACGAGCCAGGCAGGAACAACGGAGTCAGCCATGGGCACTAGAGAGCTGGGAGAAGAGCAGAGATTTGTCTGCAGCTATTTCTCTTTAAAAGAACAGAACTCTAGTGATGTCAAATGCCTTACTGAGACCAACATCTAGGTAGGTTTGATGAGGGTCAGTTACACCTTCATCCCCTTGGAGAAGTGGCCATCGCTTTGGTGTTTGCAGACTGACTCAGTCCCCTACCCCCAACCCCATGATTCACTACAGAAATTCTGGATACTAGAAGGGCATCCTTCCCAAAGTGGATCCAGGGAACCCATCCCATTCTACCTACATGAGGGGTTTCAGCGCATGAGCATTTAAATTCCGTCCCCATCACCACTACCACACACACACATCCCTGTGTGTCTCTCTGTGTTCTGGGAAGTTTGTAGGATGGGGGAGCAGTAGGCAGGACTGGATTCAGCTAATTGGAACTTTATTCCTTAATATGAAGAAAACTCTCTTGTGCAATTCAAGATGACATTCAAAGACTAGCCTCTCAGCTGGATCTCAGTCAGGATGGCCAGGGCTCCTTCTGATCTGCTTTTCTGTTTCAGTCGCTTGAGTCAATTCTGTGTTTTTAAAAAGTTGAGGCTCAAGGATCGATCCTGTGTTTCCAAATACTGGCACAAATCCCATAGCACGTGGAGCCACACACAGTCCACCCTGGAACAGCCTGGACTTCTTCCTCCCAAGCGGTGGCTCTGACCCTCTGATTGATGCTCTCCTTAAGTAGGATCTCTGACAGGGTCTCCAGGATGCAGATAACCCCTAAAGACTCCGGTATCAGGACCTCGAGCTCATCATATCTTTTCCTTTCTTTCCTATTAGAATTCTTTGGACGTTTCTACATGTCTTCAAAGCAGTGCAGCAGATTCTGTCCCGTGCGCCCAGATGAAACTATTATCTCTTCTGATGGAGCGCCGCAGCCGAAGCCCTTTGTGGTCCAAAAGCCCTTGCCCTTCTTATACGCAAGGTGCTGCAAATGGGACTTGTGTAACTACTATGGGCCTCCAATCCCGCAGTTCAGGGAGCAGCCCGGGAAAGCCAGTGAGAGAAGACACAGATACACTGAGCTGTTCCTGCCTGGCTTCATGGTCCTGGCTGCTCCTGGGCTCACAGACCTCAGCCTACTGTAAGCTGCAGATGGACCTGGAGCATGCCTTGTGGGCCACGAATTCCCTGGACCCTGATGGACCCTTCTGATTAAATTTGTTTTCCTTTGTTAACCTTCTGACTTGAGTCCTGTGATCTCTGGATGGGTAGGTGGAAAGCCAGGCTCCATAGCTGTCAGCCCAGCAGCTCCTTGCCTTCCATAAGAGCTAGTAGCTGGTCTTGCCAGTGTTGCTGGTCAGTGTCTCTGAAATTAACCCTTGTCCCTCCCTTTTCATTCCACTACCTCTGAGTGCCTTTGAGTGCCTCTGAGCTGGTGCAGGGGGAACCCTCACCTCCTCCATAAACACAACATGCACTGGGACCCAGGATCAAAGGGAAAGATGAAATAACAGGAGCAAACATCCTCAAGATAAAACTCCTCTCCTCCATCTATGCAACTATCTGACACTGTGCATCCATTTGTAAATTTCCACCCATGGATCGATCTGGCATCAGAAGCTTGCTTGGGCCACATAGATGGCAGCAGGAATAGGTCCTCTGTGTTTCTAGTGAGCTGCATCCATCCATAGGAGCTGACCTCTACCAAACAAGGACTTCCCATGCTGCATTTTAGCTCCTGTCAGGGCAGGGGTGCCTATACACTTCATCTTCTTTCTGGTCTTAGGCAGCTGGGAGGGAGAGCACTGGAGAACCTTCTAGAAAATTCTGATTCTGAGGCATCTGTCAGAGGAGTCAAAGCCTATTTGGGGGACATGGATCAGGAAGGGTCCTTGAGGGATGGACAGTATCTTCAGGACTGGAGTTGACCTCTAACATCCTCTATCACAGGCTCTGAGTTCACACCCCGCCCTTGACCAGCTGGTAACAATAGCCAGGCTATTTCTATACCCCTGGAGTGAAGTTTAGGAGTGCTACTTTTGTGAGGGCAGAGAAAAGTTGAGACCCTGAACTTGTGGGGGAGGGTGAACATCCACAAGAATTAATATGATGGCCTGTCGAGGGTTTTTGTTTCTTTAGCTGATTGATTTGTCCAATTGTCAACTTGGAAGAGGGACATCTATTGAGAAAATGCCTCCATCAGATGGGCTAATGACCGAGTACTTGGAGACATTTTCTTGATTAATGACTGACGTGGGAAAGCCCATCCCACTGTTCCTAGTGAGAATCCAGGATAATGTGTGAGGTTTCTGTTTTCTGATTTAGTCCCATCTGATAGACCCTGGGTACAGAAGTCCTGGAGCACGAAACAGCTGGAGGTGAGGCAGGCAGCCTCTGGAGCTGCAGCATCCCAGCCGCAACACATCGCCGCAGCTTTCTCTAAAGTTATTTAAATTGTTTTTATCTGTTCTGTTTTGTTTATGTGTGTGGGTGCTTTTCACATTTGTGTGTTGTACACCATGTGTACGCAGTGACAGTGGGGGTCAGAGAGGTTGTCAGGTCCTTTGGAACTCACAGGTCGTTGTTAGCCACCGTGTGGTGTTGGGTATTGAACCTGGGTCCTCTGGAAGAGCAGCCAGTGCTGAGCCATCTCTCCAGCCCCATCTGCAGTTTTAATCGGTCTTTCCTAACACAGCTTCTTTTCCAGAATCTGGTCCACACTCCCCAGTAACTTTCATCAGCTGTCTGCTTACCAGCCTTTGTCACATAACATACAATTTATTTTGTGATTCTATACTTAATAGCTGTATTTTGTATTTAAAACATTTGATGTGGATGCTAAGACTTATGATTGCTCTTAAGCTCATAACACATTTGCCTATTTTTTTAAATAAATAGTTATTTCAGAGCTGACTTTTTAAGTTCTGTTTTTTTTTAATGTGTTGGTTTTATTCAGAAAACTTGTTCTCAAAATTTTTAATTTGACCAAGAAGCACATGGTTAATACACAGTTTTGTGGCCTTTCTTGGTAGCAAGATAGTTTAGAATCTGAAATTATTTGACAACTCTCATATAGTCCTCTTCCAAGGACTGTAGTTTGGGTACAACTTCCTTTTCATTGCTTCACAAGTTCATTTCTTAAAGTCACTAAGTTTCATTATATTAAAATGAATTTATAAGAGTCGAGAGTTTAAAAATGACAGGGTCATCTGATTCATGTCTCCAGCAAGGTAAGCGTTGACTCTCGCTGCTCTACTACAGGTTATTTTAACTCGCTCAGGGCAACATCAACAAACACTGTCTTAAAAGACCCTGAGACGACGGCAGAAGAAATGGACACGTTGAGATTTGCATATTTAAAACTCGGTGGGGTTTTGTCTGAGCTGAGTGTCACACAGACAGCATTCAGTTGGGTGAGGTTTACAAGCAGCAAGCTGTTTCCTGAGACCTGAGCAGGGCTCCGACTATAAAGTGCTCTGCACGTGGGCTTTGCTCGCAGATGTATGTGCGGGTGTGTTTGTACATACACGTTTCGTTTCTAAATTTCTCTCTTATTTTATGTGTGTAAATGGCTTTCTGCATGTATGTCTGTGATCCACATGTGTGCCGTGACTGCAGTGTTTGGAAGACGGTGTTGATCCCCAGGAACTTGAGTTATAGATATTTTGGGGCTGCCAGGTGGGTGCTAGGAACCAAACCCATGGCCTCTGCAAGGACAGTGCTCTTAACTGCTGAGCCATCTCTCACTTCCTTGATGCTTCTGATCAGGGATGTAAAGGTGGCCCAAAGTTGAGAGGAAAGGAACAAGGGGACACTTTGGTCTCTGTGGCCTTGGTCTGCCTCATCTTGTTCCCTGCAAGGCCAAGCTGCGAGACCTGGGCAATCCAGCCACTTGAGAACAAATCGTGGTTTATTCAACCACTCTGCTTTATATAAACATGCAGCACATATTACTAAATTGTGGCAATGACAGAGCCCATGCATACTCTCTCCCTGTTCATTTTGCTGTGATTTTAGAATTACCCACGAGTTGTAGACAAGTACAAAGAATTTACTCTCTCGCTTGGCCAAATTCCTCTGGAACTGACATCACACATAATCAATGGGGTGTTCATCAATAGAAAAAATGAACTTTGACAGGCTGAGGAGACAGCACAGTTGGTCAAATGTCTGCTGTGCTCTCGCGATCCTGAGTTTAGACACACCCCATGAAAGCTGGACGTGGGGTGGATGGATCCCTGGAGTTCGCTGGTGGGATATTTTTACCAACTGGTGTACTCTCAGGTCAGCAAGAGACCTTGCCTCAATAAATAAGTTGAGGAGTGCCAGAGGCAGGTGCCTGGTGCCTACTTCTGTCTTCACATGCACGCATGCATGCATGCATATGTGTGTGCTCACACACCTCCTTTATAGAGCGATATTAATGGAATCAAAGGAGACAATTATTTTCACCAGTTTTTCCAGTAACAGCCATTAGCTTTGCCCCTAGGTAGAAACCCAAGACACCTTGTGCAGTGTGTGGTACAGTGGATGTCTCTAGGCTCTTCTCTCCTGTGTACTTTCTGACGGAATCCTTCGGCTCTGTTGGGGTTTTCTGCAGCACATCAATGAATGTGAAATCATCTGGTGTTTTCTTTTTATTTATTTTTTATTTTATTTATTTATTATGTATTTATGGTGTTTTCTCCTGACTAGAATGCTTTCACATCTGGGAGAGACCACTACAGAGAGAAAGAGCTGGAGGTTACTCTGCATTTCGTGTGTGTGTGTGAGAGATCTGTTCACAGATTTTTCCTGTTTTACCATGAGTTTTGATGTTTTCTCTCCTTCTCAAAGTGACTTTTCTTCTTTCTTTCTTTAGATGCTTGTGGCAGGTGCCCAGGGAGTCCAGAGGGGGTGTCATATCTTTGAGAGCTGCCTTTGCAGGCTGTTGTAGCTGCTTTGCATGGTTGCTGGGAGCCAAACCCAAATCCTCTGCAAAAAGCAGCAAGTGCTCTTAACCACTAAGCCAACTCTCCAGCCCTTAAAGTGATTTTTATATTGAGGAATTTAAAGCCTTATACTGAATGTTATAAGCATTTTCTGCCAATTCACCAGTTGGACTTTGGTTGCTTGATGGGTGGGTTGATTTTTTTTTCAGTGCAGAAACAGACCCATTTCTATTGTTCATAAGATACAGTTCCTATTTTATCAGGGCTACTAAGAAGGAATGAGGTGAAGAGAGTGTGGTTAGGTATGCTTGTGACCCGGGGTACATTCCCTCCCTGCACTGTGCTTTGGCCAGTGGTGTCTGTAAGACCAGGAACACAAGGGCTGAAGGGTACCACACTGCTGCTCCAAATGCCCCAACTCAGTCTGACTTGAGATATGTGCTCATGTGTTGACCAGAGAAACCTGCAAGCCAATTTCTGAACCTTGTGTTACCAGGACATTTCCCCAGGGTCTGCGCATGGACTGGACTGGAGGGTGATTGCTGAGCATCCACTGTGCCCTGAGCTCTGAGCCATATCACATGACATCTGGGGTGTGCAACATACACAGTAGTTTCCCAGCCAACCAGCTCTGTCTCTCTTCACGTGTGAGAATGTGTCACGCGTGATCTCCTGGGCTTTCACTGTTGACATGAGATGTCCTTTCTGATGGTGTACAACAATCATACAATACAAAGAAACTTTAGGAGAGGGTTCAGGAAGAGAGTAACAAGGATGTTTGGGACCAGACAGGAAGGCAAAGCCACTAAATGGACCCAATTGAATGGACCCACAGTTGGAGGCTGGGTGTGGCAGGGAGGAGGTGGCAAAGAAGGGACAATAATCCTCCAGAGCCATTCCCTGGCTTTGAATCACAGTCTGTCAGATCCTAGACAAGAAGCTAGCCATGGCCACAGGCATAGTGTCCCAAGGAACAGGAGGGAGCTGCTGGCCTCCTGAGACACCAAAAACAGGTCATGTGACTAGCTGGCAGGCCGGAAAGTGAGGAGGGGGCTGGGGCTGGGCACCATAACAAAGCGATAAACCATCTGCACATCTGATTGCTCTTTTGTCTCCACCTTGAAGGATTTCAGCACCTGGAACACAAGGGGGCACTGTGGGAGGCAGAGCACTGGTCCATCTCCTGCTAAGCTGCTCAGTGCTGCCACCATGCTGCAGAGAGGACGTCCTGCACCACACCTAGCCCTGCTCACCCACCCACCCACCAAGCAACCTTTAAAGACCTGTCTAGGCAATGTTTACCCACGCTGCCTGGCAGGTCCCATCCTGCTCCACCTTATTCTTAAGGCCCTTCCCTCGCTGTGGGCGCTCTGTGCGTGCTCAAGCCCAGGCTCAGATAAACTCTGAGGGTCTGTTTTAGTTTCCCACTCCTACCCATCCAGCCTAGCCGCCATCCCACAGGCCCCGCCCATAGCTGCTCACGTGGTGCAGATGGAGACCCCCCCATCCCACAGGCCCCGCCCAGAGCTGCTCACGTGATGCAGCAGGAGCAGCATCTCCACCTGTGCCAGGCGCTTCCCCAGACACTGGCGCACCCCGAAGCCGAAAGACAAGTGCTGGAAACTCCTTTTCCTCTCCAGCCAGCGCTGGGGCATGTAGCGCTCGGGCCTCGGAAATGCTGAAGGGTTTCGGCCCAGGGAGTAGAGGTAGAGTAGGACCAATGTCTGTGGGCAGACGCCAAGGGCAAGGTCAGCTGCCTCTTTGGGATGGTGCAGAACAGGGCAATTGGTGGCTGTATGAGGATCACTCACCCCAGCAGGGACATGGAAATTATGAAGCTCTAGGTCCGAGCTTAGAATTCTCTCCAAAGAGGTAGCAACAGGATAGAGCCTAAAGGTGGGGGAGCAACGGGAGAGGCCTCAGCTCTGAAGGACTTCTGTCCACATCTGCACCTCCCTCCCTCAGATTCCCCCAGGGCTCTCAGCCAACCTCCAGAGGAGCAACAGCGTCCAGCCACAGGAAGAAGAGCAGAGAACATGGCTGCCCTCGGCCCCAGAAAAGACAGGGACAGAACAGCAGGGAATGGGCAGCCAGCACCTACCTCAAGGTCTCCTTAAGGGCAGCCTGCAACAGGGGCAGTTCTGTCAAAGCTCTCTGAGGATCTGCAGCGATGCTGGCCTCAGCTGCCAGGCTCTCCTGCCGAATGGCCTGCTGAACATCTGGGTTCCGTGCCAGCTCAAAGAGAGTCATTACCAAGGGGACTGCTGTCTGCAGGAGCCAGAGAGCAAGCTCGGATATCAAGCCTGACCCTCCCAAAGGGCATCCCTACTGTGAAGATACCTTTCTCCTAGAGAAGTGCATGGCCACAGCAATGTAGGCCCCTCAGACCCTGACCTCCTCCTCTAACGTTCCCTGAAATCCCAGTCCTGGCCAACACCTTAGCACCTTCAGAGTCGGGTGCTCACAATCTGATCTGGTGCCCATTGAGATGGACTCTGTGTCACTAAAGGAAACTGTGCCACCCGCATCTACCTTCCCAAACACTTGATTTGTATTGGCTGTCCACATGCCCCTCGAGATTGGCCTTACTGTCCAAACCTCTAGCGGGTCACAGCTTTTCACACTGACTCTTTCTGACTGGTGTGAGCCCTAAGCTTCTAGATCCAGAATGCATTTTTCAATGGTATGACCCATAAAAACAGTCTCCTAGGTGTCTCCCTGAAGTCACCGGTCTGCTTCCAGCTTCCACCTTGGGATATCAGCCGCTCTTTATGCTGTCTTATTGGCCCTTCGTGATGGGGACCAGATCCCTGTTGGCCTCATCTGGCCCTCTGTCCCCTGCTTCAGGTAGCTTGCTGCCTCCCCAAGCCTTGTTGTCTGTGCATACAGCTCTGGCTTTTCAGACTCCTTTTCATAGGCTCTCTGATCTCTGTTTGCTCTGTTCCTGCAGCTCTGGCTTCTCACTCCCACAAGCCCTGTGCTGGTCCTCATCCCCTCCCAAATACTACTCCCTCCATGGTGGGAGTGTCACGGACTCTTCCTTCTCTAGAACCTGAGGCCTCTATTCCTAATAAGAAGTCTAGCCCAGAGCAGTCTCTCAGAGAAGGGTCCTTTGACTGCCAGGAATCTTGTACCTGGACCCACGTTTCCTAGAGGCCGCCCTGCGATCTTCCCCCTTCTGCATCAGCGGGCAGCTTGGGTGTTTGTTGCTTCATCTGCCTTACCTTTCCTTCCATCTGTCTCAAGCTCCCACTGACTGGAATGCCTGCTCCACAGTTCAGAGGACTCTGGGCCGCCCACTCTGCTCACTCCGGGCTGCCCTCCTAGCCCCGTAGCATGCTCATACATTGGAGGAAGTGAGGGCAGCCTGCTGCTTGTGCGGGCTTTCTAACCTGATTTGTGCCTGGACTTGGATGTGCAGGTCTTTTCTACAAACTCTCCAGCTAGGGTTCCTTTCCCTTTACTCGGACATTTCATTGGCTTCGCAGGGAATGGCTATGATGAGGGAACAAGATTGGGGGACCCAGGTGAGGCGGAAACTGCGCTTTGGGGGAACACGAGGGGCCATCACAGTAGAATTATGCTCCGTGGGATCCTGACCGTGTCCACACTTCCAGCGATGAGTTCCAGAGAATTGGCCAGGATGGCATCCATTGGCAGAGCACCCTCTGCTACCAGCTCTGATATGACACTCCAGGACTGTGGGCCACCCTTTGCCGACTCTTGATACACATTCTTGACATATTTCGTGACTGAATAAGAAAAGAGAACATCTGGTCATGATGCTGGGACAGGTTTCTCCTTCATTGTCCCAGCTTATCGTGTCCCTGGCACCTCAGTATCCCTGCTTGTGTGCCACCCTCGCGGGGTCACACAATCCTAAACTCACTGTGGAACCACAGAAGGGTCTTAAGTGGCCACAGCTCCTTGAAGGACATGAATGGGAATAGGAATCATGGGATCATTGTCCCCCTATCCCATGGCGCTGCCCAGGTCAGTGGCCCTCACCATGCTCAGTGACGAAATCCCAGGACTCAAAGTTCTCTTTCCACGCCCGGCTGCTTGTCCAGCGAGTCAGGCTCCTGGGTAAAAACATGAGCTGTGTGGTGGTCTTGAACATGGAATGCAAGGCGTGGATGAACTTCAGGCTGCTAGAGTTCAGGTCGTGGCCAATGAGGCCCAGTCGCTCCCCAAAAATAACGAAGTGACTGGCTGCAGAGAGAATATTATCGTTGACTAAGGCAGTCCCTGGTCTCAGTGTTTTCCCCTTTCCTCCTTCTTGACCTCTGCCTTCCCCATATCCCTCAAGCTGGAACCTTCCCGAGGCCACACACCTTCTATGGTATAGTTGAACACACTGGAATGAAAGTCCATGGAGAAGCTTCCATGAGCATTCATCAGCATCTTCTTCTTCAGGGCCTCCAAGAAGTCCCTTGCTGCCATGTCCACCATGGGGACAAACTTTTGAACAGCCTTTGGTGACAGCAAATTTGGGTTCAGCCTCAGTCGGTTGAAGCGCCATTCAGGCCCATTTCTGCAGAGCACAGAGTAGAGGTATGGACACCTCCCAGGAAAGGCCTGACTCAGGCTGTGCCCATCTTTCTGCCCCTCAGAGAAATTGGGGCAAAGGGGTGGCAGGCTCGGCAAGTGCTGTCCCCACTTCTTTCTTTCAACACAGTTTCTGTGTGTTGGACAGAGGTCACTAAGTCTAAGGTGGACTTGGCATAGCCACACCCATGGAGAAAGGAGGCTGGGCTGTCAAGCTCTGCCCACCTGACCTACACCACCTCCCCACAGAGGAGAAGCCCTGGCTGAGTTCAGAACCACAGTCTCACCTCCCTCCTCATTCCCAATGTCCACTCACAGCAAGAACACGCCACGTCTCAGGCCTCGGTGTTCTCTATGGGCCACCCAGGGTTCCAAGCTCGTGCGGCAGGGCTGTGTATTGTCTGCGTGAAATACCTTCTCAGCGTCCTCCGGGAGCATCACAGACACAACCTGTGTTCTCCCTATGCTGTACCTATGGGGTGAAGAACAGCGCCTTCCTGTGGGGGGGAATGTCCTCCACCTGAGCACCCTGTAAACCCAGCCCTGTCTGTGTGCTCCCTCACCTCAGCCTTCCCTAGCCCTGGCTCTCCCCCCAGGACGGCTCCTCCCACTGTCTGCCTGACTTCTCTCCACTTCAGCACTCCTGACACTGTGTCCTCTCAGCCATGAGCAGTGCCTTTCCCTGTCCATGTGGAGAAACATGGTCTCCATGGGTCAAGTCCATAACCTCCTGCGCTCCCTCCCTGTCTCCCTAAGGAGAGAGTGCCTGGTGCCTACTGGGGAGCGCAGCCCCTTATACCCTGCAGAGCCTGAGCAACCAGGGGCCCAGGAAGCTCTGTCTGTGTTCAGCTAAGGGTCGGGAAGGCCCTTACCTGAAAATGGGCCCCAGCTCCTGGAAGGCCTGATGTATCTCCAGGTGCAGGTTCTCTTGGCCCTGCTCCCTCAGGATCTGCATCATCTTCAGCCACCTGTTTCTGGAGTACTGCGGGATGGCTTCAAAGGGCTGCAGTGTGTTGGGGGCCAGGGTTGCTGTGGTGCCCAGTGCCCTTGTCCTGCGCAGGCACTGCCAGGGTCTTGCCAGCCACACCTCTGCCTTTGCCTTGAGTGTCATTGCCATTGCTTCCTCCTCTCTTCAGTCCATGGCCTTTTATCCTGCCTTGAGGACGCGAACTGCAGACTGAGGGTGTCACTGCTGGATATGTCCCTGGGCTTGCCCCCAAATTCTATTCAGGGCAGATGGCTCTGCTGGAGGTAGAGGAAGGAGATGGCCTTCTTCCAGGGCCCATCTCTGCAATGCCTGTAGGAGGGTGGCAGTTAAGGTCACGTGCAGAATTTACATGGACACTTGAAGAATTTCCACTGGAGGGCACAGCCCCCTTCCTCCTCCCCAAGCTGAGAGCAGTCAGATGGACAGAGTCTTCTTTATTGTGGAGCCTTGAATGAGTCACCCTCATTTTTGCTTTGAGGATCGCTAGCCTGATAAGGAGAGTGGGTTTGTATTCACTGTCCTGACTCATATTTAAATGTCGTCTTTAAAAATTTTTCATCTCTCTTCAGATTGAGAACTAACAAATATATTTATCATCAGGTAGGGGGATAGCTTATTTGGCCAAGCATGACAACCCGAGTACAGACCCCTCAAAACCACATAAAAGCAAGGTCCATCAGTAGGAAAGCATAGGCCAACACTTGGGAACCGAAACAGGCAGAGCTTCAGTTTACAGTTAAATGTGAACACTTTAAGTTTAGTACAAGACCCTGTGTGTATGCACGTGCGCACACACACACATACAGACACACACATACACAGAGCCAGACCTCTCCCCCCACAGATCTATGTGCAAATATTTATGTACACATTTCCCATGCAGAAAAGGGTTTTTTAAATACTTCTAACTTCTATTGATTCTTTGTGAATTTCACATCATGCATTCCGATCCCACTCTGCCCAACCCCTTACATCCTCCCTCTGCCCTTGCAACCTCCCTGCAAAACAAAATTTAAGAGAAAAACCAAGGACCAAACATAGCAAGCCAAAAGAGGAGGAAAGGAGAGAAATCTCACTGTGGAAGCTGGAGTGGGGCCTGCTGAGTCACACAGAGTCCATTCATCTCTTACAAGGGTTCATTGCCACGGCTCATTGGAGTCATTGGTCTGGCTCAAGGCCTCTGGCTTCTGCTACCCTGCTGATAATGGGTTTTCACTGGGGGTCCTCTTCAATACCTTGGTGTTGTCATGGGGATCCTGCTGCTTTGGAGCTGGAGGTTCAGCCCCTTCACATGCTCCAACAGTTTATAGATGAGGAGGATGTTGGGGTGGGCTAACCCGTAGCCCTGGTTCTGGAGCTGGGTGGTAGCTACCAGTTCCCCTCACCGTCAATACCTGGACAAGCTCTCCAGCACTGCCTGGGCTAGCTCACCCAATACCACCCGAATAGATGAGCGAGGCCAGTTCTCCTGCCTTCGGGTCCTCATAGCTGGCTCACCCACACTCAACATCACCAGGGCCAGCTCTATTATTTTGCCCAGGTAAGGTGTAGGACCCTCTCTGGATTGCTGTGGGGAACCTTCCAGGGGAGAGAAAGGGGACCATCTCCCCTGCTCTCACACCCTCAGGACTGGCTCACCTGTACCCAGGATGACAGGGTCAGCTCTAGTGTGCTTCCCAGGAGGGGTGTAGCACCCACCACTGCTCTCTTATGTGCTGAATTTGGTGAGGGGCAGAGCTAATTCTTTCACACTAGTGACCCTAAGGCCTGCTTTCTCTCTTGCAGATAGCAAAGGGTGGAGCGGGGAGGGCATATTTCCCTCACCCATGCCACAGACTGCCAGGCAAGGTGGGGGGGCGGGTGTTGTCAGCTCTCCTGCTCTCATGCCCTCAGGGTCTACTCATCTGAGTCCCCCAACAATGGAGTCAGCTCTAGCAAGCTGACCGGACAGGGTGCAGAGCCTGTGAGGACCAGAGCTAGCTCTCCCACTCCTGGGGCCAGTTCTCTCACCTGCCGCAGGTGGGTGGGCCACAGAGGAAGAGTTTTAAAAACGTGTATAAACTGTTGTATGACTAAGCTGAGCTAAACAACACACTGTTATGATCTGTGTGAGAAATACCACCCCCATAGGCTTGTGTGTCTGAACACGTTGCCCACGCCGATGTGTTTGGAGAGACTACAGAGCGTCCGGCAGGTGGGGCTTAACTGAAGAAACTGAACCTCTGTGCTGAGTGTTTGGGTCTTTCACTCAGCCCCACGTTCTTTCCTCCGTATCTGCCCTGTGTTTCCTGTTTTGACATCTGTAGGGAGATGAAGTCCCAGTCTCCTGCCTCCTGCTTTACAGCAGCTTGCCGCCAAGCTCCATTGGATCGCCGGTGCTATGGCTGCCTTGCTCCCAGAATTCAAGCTGTGCCCTTGCAGCAGACAGTCCCAGCTGTGCAAACACATAGACCCCATAGAGGATGAAAGCAAGCCCAGCCCCTCCCCCCTCAGAGCTGTCAGATGAGTTTGTGGTCTTGGCCAGCACCTGGGTCCTTAGCAGTGAGTTCATAGTGGAATTTCCCATCCCCTGTCCGAAAAGCTTTGGAAGTCAGATAGTCCCTTTGTTCAGAGGATGTCTCCGACAGCTCTCTTTCTCATCCAGACCCCCCTTCCACCCCACCTTTCTGTATGTCACCACTGTCACACTTATTCAGCTTCTCTAAGCATTTGATGGAATCTCCTCTCCAGGTTTTTTTAAGGGAAGCCTCCGTTTCCCTTTCTGTTCCCATTATGTCAACTCTCGTCTTCTGACTTCACCCTCTACCCCTTCCCTAGTTAATCTCCCACCTCAGCCCCCAATTATGACCATTGTGGTACTCAGGTTCTCTGTCCTAATATAACAAATGGGTCCTTAGGGTCTGCTTTCAAGATGAGGTACATTGGGAGGCCAGCAGCGGATCACAAATAAGCGAGAGGCACTGGGTTCCTGCTTTTCCCTAGCTGGAAGCTGGTGCCTGCTAGCTGCTCTCAGTTCATTTTAGGATTGAAGAGCTGCAGACCGTCTTCCACGTGACTAAATCCATGTATCCAAAAAGGGGGGAGAGGGGAATCTTGAGCCACAGGAAGATGGGGATTTTGGGCAGTAGGCTGTGCTAGTTCAATATGGAAATACTGTAACTCTCTGGACTACAAGCCTGGGGTGGGGGTAGGGGAGACAGTAGGGATAGATGTTAGTTTAGGGACTGTGGGAAGCAAAGTTTCACGCCTGTCACTTTTACATTCTCTCCACCCTGACACTCACTGCTGCAGAATCTTAAAAGAAAACCTGTCTCATTCTCTTGTCTTAGGGCAGTGAAGTCCAGGCCTGTGGGGCTCCAGAGGAGAGCAAGGACTTTGTTGCAAATGGGTTTATAGACTATTGTGTTAAGAGTCTAGGAAGCATCTGGTGGCATTCGACCCATGCCTTGGAAATTTGAATGTGGCCACAGCAAAAGTCATTGACTAAGTTGTCTGGTGAAGCAATTTCAAGACAGCACAACACTGAGCTTGGGGCGGGTTGCTCACTGCTCTTGGATTTACAGCAGAAAGATGTGAAAACTTGTGGTTTGGCAAAGAAAGGGGTATAAATGGAGTTAATGCTGTTCACAGCTGAGACGAGGTCAGTGGTGTGCTGTTAGAGAGATTGACACATAAGGAGAACCCACACACTTGCACTTGAATAAGAGGGATGGCATCTAGAAGCTAAAACCCCACTCTTGGGGAGCTTAAACATCTAAAGTGGGAAACAATTTCACACCAGTTTGAATTTAAAGGTTTATTTATTTGAGAGGAAAAAACTTACAGAACACCTTCCTACACGACAGCCAGGAAAGGAGTCTAGACGCGCGCGCGCGCGCGAGAGAGAGAGAGAGAGAGAGAGAGAGAGAGAGAGAGAGAGAGAGAGGTGGAGGGCTGAAGCTGCTTTTTAAAGAGAAAGAGACCACGCCCCAGTGGGCTGGTATCTCAACGGTTATTGGCTGAAGGAGCAGAAGGAGCTCCTGCAGCAAACATCTAGTCTTTTCTGAGACTCAGGACAAAATGCAAACTCATTTGGAAAGCTTCCATCCAAAAGAAAGGAACTTAACAGAGAACTCCTAGAGCATCCTTCTTTAGCAGGTCCATCTAGGGAAGTTTTGCCAGTTTCCTACAGGGAGATGTTCAGAGACCAATGAGGCTGTGTTAGAAGGGGCCCTTGGCTGTATCTCAAACTGCAGAACTCTGGCCTCATCCACATGATGCAGTATGCATCCGTGAGAGGGTGAGAGAGGCTTGTGTCAAGCTTCCAGACCGCTTCTGAGGCCAGACAATGGGAAGCTCTTGACTTAGCCATGCAGGAAGCAGTGGGGAAGAGTTCTAAGCTGCAATGGGCTCAGAATGCTGGCGGTGCCCGAAATGTGCAGGTCTGCCGAGAAGAGCTGCAGCTGTGAGCAGAACTCGGCCGATAGAGAAAACGTTCTGCAATCAAAAGGGCTACAGATGGAGGGCTTGCCAAACCTACAGAGCCCTGATGGTGCCATCTTGAGCTCAAGATTCTGACCAAATGTGGAACTTAAGAATTTGATGTTTGCCCTGCTGAGCCCAGTCTTGTTTTGGTGTGATCCCCATGTACTGTGTCCCTGTGATGGCTAGCTCATTTGTCAACTTGACACTACCTAGGATTAGCTGAGAAGAGGGTTTCAATGAGGGATTGTCTGCGTTGGGTGACCTGTGGATATGTCTATGGGTGAAGAGTCTTAATTAAGTTCCTCGATATGGGAAGACCCAGGCTGCGGTGGGCAGTACCATTCCCTAGGCAGAGAGCCTAATCTATCTACAAGTGAAGAAGCCAAGCTTAGAGAAAGCAAGAATGAACAGTCGGGCACACGCTTCTGCTCTTGATTGTGGCTATGACATGAAAAGGGTGTAACTTGGAATTGTAAGCCAAACAAACCCTTTCCCTCTTAAGCTGCTTTTTGTTGGGCTGTTTTTATCACAGCAGACATGAAACTAGGGCAGGCCCTATTTCTCCCCTTTAGAATGAAGACAGTCGCTCCGAGCAAGACTGGTAGGAAAATGCATTATTTGGTGCTTATTTTTATATGGACTCCTAGTTAAGAGATGGCCTTGGGCCCCAGGAGAGACTTTAGACTTTTGAACAGTGTTGCAGCTACTTAGTCGTGGGGACTTTTAAAGTGAACTGGAAAAACTTTGGTATGTGAGGTGGCTACAGACTTACTGGGGTCAGGGACAGAGTGCAATGGTTTGTCTGTGAAATGTCCCCAGAGGCTCACGTATTTGAATGCTTGGCCCCAAACTGATGGCTCTGGATTTGGAAGCTGTAGAACGCTAAGAAGATAAGGCCTATCAGGAGAAAGAGGATCTCTGGAGAAAAAGCCTTAAGATTTATAGTCTGGCCTATCAATGATTTACCCTTGTTTTCTGTCTCCTGTTCCATCAAGATATAAAGGGGTGAGAAATCCAGGCCTCAAACTCCTGCCAGCATGGAATCGGCTAGCCCCGTGCCTTCCCTGCCACAATGAACTGTATCCCTTGTGACAGTTGGGCTTTACTTGTCAACTTGACACAATCTAGACTCACCTGGAAAGGGGATCTCCATGGGAGATTGTCTGCGTTTGGTTGTGGGTGTGTCTATGAGTGAGTTCTTTATTAAATTCATTGATGTGAGAAGACCCAGCCCACTGTGGGGAGGACCATTACCTAGACAGGGAGTCCAGCACTGTATAAAAGTGGAGAAAATAAAATGATCTCAAGCAAAGCAAGCAAGTGAGCGTGTGTGCATTTGTGTCTCTCTGACCTTGACTGTGGATGTGATGGGACCAGCCGTTTGAAGTTCCTGCCTTGACTTCCCCACAATAATGAGACTGTAACCTGGAACTCTAAACTAAAATAAATCCCTTTATCAGTTATTGTTTTGATTTTCCGTCAGGGTGTTTCATCACAGCAGCAAGAATGAAGCCAGCACAATGTTCAGACCATGAACTGAAATAATTTCTCTTCCTTCAAGTTGCTCTTATTAGATTTTTCTGATAAAAAGTATTAAGAAAAAGTGGCTAATGTTCGTACTTAGGTCACAAGCAGCTATTTTTGTGGTGAGAAGTTAGTCTGATCTTTCGGCAGTTTGTAAACATCAACACAACACATGTTGACAATGGTCCCACCATGACGCTCGGTAAGTCTCTAGAACCTATTCTCTCTGCTGACTGACTTTATGTGCCTTTGGCCAACCATTGCTTTGTCTTGAGGCCTCAACCAATTGTTACTACTGTCTTTCTATTTTCTGCTTTTGGGAGCAGAGCTTTGCTTAGCTCATCTACTTATATGCCCACTTTCGTGTGTAAATGGAGGTTTCTTTTCTGCCCACCAGTTCCCAAATGAACACTCAGAGACTTAATATAATTACAAACTATATGGCCGAATTTGCTCAGGGCAAGGGGTGTTCCCTTATCGATGGACTGTTTTGTTTTCTTTTTCTGTTTCTTTCTTTCTTGGGAGGGGGGGTTCTGTTTTCTTTGACTTTTGTTTTCTTGTTTTTGTTTTTGCTTTTGGTTTTTTGAGACAGGGTTTCTCTGTGTCACAGCTCTGGCTTTCCTGGAACTCACTCTGTAGAACAGGCTGGCCTCGAACTCACAGAGATCTGCCTGCCTCAGCTCTGCTGGGATTAAAGGCACGCACCACCACCACCCAGCTTGGGCTGCTTTCTTTCCTCGCTAATTTGAGTGCTCTGCTGTGACAGTGCTATTTACGGCAGAAGGAGAGCTGTCTTTGAGATAAAAATTGTTTCCTTTGGGTGTTAACTGGGCACGCGTGAGGGCTCTGGACTTGATTTCCGAGGTCCCTCTGCTCTTCCCTGTGGCTATGCCAATTTACTTTCCCACCAACAATGCACAGATGTCCACTTTCCCTCCTCCCTTCTCGGTGCCTGGGATCTTTCTCTTCTTTATAATTGTCACTCTCACGAGCATCAGGTGTTTCTCATGGTGGATTGGATTGGATGAGTAGTGGAGCTGAGCATCTTTCGTGTACCCACTGTCATCTGTGTGTCTTCTTTCAAGGATGTCTCTTCAAGCCCTTGGCCCATTTGCTGAACCTGTCATTCTTGCTAATTGGGTTGATTGAACACTCCCTACTTGGTGGCTGTCTTTGGAGGCTGGGACACTTCAGGAGAGGTATGTCTTACATGAGAATATAGGGCTTATAAAATGTGTGGCTCTATTTTTCGTTCCGTCTGGGCTCTAGATTGTCTCTCCAGCCATCGGTTGGTTCCTTGTGATCCTACAGGTGTTTTTCGATTGCTACATTTCTGTTTGTGAAGCAAGAGCTGTGTCACTACCCGATTGCGCTGCAGAAGTAGGAGCAGCAGTTTTATGTAGAGACTGACTATGGTGTAAGGAGCTGCGGACCGGTGCTCAGATGACAAGAGTGAGAGTAATGACTGCTTTTGGTTTCTGCTCCCCGCCGACATGGCATGCATGTCAGTCAGTGCAGTAGCCTGTATAAGCTGCCTCACAAAATGCACAGCCCAGGAGACATAAACTAGACCTCTGGGGATGACAGCTCCAGAGGTTGCACAGTACAAGATCAAGAACACCAGTCCCTAAATGATGCCTCGTTTATAGACACAAAGGAAGACAAGGTTTGAAGTAAAAGCTGCAAGTCAGAGTGGAAATTTTCTAATGCAAACAACATAGTAAACACATACTGCACACCATGGTCCAGTAGAAGCTGGGGAGTCAGAAAACGCCTTGACCCAAAACGAAATTAAACACAGCCCTACAACACGGTAACACTTAGTAAGCGGCAAAATCAACACTCAAAGAGAAACTCAACACACTTCAACAACATTGGGTCTTGTTCAGTATTTTTTTGTAATTTTTATTGTCGCTTTTCACTTCCTTGGCTAATTTATTACTAAGGGGTATCTTGAGCGACTGTGAAGGAAAAGAATTTGTAACGTTTGTCTGAGTAAGTTCAGGATGGACAAACAACATTCTTGTCACTCTCTTAAATGCAGGGCTTTTCAATCTCAGAGCTTTGTGAGGTCCTGAGGCTTTCCCAGGTCCAGAGCCATATCTAGAAGTGCAAGTCAAGATAAGCCATCATGAAGAACACACATATGAGAACATCACAATGGAGCCAACATCGGTGCACTGATTTAAATAATATTGATACTAAAGATTGAATCATTACAACATACAGGCCAATTGCTTCGAGCCTGCGATGGGACAATATGTCACAAGCAGAGGGCGGGCAGAGGAGGTGGCTCACCTTGTGACTCTCAGGAAATGGAAGACCTGAGCCCCCAGATCCTAACAGCCCCTTTAAGAACACACCCCTAAAGCCTGGACTCTACAGCCATCGGTCTATATCCTGTAAAATCTCACCACCCCACAATTGTGTTATGACCTAGACACTTTTCCTTGGTGTTAGGGGACTATTAGCCACAGGTGCTTTCTGCTTAGCAAGTCCTGCTACTTGACCCTGACAGTCATGGCGAAAGACTTCAACAACAGAAGTTACTTTGCACAACCAAGTGGAAGACAGAGTGAAGGAGCTGACAGAGCAGGAACTCCCCAACTTCTTTTCATGGCTTGTAGAAGGTCAGCTTCTTGTCTTCCATGTGGAGGCTGACTCTGCCCACCTGTGAACTCACTCTCTTACGAGGGTGAGGGCAGGGAGCTGGGGCATTGGATGAGGCACAGCCCAGTAGCCTCATTTCATAGGAATTACCTGATTAAAGGTCCTATCTCCACAGTGATTCACACTCAAAGGCCGTGAACTTTGGAGATTGGCACACAAAACTCAGGCAGACACACTTTAGCACTGAGAACAGGAGAGCCTAGGAAATAGCTGTTCTTAGACAAAGCTTTTTCCCCTAAACTCTCACATCTGAAAGGAAACCCAAAGAGCCTTGTGTTCTGAGCCACTTTCGCAATTCAGGAGATGGAAGTTTTGTCCAGGGGACACTGGCCTAAGTCAGTCAGCAGCTTGACCTCCTGGAAAAAGACAACCATCCCAGTAGAGATTTCACTCATTCTCGGGGCTCCAGAGTCCTCTTGCTTGCATCTCTGATCTCACCACTACCCTGTCCTTAGCGAGTGCATACGCTTATATATTCTTTACTGAGTCACCGGTTCCTATGTTCCGACTCTGTTGTCAAGCCAACTTGAGCCAAAACACAAGAGATACCTAGTTATCTGTCTATCTGTATCTATACATCTATATCTACACATAATCTATCCACCTTCAAACCCATGTGTGTGTGAGCGTGTGCGTGTGTGCGTGAAAACGTAGGATGTATTTTTATGGCTCATGTTATAATAATGGGAACATAAGAAAGGGAATGTCTTCTGGCTTTACTCTGAGACCCTTGAAAGTCATTGGTGCCTGGAGTCACCGTTGGAAAGGAACAGAACAATCACACAGCAGGGACTGCTTGTTGTCCCTTCCCTGGCCTTTCAGGCCCTGATCTTGGAGGTCTTTAGCTGTGACCCTTGCACAAGTGCTTAAGGATGACAGTATGGCCCCTAAACAACAACCTGTTGGCAAAGAAGTGTCACCTCGCCTGTCGGGACAGAGGTAGGCTGGCGGCCTGACTGGGACCCCAGGGGCAAAGATGACTAGCTGACTGGCCGGAAAGTGAGGAGGGGGCTGGAGCTGGGCATCAAAACGAAGCGATAGACCATCTGCACATCCTCTTGCCTTAGTGTCTCCACCCGGAAGGATTTTAGCACCTGGAACACAAGGTAGGGAGGGGACGCTCCATCTGGCCTCCTCAGCAGGACAGAGCACTGGAAGCCCAGACAGACCCTGAAGGCCTATGTTCTTAGTACAAATCCTGCTCATTAGCACCCTCATCCCACAGGCCCTGCCCAGAGCTGCTCACGAGGTGCAGGTGGAAACCACCCTAACCCACAGGCCCCGCCCAGAGCTGCTCACGTGATGCAGCAGGAGCAGCATCTCCACCTGTGCCAGGCGCTTCCCCAGGCACTGGCGCACCCCAAAGCCGAAAGACAAGTGCTGGAAACTCCTTTTCCTCTCCAGCCAGCGCTGGGGCATGTAGCGCTCGGGCCTCGGAAATACTGAAGGGTTTCGGCCCAGGGAGTAGAGGTAGAGTAGGACCAATGTCTGTGGGCAGACGCCAAAGGCAAGGTCAGCTGCCTCTTTGGGATGGTGCAGAACAGGGCAATTGGTGGCTGTATGAGGATCACTCACCCCAGCAGGGACATGGAAATTATGAAGCACCAGGTCCGAGCTTAGAATTCTCTCCAAAAAGCCACCAACAGGATAGAGCCTAAAGGTGGAGGAGCAACAGGAGAGGCCTCAGCTCAGGAGAACTTCTCCTGTCCATATCTGCACCTCCTTCCCTCAGATTCCCCCAGGGCGCTCAGCCAACCTCCAGAGGAGCAACAGCGTCCAGCCACAGGAAGAAGAGCAGAGAACATGGCTGCCCTCGGCCCCAGAAAAGACAGGGGAACAGAACAGCAGGGAATGGGCAGCCAGCACCTACCTCAAGGTCTCCTTAAGGGCAGCCCGTAAGAGGGGCAGGTCTGTCATAGCTCTCTGAGGATCTGCAGCGATGCTGGCCTCAGCTGCCAGGCTCTCCTGCTGAATGGCCTGCTGAACATCTGGGTTCCGTGCCAGCTCAAAGAGAGTCATTACCAAGGGGAAGGCTGTCTGCAGGAGCCACAGAAGTCTCAGTCACTGTCCCTAGTCATCCACAAAGAGAACCCCTTCTACAAAAGGGTGCCCCTCTCTGGGCAGGGTATGACTCTGGGAACCATGACCCTAAATCCTGAGGGGCAGGCCACAGACATCCCAGTCCTGGCCACCATCTCAGCACCTGCAGGGTCTGCTGCTTACAACCTGCTCTGGTACTGGGGCAGACCTTCAGTGGCACTTAGGGACAATGCCACTCATATCTACCTTTCCCAGTGCCTGATGGTCATCCATAGGCCCCTCAGCACTGACCTCACTGCTCAAGCCTGAAATGGGTCCTAGTTCCCCATGCTACCTCCTCCCTCCATCAGTGAGACGCCCCAGAGTGAGTCCTGAGCGCCTATGTCCAGAATTTCTCTTTATGGCATAGCCTACAGAAGCAGTCTCAAGTGTCTTGACTTTGTCACCAGCTTATTGACTTTGGGTTCATCTGATCTATGGCCTGATCCATGGCCCTTCCTGATGGGGCCCTCACCCCTGATGGCCTCATCTGTCTCCCTGTCTCTTGCCTTAGGCAGTCCGCCACCCCCATGAGCTTTGTGTTGCTCCCTGCAAATGGTTCCGCCCTGAAGGGTCCCCTGTCTTGAGCTCCCTTGTTCTCTGCACTGCTCCTGTATTTTCACCTGAAGATCTCTCTTCCTGCACCTCTGGGTGCAGCCTACAGTCAAGGGTAACAGGCTCCTGGCGAAAAGAACCTGGGAATTCAGTTCCTAGGAAATGCTTTGGGAGATACACAGACAGGGAGTCACAGAGGACTGATTCCCACAGGATGGTCTGACCGTGTCTACACTCCCAGCAGTGAGCTCAATAGAGTTGGCTCTGATGGCATCTAGAGACAAAGCTCCCTGGGCTATCAGTTCTGCCACGATGCCGCTGTAGGTCTGAGGGTTGCCAAGTCTTAGCTCCTGGTGCACCTTCCGGATACATCTGTTGGCTGGAGATGTGAGATAGGAGCTTGAGAAAGGGCAGCGCCCACTGTCCCGATGTGCACCCTGCCCCCATGACCCATGGCAACGCCTGATCTTCTCCCACTATCTCTGGGTCAGTTCAGCCATAGGATTGGAGGGAACATGTTAAAAGTACAGGAAGCAGCAGGCGCCGTCATTTGAGACGATCCCGATGTAATCACAAGTAAAGGGGAATGGCAATTAACTGACCGTTGTCCCCTACCCCATGGCACTGCGTAGGTCAGTGACGCTCACCATACTCAAAGATGACATCCCAGGCCTCAAAATGTTCTTTCCACACCTGGGTGCTTGTCCAGCGAGTCAGGCTCCTGGGTAAAAACATGAGCTGTGTGGTGGTCTTGAACATGGAATGCAAGGCGTGGATGAACTTCAGGCTGCCAGGGCTCAGGTCGTGGCCAAGGAGGCCCAGTCGCTCCCCAAAAAGAACAAAGTTGCTGGCTGCATTAAAAAAAAATGATATCCCTGAGACAAGGCAGTTCCTGGACTCAAAACTGCAGCTCCCCCTCCCCACAACCCCCTCCCTAATAGCCTTAATTTGGGGCCTTCCCCTGGCCACATACCTTCTATTGAGTAGTTGAAGAGGTTTTGCTGGGCATCCATGGTGAGGCTCCCACGAGCATTCTGAAACACCTTCTTTTTCAGGGACTCCAAGAAGTCCCTTGCTACCATGTCCACCATGGGGACAAACTTTTGAACAGCCTTTGGTGACAGCACATTTGGGTTCAGCCTCAGTCGGTTAAAGTGCCATTCAGGCCCATTTCTGCAGAGCACAGAGTAGAGGTATGGACACCTCTCAGGAAAGGCCTGGTCCAGGCTGTGCCCATCTTTCTGCCCCCTCAGAGAAATTGGAAAAAATGGGTGGCAGGCTCGGCAAGTGCTGTCCCCACTTCTTTCTTTCAACACAGTTTCTGGGGGCTGGAGAGATGGCTCAGTGGTTAAGAGCATTGCCTGCTCTTCCAGAGGTCCTGAGTTCAATTCCCAGCAACCACATGGTGTCTCACAACCATCTATAATGAGGTCTGGTGCCCTCTTCTGGCCTTTAGGCATATACAGACACAATATATTGTATACGTAATAAATAAATAAATAAATAAATAAATAAATAAATAAATAAATAAATAAGAAAGTATTATTCAACACAGTTTCCATGTGTTGGACAGAGGTCACTAAGTCTAAGGTGGACTTGGCATAGCCATACTCATGGAGAAAGGAGGCTGGGCTGTCAAGCTCTGCCCACCTGACCTATACCACCTCCCCACAGAAGAGGAGCCCTGGCTGAGTTCACCCACCCTGTCAGCACTGTGGAATGTGTGCTCTCTGAGTCTTCAGCACCTGCCTGTCTCAGCTAAGGGATCTCATCCTCCCTAGGGCAGGAAGCATGGCAGAGGACCACTTACAACATGCACACACCACAGCCCAGGACACAGGGTTCCCATGGAGATTCTCCAATGAATGACAGCAGGAGTTTGCCTCCTGTGCTACACATGCAGAAGGCCTGGCCTTTGGTGTTCTAAAACCCATAACAATTGCCAGTGACCACATGCACATGTACATGCACACGTGCCCACACAGGACCTCAAAAACACGTGTGGACACCTTAGTCCCTGTGTGCCCAAAACTAAGACAACAGCCATGCACAAAGATGCAAATACACACAGAAAGTCACAGATTCAGACAACACACACTTTCATATCTAGACAAAACACATGGTCACACACTTACACACATGCAAGAATGTACGCAGGGGCATACATGCACACACACATACACACACAGGCTCCCTGCTTTCTCAGCGGTACATGCTCACACTTTGCCTTCAGCTGCCATTTGCATCTGGCCTCCCTGCCAGATTCCCTCCGTTAAGGGCCTAATCAGCATGCCCACCTCCAAAAGCTATCTTATTAACGAAAGGATTCACTCTGACATGGATTTGTGTGCCTGTGTGCAGCCTGACTTCCTCCTGTAGGCTTCCCCATGCCCACTAGTGGCCTCTTGGTAGCCTATCCACTCCAAGCACCGGGAACCCCTGCTTAGCTCTCCAGGTATGGACCCAGCTGCAGGGGGAAGGGCTCTCTTGCCCAGGTGGTATTTGATTTTGAGTCCAAAGGAGCTCCAACTTCCTATTCTCCATTGCCTACCTCAAATCTGTGAGTGAAACTGCCCCTACGAAAGGGAAACTGCATTGACAGACATCAAGCTGTAGCTAAGGATGGCTTTGGCCCTGAGCCAGGGGCTCCCCTTCCTGGGCCAACTTTGAAACTGGTAGGAGGGAGAACCACAGCCTGAAAAAGTCTATTCGGAGCAGGAGTTTGGGGTAGAAGGCAGCCCTCTGCCACCTCCCTTCTTCTCAGGCCCAGGATCTACATAGCATGGTACCAACCCACACTTGGCAGTGATTGGTCTCCACACCCCCACCCAAGTAGGAGCTGCAACCTGTGTCTGGGCTACCAATCTCACCTCCCTCCTCATGCCCAATGTCCACTCACAGCAAGAACACGCCACGTCTCAGGCCACGGTGTTCTCTGTGGGCCACCCAGGGCTCCAGGTGCATCCGACGAGGGTGCGTACTCTCCACCTGGTGCAGCTTCTCAGCATCCTCCGGGAGCATCACAGACACAACCTGTGTTCTCCCTATGCTGTACCTATGGGGTGAAGAACAGCGCCTTCCTGTGGGGGAAACGTCCTCCACCTGAGCACCCTGTAAACCCAGCCCTGTCTGTGTGCTCCCTCACCTCAGCCTTCCCTAGCCCTGGCTCTCCCCCCAGGACGGCTCCTCCCACTGTCTGCCTGACTTCTCTCCACTTCAGCACTCCTGACACTCTGTCCTCTCAGCCATGAGCAGTGCCTTTCCCTGTCCATGTGGAGAAACATGGTCTCCATGAGTCAGGTCCATAACCTCCTGCGCTCCCTCCCTGCCTCCCTAAGCAAGGAGTGCCTGGTGCCTACTGGGGAGTGCAGCCCCTCATACCTTGCAGAGCCTGAGCAACCAGGGGCCCAGGAAGGCCCTTACCTGAAAATGGGCCCCAGCTCCTGGAAGGCCTGATGCATCTCCAGGTGCAGGTTCTCTTGGCCCTGCTCCCTCAGGATCTGCATCATCTTCAGCCACCTGTTTCTGGAGTACTGCGGGATGGCTTCAAAGGGCTGCAGTGTGTTGGGGGCCAAGGTTGCTGTAGTGCCCAGTGCCCTTGTCCCACGCAGGCACTGCCAGGGTCTTGCCAGCCACACCTCTGCCTTTACCCTGAGTGCCATTGCTTCCTCCTCTCTTCTTTATCCCACAGCCTTTTATCCTGCCTGTGGAGCATTCTATTCGACTGATCACGTCATGGAAGAAACTGTCCCTGGACTTGCCTGAGAGATCCGGGCTCTGATCATGGCTGGGGCTCACCTGTCAGTAGCCGTGTATCTCCCCAAAGTCTGCTGGTGGGTGGGGACTGGGAACATACACAGTGTCCACATGGGGGAGGGGCTATGTTGACTGAGGAAGAGGAGGGCAGAGATCTCTCTCTTCTCCCTATAGATGGAAAAAGGAAGATGGATGGATCCTTTATCTTTTGAAGATATAATAGGAGACCTTGGTTTCTTTTAATAGACTTCGTCTTTTTTTAGTGACTTTAGTAAAAATAAATCTAAGAACTAGAAAGTGTACGAAAGCATTGTATTTTTTCCACAACAAGTTTGAATTCAGCTTCTTTTTTAAAAAGGAAGACAACGTCTCATTGTCGCTACCTGTGAAACAGAACAACGCTGCTGGGGACATTCCAGTGACACGTGAGATCCTGAGGGTAACTCTGCTCATGCGCCAGGATAGTCCTCTGCACAGTCCGCAGTCTGGTCCGACAAGTCCCACCCTCAGCTCTCATCCCCTTCTAACAGGTAGCGAGCAGGGCCTCTAGACTGCAGGGTGTCTGCTCTCTTGGGGCAATGGTGTTGAACAGATCTGTCCTCCAAACCAAATTCTCATCTTCCTCAGGAGATCTGCTGGGCCTGGTCATAGAAGATCCTCTCACCCGAGCTTGCTGACTATTGGTACTCCCTCACAGAAGGGTCCTCATCTAAATATTCCATCACCCCTCCGAACCCACTGTATGTCATTGTACCCTGATCACAAATGGCCTCGGGATCTCCGAGAGAGGCTAGAGGCTATGTGATGGAAAGAAGGGGAGGAAGGGCTCCAGCTACCAAGGCCATGGGGAAAGCCAGCATCCCAGCTGCATGCACACTTTCCAACGTGGCTTCTTTTTGGCCACTAATCTCCTGCTCCAAATGCCTTCACTCGTTGCTCTGTAAGTAAGCCTAATAAACTCATTGCTTCCCCAGCAGTGAGCTTTGGTAGAACTGTGCTTTTGCTTGCTGTTGGGACTTTATAAGGAGGAAGACGGACATCACCTAGTCTCCTCACCTCCACATCTAGAGAAAACTCTCAGGACTTATAGTAACCACCCCTAGGTCTACTTCAGGAATGTCACAGCTCAGCATCTGCTCATTCTCTCACTAGTTAAACAAATACTGAATGTTAGCGGGTCAGAGTACACACCAAGTATTGGGAATGTTCTTGTGAGCATGTACAATGGTTAGAGTCCCAGGCACATACATCTAATAGGATTGCCTGCAGTGAAGCTGGCATTCTGTGTGACACTGTGAGAACCTATAATGAGAGAAGTGACTTCTAGACCTTTCCTTAAGAACTGTTTGGTCTCATTGAAGAAATGGTCAGAAAGCACAGAGAACTCCCGCGAACATGCCCCTCCCCGGCACAGCCTCCCCCTGTCAACCTGTACGTCAGCAGTGCTCTTCACAGTCGACGGACCCAGGCTGACATATTTCCATCACTCCATGACTCAGCTTCCACGGGGGTTTGGGGCTCCACACGCTGTGGGGTCGACACCTGTAGAGTGGCACCAATGGCGTCCCATACAGGATGCTGTGGCTCCAATGGCGTCCCATACAGGATGCTGTGGCTCCAATGGCGTCCCATACAGGATGCTGTGGCTCCAATGGCGTCCCATACAGGATGCTGTGGCTCCAATGGCGTCCCATACAGGATGCTGTGGCTCCAATGGCGTCCCATACAGGATGCTGTGGCTCCAATGGCGTCCCATACAGGATGCTGTGGCTCCAATGGCGTCCCATACAGGATGCTGTGGCTCCAATGGCGTCCCATACAGGATGCTGTGGCTCCAATGGCGTCCCATACAGGATGCTGTGGCTCCAATGGCGTCCCATACAGGATGCTGTGGCTCCAATGGCGTCCCATACAGGATGCTGTGGCTCCAATGGCGTCCCATACAGGATGCTGTGGCTCCAATGGCGTCCCATACAGGATGCTGTGGCTCCAATGGCGTCCCATACAGGATGCTGTGGCTCCAATGGCATCCCATACAGGATGCTGTGGCTCCAATGGCGTCCCATACAGGATGCTGTGGCTCCAATGGCGTCCCATACAGGATGCTGTGGCTCCAATGGCGTCCCGTACAGGATGCTGTGGCTCCAGTGGCGTCCCGTACAGGATGCTGTGGTTCCAATGGTGTCTCGTACAGGATGCTGTGGCACCAATGGCGTCTCATACAGGATGCTGTCATCTCCTTAGATGTCTGTCTCTGCCTTATAGGTCCCCTTCACACATCTCTGAGAACCACTGACCTTTCTAATCTCCCAATTTTTTCCTTTATGTGTGTGTGTGTGTGTGTGAATTGGAGGTCACGAGGCGTCTTGGGTATCATTCTACAGGCACTGCCCACCCTTTCTTTCCCTTTTTGAACAGGAATATCTCACAGGCCTGAATCTTACTGAGCTGGAAGGACTGGCTAGCCAGTAAGTGGCAGGGACCCAACTGTCTCTACCTCCCCAGCATTGGGATTACAAGTGTATGCCCCATTCTGGGCTTTTAAATACAAAGACTTATTCTTATTACATTTAATTGTGTGTGTGTGTGTGTGTGTGTGTAAGCATGTAGGCATGTGCATGGGAATGCCACGGTCAGAGGGGTCAGATCACCCCTGGAGTTCAAGTCCTAGGCAGTTGTGAGCTGCCTGACATGAGAGCTGGGAACTGAGCTCACGTCCTCTGGAAGAACAGCCAGTGCCCTTAACCTCAGAGCCATCTCTCCAGCCTGATGTCTTTCTCGCTGCTTTCTTTTCTCATAGCGCTAAGTCTTGTAGACTTTACACATAGGCTTCTCTTTTTTTTATCATTTTTAACTTTGTTTTTTGTTTGTTTGGTTTTGGTTTTTATTCATTTTACAGACCAACTGTGTTTTCCCCATCCCCCTCCTTCAGCTGCTCCAGACTCCCTACACACTACGTCCACTACTCAGAGAGGGTAAGGCCTCCCATGGGACATCAACAAAGTCTGGCAGATCAAGCTGAAGCAGGACCAAGCCTCTCCCCCTTGCACTGAGGCTGAGAAAGGCATCCCACCATAGGGAATGGGCTCCAAAAAGCCCATTCATGCATCAGGGATAAATTCTGGTCCCACTGCCAGGGTCCCCACAAACAGACCAAATCCCACAAATGTCACCCACATTCAGAGGACCCAGTTCTGTTTCATGCAGGCTGTCAGCCCAGAGGCCATGAGCTCCCACTAGCTCGGGTCAGTTGTCCTTGTAGGTTTCCCCATCATGATCTTGACCCCTACCTCTTGACCCTCCTCCCTCTCTTTGACTGGACTTCAGGATCTCTACCCAGTAATTGGCTACGGATCTCTGCATCTGCTTCCATCAGTTACTGGATGAAGATTCTATGATGACAATTAGGGTAGTCACCAATCTGATTACAGAGAGAAGAAGGGTCTGGATCCTTTTAGGGTCACTCTCCCAGCATAACCTAAGTTCCCCCCACTAACCCTAAGAATCCCTAACCCCAAAAAAGTCTACTGTTTCCCATTAGTGACACAGGCTGGTGACCATATCTTCAGCACATGATCCTTGGTTTAAAATACATGTACATACTAATTAGAGTAAATATGGATAAAATTTGGGGGTGACTCTGTTCCAGCTGTTCTACAGATACCTGCAGGTTCCTGTGCAGGTCCACCCCTCCTACCAGACTCGTGCTAAGGTCAACCAGGTTCTCCAGATAATGCCAGCACCTGCACCAGCTCCTGGGACTTCACCATTGGTACTGCCTCTCCAGGCTCAAGCGGGCACCTACCCAGCAACTGGACTCTGGTTTTTTGTTTGTTTTTTTGGTTTTTTTTTTTTTTTTTTTTTTTTGCTTTTTTGAGACAGGGTTTCTCTGTGGCTTTGGAGCCTGTCCTGGAACTAGCTCTGTAGACCAGGCTGGCCTCAAACTCATGGACTCTGGTTTTAAAGGGCTCATCTGCTCTCATGACGACTCATTCACCCTTCCTCTCCTGCACAACCGGGGCACTTCTCCAGTCCTATCATTCTGACAATGTCACCCTTCCCATGGCCAGCCCCGTTCATAGGGCCGATGGTAGATGATAACAATCTATTTTTTTCTCCTAGCAGCCTGCCTTCTCAACTCTTTTCAAGGAACAGATGCCTGAGGTCTCCAGGATGGCAGTTAATTGGATGCCTCTCCACGCACACCTCCCACGGAGCCCACCAACCAACTCTTTCCCCTCCTACATCATTCCATGCCTGCAGGAAGTAGCCAGACTTGAACCGGTGCCCGCATACCAAAGAGTCTGGAATGTTCAGGTGGAAGCTCTGCTCCAAGTTCCCTCCCCCATCTCTCTCCAAACCCTGCTGCATCTCAGAAAGCCTGCCAGATGATGACCCCTCCCCCAGAGATGTTCAAGACCACTCCCACAGGCTATTTAAACTCCCCCCCCACACACACACACACAGAAAACAGACATGCGGTTTTTCCATCTTCCTTTCCAGTCTCCTCTCTGTGGGACTGGCCAATCATCCAGGAGCATTGTATCCATCAAACCTGGGCTTTTACTATTTCACTTGAATTGGTCTCATTTGGATTTTTGCGTCAGCAGAGAGGCTCGTCAGGTTACAGAAACTTTTCACTGTTCTGGCAAAGAATCCAGGTTCAGTTCCCAGCACCATACCAGGCAGCTCAAAACTGCCTGTGACTTCAGCTTCAGGGATCCGACTTCCTCTTCTGGCTGATCTGACACCTGGAGTGGCATACGCAATGCACACACAAACCCAGACACACATACTTCATGAAAAATAAGTAAATCTCCTTTTAAAACCTCTCTTTTTACCTTTTTTTCTCCCAAATGAGTTCTGGGGTAAACATGTTGTTTACATTTTAGCTAAGACTGATTAGAAAAATAAACTTTAATTGAATTGTTATTATCATCTTATGCATGTGTATGGATGTTCTTATGCCATAGTACTTGTGTAGAGGTCTGTTCAGGCTGGTTTTGTGTCAACTTGACACAAGTTAGAGTCATCAGAGAAAAAGGAGCCTCAGTTAAGGAAAGGCCTCCATGAGATCCAGCTGTAAGGCATCCTCAATTAGTGATCAGTGGGGGAGGACTCAGTCCATGGGGGTAGTCCACCCGTGGGCTGGGGGTGCTGGGTTCTACAAGAAAGCAGGCTGAGTATGCCAAGTGGAGCACGCCAGCAAGCAGCATCCTCCACGGCCTCTGCATAAGCTCCTGCCTCCAGGTTCCTGCCTCTTTTTGAATTCCTGTCCTGACGCCCTTTAGTGATGAATAGCAATGTGGAATTGCAATCCAAATAAGCCCTTTATTCCCCAACTTACTTTTTGACCATGGTGTTCCCTTGCAGCAGTAGACGCCCTAAGCCAAGCTCAGAGGACAGTTTTCAAGAGTCAGGTCTCTCATTTCACTATGAGATCCAAGGACTGAACTCAGGTCACCAGGCTCGCGTGACAATGCTGCTATGCGGGGAGCCACTAAACCAGACTGCCTCATCTTAGGTTTCAAAGCCATCTTATAGTAAGGACAACCTAGTTTCATTCCTGCTTATGATTAAATCTCTGTTTCTCAAGGATTGGGCTATGCTCCACCTGTAACCTTAGCAACAAATGGTTCAGTACTGCCTGTTCTAGGAATGCCAATCATGTCTGCTTCAAAGCATTGTTTTTAACCATCTTGCAGCCCTACCTTTGTTTCAAAAGGTTATGTGACCACCGATGACTACCTTGTTATGCCCACCTTACAACTCTGTCTTTATCTCCCCAGGAACTAACTTGCTGGGCTTATGTTCTGCTCCTGTAATCCCACCTACTTTGCCCACCAAATCCTCCATTTGGAAACCCCCTACCCCTGAACTATATAAAAGTCTTGTCTTCCTTGCATATACTGCTGACCTCTTGGACACTAGTTTAGGAAGAGGCAGCCTGTGTACATGAATTAAAAAGCTTGCTTTAATTAATTGCTTGCTTTAATTCACTTGGCCATGATGATTTGGGCTGATGGTTGTGGAGTTTTGAAAAAAAAAATGCCCTATAGGCCCATAGGGAGTGGCACTATTGGGAGGTGTGGTCTTGTTGGAGCAGGTATGGCTTTGTTGAAGGAAGTGCATCACTAAGGGGTAGGCTTGGAGGTCTCAGAAGCACAAGCCAGTTACTTCCTGCTGCCTGCAGATCTGGATATAAACCCCTCAGCTTCTCTTCTCCAGCACCATGTCTGCTTGCATGCCTCCATGCTACCTGCCATGACGATAATGGACTAAACTTCTGAAACTGTAAGCCACCACAATGAAATGCTTTCCTTTATAAAAACTTGCCGTGGTCATGGTGTCTCGTCACAGCAACGGAAACCCTCAGACAGGGGTCTTTCTCCTCCCATCTTTGGAATCAACACCATCTCACATCCACCAGCTTCCTTGCCCTCTCCGTGAGAGACAGCCATTCTGGCGCTTCTCAGGCTGTTGAGATATCCAGCCTCCAGGGCAAGCACTGGGTTCTTGGGACCCTCACAAGCCTCACAGCCAGTGGGGACGTAGGTCTTGTGAGATGAAGGATAAAACTCGAGTTAGTACCATCCTTGCAGGCCCTGGGTGAAAGCCTTCAAGTTCTCCCCTCATGGTTTATTCTTCTTACACTCTAAGCATAGTAAAACCTTCGAGAAGGGTTTGCATGTGGCAATTGTCACAACAGATCTTTAGGGAGAACTACATCTAAACTCCCTAGCAAAGCGGCAGAGCACCTGTGACCTTTACAATAAGAATGACCTCTACTAACTGATAAGCCGAGCTCAGGGCTAGGGCCTAGAGGAAGGGTCTGTGGTAAGCATAAGGGTAGATTCTGTAGCTGGAGGATGCAGAGTACACAGGGCCTCTTTCATGGGGATGCGTTCTATTCACTGAGAGACAAATCTGAGGATTAGAGCCTAAACAATTCTCCAGATACTGAGGGGATCTTGGTGGAGGCTAAGTCCTAATAGAATAGGAAGGATCACCAGGTTGTCTGACCACTTTCACTCTTGGTGTGGGAATTCCTTCAATCAATAGCCTTTAAGATACCAACCCACTTCGGGTGTGGTCTCAGGTACTAGAAGTGCAGACAAAAAGTGTGGGTGACCCCTTTTTCCTGCTGGATTCAGTTCCCGATTTCCAGCATACATAGAGGACTGTAGATCACTACCCGTACTGTGAGTTTATTCCCCAAAAGATAAACCTTTGTTATACTCCATTCCGGACTATTGTGAAACTCTTTGATACAACTACACACGCTGGTATTCCAGGTGACCAGATACCATTCATTTCCTTCCGTTGAAGGAAACAGGCCCACGTGAGTGACAGTCCTGGTTTCTCTGATACTTACTCTAAGCTAGGGATTGCCCTGACTGAAGATTGTCGTGGGAATCTTCAGCCCACTGTGGGAAGCACCATCCCTAGGTAGGTGGTCCTAGACTGTATAAGGAGGCCAGGTGAGTAAGCCAAATAGTGAGCCAGGAAGCAATGCTCCATTTCCTGCCTTGACTTCCCTCAATGATGGGTTGAGAGTCGGAAGTATAAGAAGTAAATCTTTGTCTCCCCTAAGTTGCTTTCGGTCAGAGTGTTTTATCACTAAACAGAAAGGTAATTTAAACACATCCCTTAAAATATCCCTTGCAGACATGAACACAGGCCAATCTAACCTGGGCAGTTTCTCAATTGAGGCTCTCTCAGATGACTCTAGACTGTAGCAAGTTGACAGTTGGAAGTAACCAGGACAGGACAGGTTAGGCCTTGGCAAACATGACTCCATTTTGATTCTACATATTTCTCAGAGGGAACAGTCTAGCTTCATCCCATCGGCTTCTCAGTTCTTCAAAAACTACTAGGTGACTCTTCCACCAGCCTTGCCAGCACAGAGGCTCCCAAAACTCCAGAGAATTGGCACTCCAAGGCAAACTTAGCAGGCACTCCATCTGCAGCTGGTGGGGGTGTCTCAGGGGCTGCACTTCCCATGGACCACTATGGCTGTAACCAGACAGGATTCCCTATGAGGTCAGGTTCACACATCTGCATCCCTTAGGACTATCTGGACTCAAGCTGAGACACTTCCCAAATGACACAGGCCTCGGGATACCCAAGCATGTGGGACTCCTGCCTGCATGTCTCTTGCTGCTGCAGAGAGACCCCAAGAATCCCTAAGACTAAAAGGGAAAGTGGAGGGAGGTGAATTCCACCCAGATATGGAGGAAGAAAATGGAGCTGCCAGGGAGTTGGAATGGAAGAAGCCTCTGGGCAGAGAGAACAGATGGATCCTCTGTGTTCAAGAGGAGCAAGGTATGGGTGGGTGAGGGGACCCTCGGGGTCAGTGCTGGAGGCCAGGAGGAACTGTGTGGGTGTTATCAGGGTATAGTCATGATTTTGTGGTTCTTTTATTTCTCTTTAATTCCCCCAGCTCCCCATTTCCCATATTTCTCTGCAGGATGGCCGTGGGGAGGGGGAGGTGGCGTATCAGAACTGCCATGGCTCTTTTGCAAACTGTAATATATGGCAGGCCTGCTGTATGCTCAGTCCACATGAGATCAAAGACGACCTTGGCAAAAACTTGCAGCCTTGGGGGAGCAGAGCAGTCAGCTCTTTCCTTCGGTCTCAGAATGTTTTACCCAACTCTACCCTTTTGCACAATCCCTGGCTAATCCTGGAGGGTTTCTGCTCTGCATAGGGTCCCATGGCCCTTCACAGTTCACCCACAAGAAGACTGGAGATTGGGTCTTTTGAGAGAACTGCACATGTCCAGAGACTCCATCACATACTTGACTCTGGGTTTTGTAGCCCCTGGATTCTCCAGATTCCAACATCTGTTAGGTGTATAATGTGGATGGGCTGGGGATCTTCTCTTCTGCTTTTCCCAAGAGCGCTTCTGCAGAGGCACACATTGTACATGAACTACTTCACTAGGGGGTGGTCCATGGTTGCAATCCCAGCATTCTGAAGGCTGAGACAGAAGAATTCCTGCATGCTCCTACTCCAGGCCATCTTGGGCTATGTTATGTTATAAATTCCTGGTCAATCTGAGACCCTGTGTTTTTTTTTTAAAAAAAAAAAAACTAAATAAGGAAATAAATAAGCCTTAAGGCCATGTAATGGCATTCGCCTACTTCTCTGAAGGGAATGCTTTTCTCTCTGAGGCTTTTCTTTCATGAGGAATGAGGAGGAAATGCTGGGAACTCTCTGGGTAACAGCAGTGAGCTGCAGACAGCCTTATCCTTGCTGCCTTGGCCTTCTCCCAGCCCCACCTGAAAACACGCAACTCCAGTTAGGATGCTGACAAGAACAACGTGGAGAAGGCATTTGTTCGATGAGTGTGATTTAACGCTTGACCCAGTTACTGAGGAGCCTGCCACATAACATCCAATGAAACCAAACATTTCATCCACCAGAAATCTCAAACAACCAATTTTCCCCCTCAGCCAACTTGTAAGCAAATGAAACTCTCTTGAAAAATTCAGATACAAGAGACCAGTGCTTCCCCTATGGCTGCCTTGATCCTGTCAATGCCACCATGAGTGACTGGTGTCAACAGTTTAATAGAGGTTTGTCTGAGATTCCAGAGACATGCATTTCCTCAACAAAAGCATGATATTCTTAGTGCATTATCAGAGGCATTGAAGTCAGGCTCCAAGAAGAGAATGAGGGAGAGACCAAGACCTCAAGACACCTGAAAAAGTGGAAGAGAAGAGCGACTGAAAGCCGAAGTTATAACTTCAGCTCGGGAGTTCATGTTTGGAGCTATTCAGCCTTGAGTCATGAGTTGTTATACTCTTCCTGCTTGCGAGCTTGTGCTGCAAGCCTCTAGTGCCAGGGGGTACACCGTCCAGGGAAGACTGCTTTCTGCAGACATAGCAGGCTGAGTGTACTTGAAGTTTCACAAGGACCAGACCTGGGTCAGGGGTACTTCCCAGACCATGAGCTCGCTTTCCCTGTTACCAGCCTGTGTTCTCCTGTCCCAGGAAAAGAAAAAATAGTGTTCAATGTCCTGAATGTGTTCAAAGGAATAGGAAGATCACGACAGAAATAACTGTCACCAGAAAGAGAATCTGTGCCAGAGACACACTATGCTACTCCCAAATAGGCCACTCAAGATAACAACAAGGTTTTATTTTGACCTGAAGGACTTAGAAGAAGCAAAGAGAAACCTTCTGTGTTCTTGATAATGACTTAAAAAAAAAGGGGGTCATTAGTCCTTAGGAATCCATCCCCCCGTTTCTACTAAGACAAACAATGGAGTGTCCATAGACAAACCAGCTTGCCTCTAACAGTGTGCATGGTTTTACCCATGTTCAGGGTCTCCTGATACCTTGAGTTGAACTTGTTAAGTGCTTATTTACCTGGGAAATGGTTTCATTTTAATGGATTTGTTTTGCTCATATAAGAGCAGTTTCAGAACAATAAAGCAGAGTTCTCACATACTTCCCCCTAAATGTCTCCTACTAAACTTTTATTATATATTTAAGAAGAAAGAGACTTTCTTCTGCCCCTGTGGATGGACAGGTGCTGCTGTATCTTCTCAGAAATCCACAGTCCTGGGGGCTAAGACCCTCTATGGCCGTACCTTCTCAGGAATGCACAGTCCTGGGGGCTGAGGACCTCTATGGCTGTACCTTCTCGGGAATCTGTAGTCCTGAGACTGAGACTCTCTATGGCTGTACCTTCTCGGGAAACACAGTCCTGGGGACTGAGCACCTCTATGGGGTTTCCATTCTAGTTTCTAATCTGATTCAACCCCTTATCTTCCACCTTAGATATCAGGCTACTGGACACTAACAGGTGTCAACTGTGTCCACATCGAGGGCCTGCTAGCCTGGTTTCTATGCTGGCTGATCCCTTGTGCAGGTCCCTCCTCCTTACGAGCTCCAGAAGATGCTATGCGCTTTCTGCATCCCAGAGATGCACTTCAACATGATTTTGAGTATCTGAAATTGATGGACGTAGAAAGAGGGTCAGCACTCCCAAAGTCTCTGCTTCATGGGTGCCCTAAGGACATCTACTGCAGTGTCTGTGGAAGAGCCCCCATGGCCGCACCGGAGAGGCAAGTAGAACACAGCAGCATTTGCCTCAGTGCTGGTGAAGTCTCCTTGCTCTGTGCCTCCTCCAGGCTTTCCTTGCAGGAATCTGACCACATTTTAAGAATGGATGCTCATTGGCCTTTTGCTCTCTGTAAAATACTGGCCAGCAGTGTCATTGCCTATAAAAACTCAAAGTAGCCAAGCCCCACCTGTTTATGTGCTCAGCCAACACATATTTGCTGAGAACACTGTGCCAGACACTGAGTGTTGTGTCAGTGAAAGGGGAGTCTCCGCTTTCAGGGTGACTATATACAGTGAATCAAAGCTATAGAAAGGGGTACTAGCATAATGAGACTAATTATTTTGGTGATGTCAAATATAGACGTAATGCAATTGCTTATGGCAAAACAAGGAGACTCATTGAGGTGCAGCGCCACCCATCCTGTAGGCCAGACGTCATGAAGAGTGGCTCCAAGTGGGAACACTCAATGGGACTATTACTCATAGGGCAATAAACGGAGTGACATGGGAGAGTGTAGGGGTGTCCTGCCTATTTATTTTTTTTCAAATACACCCTACAGACACAATGCCCAGATGCTCCCGACATATAACAACTGGGCCTACAGTGTCTTGATTTTTGTGACAGTGTGAACATAAATCTACACGCCATTCTCTTCTTCACTGTAGCTCTGTCTTCGGTAATGTAGTGGCATTTCATTTGTATTTTAATAAATACAGCTTGCCTGGGGATGGGGAAAGTAAAACAGCCACACTGGCCAGCCTCGCAGACCAGGCAACAATGATGCACACCTTTAATCCCAGATCTAGAGAGGATTATAAAACTGGAGGAGACAGCGCTCTGTCTCTGTCTCACTCTGAGATTCTGCGAGGCAGGATCGCCATTTCGGACTGAGGTAGAGACAAGAGTCAATGGCTGGCTGTTTTGTTTTTCTGACCTTCAGGTTGAACTCCTCTCCCACCCCACCCCCCAAAAAAGAGAGGGGATCAATGCTCAGTACATTCATATTTGTCTATGATGCTACATCTCCAGTGAATGAGTATTTTGGAGAAAGTCTGCATGCTCGACAAGGAGGAAGGAGGTGGACAAAGCAGATGTTTGTTGGGGCATTCATTATCCCGGCTGTGGTGTGTGGCACTGCCTTCTTCATCAGCTTTATAACCATGAGTTATCACCCTTCTAGAGCCATTCTTTTTGGAACACAGCAATTGACATAAGCAAGCCAACATGTCAATATAAAGTGGGCCATGGATTAAGCAATTTTGCCCAAATCCAGAAGCAACTGTGTATCAAAACCAGCATTCTCATAGTTTCTGCACGGGTCTATAATGAAAGAAATGTGTTCAGAGTCCCTGGGAAGCAACGACAAATGACCTAGAATGTACTTTGGTGGCACCATTACATGTCAGCAGACAGGGGCAGTTGAAGTATAGCTCAGGGTCTGTTCAAGAGGATGGAATAAGAAACATTTCAAACAACAGATGACGGAATCAGTTTGGTAATCAGAAGACCTTCATCCCAAGAACCTTCAGAAATTGCTTTTAAAAAGGAAAGAAAAATGACCATAGATAAGATAAGGACCGGGGACTTCAAGGGGAACTGAGAAATCAATTACACTGACTGAAGTAGACGCCAACTGACAAGAGAGGAACCCTGGATGAAAGCTAGACAGTAGCTGGTTGCAGGTAGCTCAGGCGGCTGCAGCAGCGCAGTGGGCTCCTATCCTTGGACAGAGTTGGGCGCTGAGAAACCCCCTTTGACCCTCAGTGTCTGGCCAGCAACACCGGACAGACTGTTAGCCCTCTGAGTCACAGCACATGCTCACCCAGGCTGGTGAGTGAGCGCCTAGCCGAGATGCTCAGTGGTATATACTGCCTAAGAGACAGTCAGCTCCAGCTCTGGGAGCAGCTGTGGAGCCTGACCCTGGGGTCCAGTTTCTCTGGTCCTCATTGTTTCCATAAATCTGGTGCTGCAAAGATCTTGCCAGGAGTTAGGAAACACTGTCACAACAATGGAAAACAGATTATTACAGTCAAGTGAGACATGTTGAGACTATACAGTAGCACACTTTGGGGCTTTTTATTTACATACATACATATATATGTATGTATGTATGTATGTATGTATGTATGTCTCGTGCCATCCAAGTCAGCCTCACGTGACTGCAAACTTGCTGTGACGCCAAAGATGACCTTGACCTTCCGGTCTTCCTGCTTCCACCTCCCAAGTGCTGGGGCTATAGATGGGCAAGGTTCTGTCAGCGCAGTGCTGAGGACGGAACCCAGGGAGTCACCCAATGCAAGGCAAGCCCTCTACCATCTGAACCGCCTCCTCGGGCCTTAATTTGTTGTTTTCGTTTTTTGACACAAAGTCTCGTGTTCTCATTTGGTTGATGAGCAGAGAAATTAGGGCCTGTGCCTGAGAACACGGGAGTGAACGGCAGCATGGGTGGTCCCTGCCAGGTTGGGTCTATCCTGCCAGTGGGTAGTGGGATGTGAGCCGTGGCAGCATGGAAAACCATCCTTTAGTGAATGCTTGAAGGAGAGACACTGCAATGAGGTAAATTTCGTGGGACCTCTGAAACCTATGGAATACCAGCCCCCAGCCCCAGCCTCCAGACCGCTGCGGCATCAGCCTCGGGGGTGGGCCGCTCAGCAGTAGTGGGTCCCCCGCACATGCACACTTTGCCAAGAAAGCCAGTGAATGCCTGGATTGTGGGGAGAGCCCGTGGGAAGCCCCAATCACAGGATGCTCTGCCCAAGAGCCCATCCACCTGAGGAGCTTAGGGACCAGACAGGGCACTGTGGAAGTCCCCATTTCAGGAGCAACAATGTCCCTCGAGAAGCTCCACACGCCCTGTTGTGAGCCTGCTTTCACCTCACAACCTCCCCTCTGTTGGAGTCCTGTGGTTTCATTCATCCATCAGCCGACCAATGTCAGCGCCAGCCCCCACCCCCAGCAGAGGTCTGCTCTTCTCTAGGGTCCTTGTGACCTGCCCCAGCTCTGCCCTTCCTAACCAGCCCTATGTCCAGACACAGCCCATCTGCCTCCATTGACTAGAATTGCTCTTTGGCA
This sequence comes from Alexandromys fortis, assembly GCF_014885135.2. NCBI lineage: Eukaryota > Metazoa > Chordata > Mammalia > Rodentia > Cricetidae > Alexandromys > Alexandromys fortis. The sequence continues at coordinate 1,968,262 of NW_026067930.1, read as the reverse complement.
CCTGGTGAGGTGACCAGTGGGAGGCCACCTGAGTTCAGCCCTCTGTCATTCCCAGGGCACTGACTGAGCTGGCGCCTCCCAGCAACAGCTTTGTGTAATAAAGCGGCGGCAGCACCGTGTGGGTGTCTTGTGATCAGGTCTGGATGAGGCACAGTGCATGGAAAACACCATAGTAAAAGGACCCAGAATGGAACAAGGGCGTGAAGTGAATGAACAAGCGTGAATTCATTCTCTGCCCTACACATGTCTGGAAAGTTAGGGAGAATCCAGTCAATGGGGTTACCCACCCAAACTACCGCCAGCCTAGAATTTAGCTCCCAGGCTCATTCCCTTCATGGGGGTATGGTGTTGACCAGGCTTTCAGACATGGGCAGAGAAGCAGACACACACTGGAAGGGGCAGCTCCTCTTTGATGGAGAATGTACAATCAATCACTAGAGCTGACTGATGGAGTCCTGGGGCTGGACCACAGGCAGAGAAGGGAGAAAACATGTAGGTGGAGTTTCTCTGTGTCCTAGCAGCTACTCCCAAATAACCACATAGAGACTTAATATTAATTATAAATATCCGACCAATAGCTTAGGCTTATCTTAAACCAGCTCTTACAACTGAAATTAACCCATTTCTATTAATCTATTGCTGTTCCAAGGTTTGTTTCCCTCATCTATGAACTTCCCATGTTCCACATCTGGTTCAAGACTCCTCAGACCCTGCCCTTCTTTTCGGCATTCTCTCTGCCCTGAAAGCCCTGCCTAGCTATCGGCCAGTTCATTTTTATTAACAATGAGGACAACACATGTTCACAACATGCAGAAGGATTATTCCACAGCAGAAATCCCTCAGGCTTCACAGCTGGACAAAGCCTGCCCTCACCCTCCCAATTGTGACTGTCCTTTGTTTCCGAATAGACTGGAGATCACAGAAGCTCCTGAAGTCCTGATGAGATTCTTGTCATCCTAGAATAGAATCCTCAGGGTCCATCCGAAGGGTAAGGGATCCTGGGGGCTGTAGGCTACATAGATGGCATCGCACATAACAACTGTGCTAATACCAGGGTTGACCTACGCCTTGTTCAAGGAGAAACTGTTCCAGCATCTGCCCTTCGCCCACAGCCGGACTGGGGGCCTCTCTGCAGGGTTTTCATTTGCCAGGAATCTTTGAACTCAGGTTAAAGCAGCAAACTTCACTACCGGTTCAGGAATCAGCAGGTAACATGCAGTGGAGCTCAGCTCTTTTGAAGTGGTGATGCTCAGACTCAGGTCCTCTGAGGTAGTTGCAAGGAGGGAGCCGTGGGATATATGAAAAGAAGAAGCCCCCCAAACAGTTCACTTCGCCTCCTGGGTGGCCTTCCACAATCCCCGGTAACAGATTCACAGCCATGATGTCTTCCTTGCACCAGCACTTGGAGGCCAGCAGATGGCGACCTTGGAGACAGAGCGCCACATACAGCACCCTGGACAGTGGCGAGGGTCTCCTTCAGCCTAAAGCCTCTGCCTGTGGTCCGGCTCCAGGGCCCCCATCTTCAGCTCTTGTGATTGTACTCAGTGAACATTCTCTCTTAGAATCCTTCTGACTGGAGTAGAAGTACCACACCTAAGGCTATGAAACATTTCAGTCACATGATGACACCTGGCTCTGAGCAGCAGCGTCTAAGCCTACGTGGGAGTTCTGCTCTTATCGGCTGAGATAGATAAAGCAGACACTGAGGATCAGCAGCACCCAGCTCGCGTGAAGGCTCACGGTACTGTTGCAGAGGTCTGTGTTGCAGCAGGAGGCCTTGGAGTTATTCTGGTTCTGAAGGACATCGGGACAGGTAAATCCACATGTTCTTGTAATGAGCGTTTGCTGGCCTGGGGGTGCTGGAAACAGAGGGCAGAAGGGGAGCCATTTACTGAGAGACCTATAAGACCCACTCCTGGCCCTACTAACAAACCCAGGCCACCTACAACTTCCAGTTCAGAGGGACCCCCAGCAAGAAGTCAGGAGGGTCAAACTCAGGTTGTGACCAGAAACAAGGCTCAGTATGTGGTCAAAATTAAGGATTAATATGTAACCCAGGGTCACAGATCATTGTGATGAAGACCAAGACTCAGATTGTGACCAGATAGAAGGTTCAGAATATGACCTGAATTAGGACTAAAAGTGGGATCCAAGGTCAGGGCTCAGGAATGCGCCTAGGGTTACCCACTCCCGACTTCTCTCCCCTTTCCTTTCTGAGCAGCCAGCCTTCTTGGGAAGGGTTAGAATTGCACGTTTCACGTGTCTGCACTACATACGGTGGCTCGCTTGGAATATCCCACTCACTCTAAAACAGTACCGTTGGTTCCATTTTGAAGGGAGGGCAGTGCACTCAAAACCTCTCAACAACTGAGAGAACTCTCAGGGCCATATCTCTCCCCCCCCCCCCAACTCTACCAGCAAGTTGCCTTACCCTAGCATCCCCGGGTGCCAAATGAAAGGTTCCATCCCCTGTCCCACCCACCTAGGACCAAGGTACTCACCATACCAGGTGGTCAAGCAATAGCGGCTCTTGTCGCTGCAAGATCTAGGGTTGTAGCAGCTTCCTGCGGTGGTACTACACTCGTGACATCTCAGCGCCTGAGCTGGAGGGACACAGCTGGGGTCAGAGATGGAGGCATTCCATAACCACACCAGACAGCACAGGAGGCACAGACATTTCTGTGGGAAGCACTAACCACCGAGCAACCCATTCTGTCCCCCGATCACCTACATGGACAGCCCCTCAGCAGCCACACTGAGGCACGGGAGCATAGGGCTGTCTCTGGTCCAGGAAACCAAAGCTCTAAGCAACCAGCAGTCAGTCCATGCTGCTGGTCATAACCCACAACAAAAGGTCACCAGCCACATGATGCTAATCCCACAAGACTTGGCAAAAGAGACAGTAAGTCCAACAGAATATCTAGACTTGATAGAAAAGACGAGTAGGGAGAACCAGTGAGATGGTAGAGCTTGCTGCCGAGCCCCCCAAAGATCTGAGCTCAATCTCCAAAAACTCACATGGTGGAAGAGAATTAATTCCAACAAGTTGTCCCCTGATCTCCACATGCACACTTTGACATGACCACATACATACACACACAGAGAGAGAGAGAGAGAGAGAGAGAGAGAGAGAGAGAGAGAGAGAGAGAGAGAGAATATAAATGTAATGAAATAATTTTAAGGCTAGTGAAGGTACCACAAAAGGGTTCCACAGCTAGACTGTGTCCCACTCCCAGCTCAGGCAGCCTGGCTGAGGCCTGCAGCAGGTCCTGTCCCCTATACCAGAACCTCCTCTGGCCAGCAGGACCACATCATCTGGAGGCAGGTCCAGCCAGGTCGGGATGTCAGCCAGACTCCTAAGGGACTCTGGTGACCTAGGACAGGGTTCCTACTTCCTGGCTTACCTGAGGAGCCCAGCAGAATCAGGGGCAACAACCAAAGCAGATGAGTCCTCATCTTGGGCGATGGGCAAGCAGAGCGTGTGTCTGGATGAGGCTAGTGCTGGACCAGCCTGTCTTTATAGTTCCTCCTGCTGTGGTGGGTGGGGCCTCGGTCCCTCTCCCACCTCTGACATGTGTCACCTCTAAGGGTGTGGTTGAAAGGTAAACACTTCCAAGATTGCCTTGTCTGGTGCTCCAATCCCTTTTCCACATGTCCATCCTCCCTTTCTCCTGCTCCCTAAGCCCCCACCTAACCCCATCCGGCTGTGTTGCTCCTACTCCAGTCAGGCCATCATCCAGGGACCATTGTCAGTCCCTTGTCCATCTTAGAAGATGCTTCAGGCTGGGTTGAAACACTGGGAAATTGTCTTCTCTTGGTGGAGGAAGAAGGAGCCCCAAGTCACAGTGCCTATAGGTGACATCCTCTCAAAATTCCACTCCTTGGTATATAGAGGGCAACTTCCCCTTCATATCCTCACACGTCACCCTCTCTGTGTGCCTGTGTCCTGACCTCTTCTAGACAGAATGCCTGCCGGATTGGATTGGATCATATAAGTAACTTCCATGTGCCTTAATAGTCTATTAGAGGGCAGTTTCCCAAAAGTCCCAACCCGAGGGACTGGGCGCTAGGGATCTCAACATATGATTTTGAGGGGATAGAATTCGGCTCATGTGCTGGCTAGTTTTATGTAAACTTGACACAAGCTAGAGTCATCTGAGAAAGGAGGGCCTCAGTTGAGAAAATGCCTCCATAAAATGGGGCTGTAAGCAAGCCTGTAGGGGGGGGATTTTCTTAATTAGTGATTGGTGGGGAATGGCCCAGTCCATTGTGGATGGGGACATCCCTGGGCTGGTGGTCTTGTGTTCTACAAGAAAGCGGACTGAGCATAGGAGCAAGCCAGTAAGCAGCACCCCTCCATGGTCTCTGCATCAGTTCCTGCCTCCAGTTTACTACCTTGTTTGAGTTCTTATTTATTTGAGTTTTCTGTTTGATTGCCTTTGAAGATGAACTGTGGTACAGAAGTGTTACCAAAATAAGCCTTTTCCTCCCCAAGTTTCAACAGGGTCTAGACCCTGTTCATAATTGCAAAGTGTGAAAGAGAGAAGGGTATGAAACCGACCTCCTCAGAGCACCTTCAGGCTCCTCAGTTCCTCCAATAAGTCCAGGGAGGGTTCCCTCTATGGCCTGCCAGGGGACAGAAGAGGAATCCACAGTGACATTCACACCACAGGCAGGATAAAATGAGGCACAATGGAGAATATTGAGCTCAGAATGTTGGGGGGCAATGGGCTAAGGATGCTGGATATCAGTGGGCTGGGGATGTTGGATGTCGGTGAACTGGAGATGCTGGGGACCAGTGGTCTTGGAATTCTGGTTGTCAGTGGACTGGGAATGCTGAGGGGCAGTGGGTTGGGAATTCTGGGTATCAGTGGACCGGGGATGCTGGGGGACAGTGGGCTAGGGATACTGTGGGACACTGGGTTGAGGATACTGAGGAACAGTGGGCTGGGGATGCTGGGGGACAGTGGGCTGGGGATGCTGGGGGACAGTGGACTGGGGATGCTGGGAGGCAGTGAACTGGGGAAGTTGTGGAGCCAGTGAACTGGGGATACTGGGTATCAATAGACTAGGGGTATTAGAAGCAACAGGATGGAGATGCTGGGAGGCAGGGGTATGAAAGCATGTTGGTAATGTTCATAGGTTGAGCAGAGCTCAGCTCTGTAAAGATATTCAGTGATGCCAAGTGTAAACACTGGTCTTCCTTCCCAACTTGCAGGATCCCATTTTATGGCAACAAAATAGAAAGCCCAAAGGGAAAAGGGACCAGCCAGGCTGTTCTGTGAGTTATGGCTTCCCTCCCCCTGGAGGCTTCATCTGCCCATTGAGGAGAATTTTCCCCTGGCACACTCCTAGGCTCCCAGGACAAAGAAAGTATCCTGCTGTGCCCCAGGCTTGTGTCTTGCTCCCCTGCTGGGGTCCCAGTCATTTAGACTGGCTAGTTACCATACCCACCCCAACAGTGACAGGATCACATCCTACCCAGAACTTGGCCAGCAGCCAAGCACAACGGCCTTCTGCCTGAGCCAGCTGTGCAGTGAGAGCCTTTTACACATGGTCATGTATCCAGGGAAGTGGCTGACTTCATAACACCTCCCAGACGAACCCTCTAAGGTTAAAGGCTGCATGACCTCAGCCACTCTGCTGTCATGATTACCTCTTCTGGTTAACGAGGCTCAGGGGTTATCCTGGTGAGGCACACATTCCAGATAAGGGACTTAGGCAACACCTTGACCAGTCATAGCTGCCAGCCTCGAAGGCCTGTTTGTTGTCTTGGTTCCTCTAGACAACTTACACAGGGCTACAACCCGCCAGGAATGGAGCTGATCACATTCCAAGCCTAGCAGTGTAGGTGCCCTGCCTCACCCAAAGGTGATTGACTAGATGGGAATAAGCTAAAGATTTAGGCATGGGGAGATGACACTAAGAGTCCTAAATGTCATTATGGAACCTTTGTAGAGGCAGAAGGCTGGGGAGGTGGCTCCATCAGCGTAGTGCTTGCTTTGCAAGCACGAGATCTGGAGTTTGGTCTCCAGAGAACCCACATGAGAAGCTGGGTGTGGTGGTATGTGCCTATAATTCCAGCAATCGAGAAGTACAGATAGATCGGTCCCAGAGGCTTGCGGGACAGTCAGTCTAGCCTCCTTGGTGATCTCCATGCCAGTAAGAGACCGTGTCAAAAAGCAGACAGACAGACAGGCAGGCAGAGAGAAACAGACAGAAAGAGGAAGGGGTGTACAGGACCCACACCTGGACCCTTTGTCTCTGGGATTCTAGGTCACTGTGTCCTGATGCTGTCTTCACCAAGGATGCGGCACTAAGAAAAGGTGTGTCTGTCTATTTTCTGGAAGTCTTCTTTGTTTTGGTTACATGTAGTCCAGGATGGACTTGAACTATTGATCTTCCTCCCTCCACCTCCAGAGAGCAGATAGCACAAACGTGGACTGCCACACCTAGTGTCGTGAGTTGGTTTTTAATAAAACTTTATTATGGTGGCAAAACACACATAAGCATCTACCTTACCTCTGTAGCTATTCAAACAGTTGAGTGGCAGTAAGAACATTCATGTTGAGCCACCATCACCATCCACTCATCATGAGTGATGACCCACCATCGTTATCTACTAATAATCCACAGAATGTTTTCATCTGTCTAGACAGAAGTTGTCCCCGTTAAGCACTGATGATGAGGGATTCCCCTCTGTATGCTATGATTGCCATTGATTAATAAAGGAACTGCTTTGAACCTATAGCAAGGCAGAACTTAGCTAGGTGGGGGAAACTAAACTAAATGCTGGGAGGAAGAAGGCGGAGTCAGTAGGAAGCCATGGAGCCCCTCTGGAGACAGATGCTCAGGATGAAACTTTACCCGGTAAGCCACAGTCACATGGTGATACACAGATTAAAGGAGATAGGCTAGTTTTGGATATAACAGCCAGAAATACGTTTAAGCTATTGGCCAAACTGTATTGCAAATAATTTGGTTTCTGTGTGATTATTTCAGAAAGTCTGGGCAGGACAGAAACCTAAATTTCTCATTTCTGTCCCATGTGTCCTGGTTATCGTTGGCTTTTGGTTGGGTTGACTTTCACAGTGGCGCTCATATAAGACATAGAGTAGCAATTCTTTGTGGTTACGTTAAACATCATAAAGTAACACTCCACACCTGTTGTATATACACCCATCAATTTCAACAGCATGTAAAACCCCTCTCCTTTAGAGGTCTAGCCTCAGCTCAGTCCAGTACGATATTGGTATCACAACATTACGTTCTATCCAACCATGCATCCCAAATCATTAATTAACCATTGTTTCAATTTACTAATCTCTGTGACATGTAAAAAACAAAATGTGGGTTTCCAAACCAAATTATAGCTAGCAACAGATACTCCAGGCTGCCACTCTGCCCTGAGATGCTACCCACAATTTCCTAAGGCTAGACTGCAACACCACAAGCCCCTCACACAGGTGTAAACCATAAACCATAAACATTACACACCCATCTGATTGTTGGTCAAGAGCCAGTCCAAACCACCAAATTACAGAACTCCCTGTTAGGCTGAAAGTGTGTCACCAGGGAAAGTCCCCAACTACTCGCTGTATTACATTATGATTAGATGGGACTGTCTTTGTGGTTTTCCCCTTTAAAACTGGCTGCTACCCCTGGGCTTGAGCAGCATGGTTTGAAGCCTGAACTCTGCCACCTCCACGATATCAGTTTTTGCTAACTAAATTTTTGGCTTGCTCAAACCCGGCTTTTCATGGTTTCTTGGACCCTAACAACGGCAGCTTTGGAATGATTTCCTTATTATTCCCCAGTCTCATGAATGTTGTAGGGGAACTGGAGTCATATCCAATTGTAAATGTTACTTCCTAATTGCCCTCACACTTCCCCTTCTGAGACCTTTATTCTCCCCATGACTTTTGGTTGCCTTGCAGTGTCTCCCTTGCGTGTGGGCTGCAGCAGGCAGGCCCAGTAGCGACAGCTTCCCCCAGCTAGTGCCTGTCTGGGAATGCCTTCGCTTCCTAGAACGGGATGCTGAATGTAAGATTTGGCCTTGAGAGTCCTTCTTATCTCCTCTCAGCACTTTAGCAATCTGTAGACCACGACCTTCTCCCGCCAGAGGGTCTGTGGGAAATGTGTGGACAGCCTCGCTGAGGACCCTTGTCTGTGAAGGGTTCTTTCTAACGCGCTGCTTTGAAATTCTCTTTGTCTTTAGCTTTCAGACGTTTGTTGGAATGCCTCAGTGTGGGTCACTATGCCACCATCTTAGAATCCACTGAACTTCTTGGCTGTTGGAATTCTTTTTTTTTTTTTTTTTAAACTGGGGACTCTCCAGCATGTTTCCCCCAACAACCTCTCTAGACCTTTCTCTCGCCTCCTGGATTCCCAGCGTGTCCTTCGGTCTGCCTGGTGACAGCCTTGGGTCCCCAGATTCTGCTCCGTATCATGCACTGTCCGCTCCTCAGTCCAGTCGCCAGTCTTGATTCCCCTCGGGGCTGCCTTCGGCTCCTACTTCAGCTATTTCACAAGCTTTACTTCTCAGCTTCAGAGCGACTTCTTGGTTCCTTTCTGGTGTTCTCATTTTGTTGACACCTCAATTTCTGGGCTGTCCCCACATCTTCCTTCATTCTCTTGGGCATTTTTAAGATCATCTTAGTGTCTCTGTCTACCATGTCTGTTCTCTGGTCGTTCTCAAGTGAAGTTTCGGTTAATTTTTTTGTTTGGGGGCCTTTGAATGGGCCATATGTCTGTTTTTTTTTTATAAACCTTTTGATATGTCGAATTGAAAATTGAGCATTTGACTCTAACAGTGTGGTGACTCTGGAGTCCCCCTCAGTCATCCTCCACTTGCTGAGGCAGTGTCACGGGACCCGGGACTCTCTGCTAGGTTACACCGGTGGGTCAGCAAGCTCCACGCACACACTTTTCTCCACTTCCGTGCCCCACGTCCTGAGCTAAGACTGTAGATCATGCCACTGACCCTGGCATTTTTACACGGGTGCTGAGAACCCAAACTCAAGGCCTTGCACTTGCAGACAAGCATGTCAGTCATCTCCAGCCACTCCCCTCAACCTCTATTTTTTTTTTAAAGTGGGCACTCAGTCAGTGGCTATGGGGACTTTCTAATAGTCCTGTTTATATGGTGACTTTGAAATGTCCACGACTTTAAGTGTCTGACTCAGAAGGGGGAACAGGAGAAATAAACAAAAGATAAGTGAAAGAGATGGGGATAAAATCCCCAGCCCCGTAAACCACCTATGGGTGCCTTTACGAGAGAGGCTGACTGGCCGTGTCTTTGGGTCTGAGCTGAGAAGATGCAATCTCCCATGAGAACACGGACCCCCACGTTTTGGAGAACAGAGTCCTGCTGCCTCTTCCAGACCCTTCCAGGTCATGCAGCTGACTGTCTGCTCCAGGAGTAGGAGCTGGGACATAGGCAGTTGCTACTGTGCTGAGAGCTGAAACGGACCAAAATGAGCCATCTAAGTGAGCCTGGACCTGGCCAGCCTTCGCTGGACCGCGGCACCCAAACAGTCACATCAGACAGATGTGCAATTTTTGCTTAGGAACGGAGAGCAGTTTCTGCTGCTTTCCAATCTGTCATCTTCCCAGACCAAGGTTTTAATACTACAAAGGATGAACCGTTTTGGCTGTACAGAAAGAAAAGGAAGAAACTCCAAGTAAAGAACCCACCTCAGCTTGGAGGTGACCGCAAACCTTGTGAGTATAGGTTTCTTAATAAATTAATTCGTTTTCTTCGTCAACAACTCTGTGAAGTGCTGGGCTTTGCTCGTTGCCTAAAAGTGGTAGCATTATTCGTGGTTAGTGATGATAGAGCAGTGGTAATGGTTGGTAGTGATGGTGATGATGGTGATGGTGATGATGGTGGTGGTGATGATGGTGGTGGTGATGGTGATGATGGTGGTGGTGATGGTGATGATGGTGGTAGTGGTGATGATGGTGGTGGTGATGGTGATGATGGTGGTGGTGGTCATGGTGGGGGAAGTGGTCATGGTGGGGGTAGTGATGATAATATTGACTGTGACAGTGGTGATGGCTTTTTCTGACTAACAGCGGTAAAGCAGTGGAGAGTGAGTACATTACAAGCTTTCCTGGCATGAGTCAATATCAAGTGTTGGTTAAAGTCTCAACCTTGAGGATCCTAAGCGCTTGGACTTGAGCCCTGGCACTTAGCGAGGCACGGTGATGGCCGTATTAGTCATGTTGTGTGCCTCACTTACCGGCCTAATCGATGTGATAGGGATAATTAACTGGAAATTAACTCTCACGGGGAGCCTCGTCCAGGAATGGTGTGAGAGTCTCACCAGGAACGCTGTGTCTTCAACGACTCTGTGCTGTGTATCAAGATTTTCCTGGGTGTGGTGCTCACACCTGGCTTCTCGTTCCTTAAGAGCCCGAGGTGGGAGAATTGCTGTGACTGCGAGGGCTAGCCTTGACTACAAAGTGAGACTCTATCACAAATGGAAGGACCTAGATTGCCATGATTTCTGGCTTTGATCCACTCTGGTGATGCTGCTATGATCCACCCACCTGCCACCTTTGTACACTTTCTTCTGCCGCAATGGGAAGGGGTGGCATTTCCAGCAATCGGATCCCCTTTTCTCTTTTGGGGAGCTTCTACTGAAAAATGCCACTGTAGTTTATTTGGTCTCCAGAGTTCCACCCACTTAGCACTGAACCTGTGTAGTAGTGGTGATGGTGACAGGAGTGGGGGTGATGGTGGTGATGATGATGGGGGTGATGATGGTGATGACGGTGATGGTGGTGATGGTGGTGATGGGGTGGGGGTGATGACGGTGATGGTGGTGATGGTGGTGATGGTGTGGGGGTGATGATGGTGATGGTGGTGATGGTGGTGATGGTGGTGATAGTGGTGATGGGGTGATGATGATGGGGTGATGATGATGGGGGTGATGATGGTGATGGTGGTGATGGTGGTGATAGTGGTGATGGGGTGATGATGATGGGGGTGATGATGGTGAAGGTGGTGATGGAGTGGGGATGATGGTGGTGATGGTGGTGATGGGGTGATGATGGTGATGGTGGTGATGGGGTGAGGATGGGGGTGATGATGGTGATGGTGGTGATGGGGTGGGGGTGATGATGGTGATGTGGACATTGATGGTGATGGGGGATAATGGTGGGGGTGGTGATGGGGATGATGATGGTGATGGAGGTGGTAAGAGGGATGATGGTGGTGGGGTGTGGCAATGGTGGGGGGTGATATTGGGGGTGATTAGGATGGTATTACTAGTAGGGTGGTGATGGTAGAGACAGTAATGGTTGTTTTTCTGAATAATGGTGGTGAAGGAAATGGAGGAGTATATCACAACAGAGCGTGCCCACTTGTTGTGTCTCTGCCACAGCCCATTTCTCCCCTGCAGACACTGACTCTAAGTCACAGCCTTTCAAGCTTTCCCTGGTGCCCATTTCCCACCAGATCAAGTCTACCTCATCACTGTGAGCTCTGTTTCCTTTGCCCAGTGTTGAGATGGAATCCCAAACTCATACTGTTTTGTTATAGTCGGCCACCTCCTTGCTGTGAGTCTTCAGGCGATATTTAACACCGTGCCTCACTTCCCTTGTCTATAGCTTAGGCTTCATAATAGCACCCACTCCTAAGGCTTAGGGGAGAATCGAGTGAGTTTAATAAGCACAGATCCCTAAAATGGGCCTCCTACACCTTTACACGGCGTTAACCAACTTGATCACCACAACACACAAACCACCCAAGTTCTTCACCTGCCTCAAAGGCCCAGGCCTCACAGACCCTGGTAGAAGTTAAAAGGGTGTCTTAGAGCTCCTGTTCTCCTGGCCAAGCTGAGCAGCTCCTTCTTCATGGCCTGAGCAATGGAGTTAGAGCAAGGTGTCACGGAGTCAGAGTCAGTTCCTTCAACATGACACACTGCAGACCGGAAAGGAAGCCAGAGGCTGCTGGGAAAGAGGTCCATCAGTTTCCACGGTGATGGTAACATACAGCCTTGACCCCTTGATTCACGAGTGTTCCAGTGAGTCACAACACCTCTACAGCGCCGCACAGGATCCTGGAAGTTAGTCACCTGTGACTCTGTTTGGACCCCTCCCTATCTCTCTGGCTCCTGGCCCAGGCTCTCTACACAAGTCCACACCTAGAGGACTCTGGCCTCTGGAAACACCATCGTAGATTTAGTTCACCTGCATCTGCGAGGCAGCGGTGCTTTTTGCATAGCTGACATCCGATCCTCACCGCATGGGAGAGGGGAGTCATGTGGGACCTGGAAGTTGTGTCCGCACATGCCACACAGCTAGCCAGAAACACAGCCCTTCTTGTGCACCGAAGCCACCGCGCCCCAGGCTACCCTCTGTCTCCACACCCTCCACTCCGCATCCGGCCCCACCCAGGTGCTTCTCCACACCTCCACACAGTCCACCGGTGCCTGTGAACTGGAGGACCATTCAGAGGCTGGAAACAGCTCATATTCAGCACAGGCACATATTCGTGCACAGCCTCCACGCTTCTGCCTCTCACCTGTAAGCCCGATACAGGCAATGCCTTTTGGGACAGGTGAAAGAAAGTGGTTTATCAAGCACGCTGGCCAAGTCACAGGCAGGCTCGGTATTGCCAGTATTCCTTTTTGGATGCCAAGAGCTGCTTTTCGCTGCAGCTCCCACCTCCCTTCTGTCTCTGCCTTGCTCTGTTCTCGCTCTCCCTGTTGGGTTTGGCCAGGCAGCCCCGCTAAGCACACTCCAGCTCTTTCCTCCCTGGTTTGCCAGGTCCCTTCCATCATCTCATCCTCCTCCCTCTGTCTGACCCACGCTGTGCCAGGACCAGCCAGCCCTTCCTAGGTGCTGCCTAGTCATCTTCCACCAGACGACTTATATTTCTTCTTTGATTAAACTGGCTCCTCCCCAGGTCCCCCATCACACAATCATGGGCCGGGGATCAGTTCAGTCCCTCGGGTTCTGTAGCCATTAGCTGGTCTCAATAGTCCCCTTCTCTATACCCATGCCTCTTCTGACTCAGGTCCTGCCCCCAGCTGCATCTATGGCCCTCCTGTCCTAGGTTGTAGAAACCCTGACCAGTGCAGCTGACGGTGGCCCCAGACTCCCTCGGCCTCCGTCAGACCTCCCAGGCTTTTGGAACTTTTCTGAACGCCTCGCTGCTGTTGTGTTTTCTTGTCATCTAACATGTGGCATGTGGTGTGTGGCATCAGCTGGGAGGCACACAAGTATATCTGCACAAGGTGTGTGTCCTGTGATTTTCACATGGTTATACCTGGGCCATGTCTGCAGTCAGCTCGGGGTCATTGAACCTCATCTGTTCTTGGATGGGAGAGTCAAGCTGGGGCGCTCTCTCTCTCCTCCACTGAGTGGTGCCTGCGCAGCACCTCCTCATGTGTCAATGCTTTTGACTATGCCATAAGGTCTTCATCTATTCGCCTGTTGATGAACAATGGGGTTGATTCCAGCTAGAAATGAATATGATTCTAAAAGTGTTTTGAAGGCTTCCCTTCTTATTTCTCCTGTCTACAAAAGTCTAGGATGAAATTGCCAGGGTACGGGGAGGCTGGTGTTGACAGTATAGTCAGCTTCCTGTTACTGTGACAAAATACTTGCCATAATCAACTCGTGAAGAAGAAAGATTTGCTTGGGCTCGGTTTCCATCCATGGTCACTAAGGCGATTTGCCTGTGTGCCTGTGGCAAGTCACTATACCATGGCAGGAGAGCCTAGCAGAGCAAATTTCTTGACTCGCATCTTGGAAAAGAAAAAGAGAGACCAAAAGACTGGTTTCCAAAACCCCTTTCAAGGGCACACCCCCAATGGCCTAAAACCTGATGCTAAACCTTTTAAAGGTTGTATACCCCTCAGAAGCTCTTCTCGTGGATGGACCTCTAATGTGTGGGCCTTTAGGGACAGTCTGAATCCAGCTATGGAGCTGGTGCTAAATCCGGCTGCAAGGCATTCCAATCGGCTCACTCCCGACACTCCATGCCTCCATCTCTCTGCTCATGCTGGGAGTTCTGTTAACTTTAGGCCTGCCAGGCATCCTTCCAACTCACCGAATGGGCCCTGGGCCCTGTTAGATATAAATGGCATAGAAACAAAGTTTAGAGACTTTGTTAAATCAAGAGAACACAAGATGCCCTATAAAATCTGAGCTGTCCTAAATATGACACGACACGACACACACACACACACACACACATATGTGCACACACATGCACACACAAAGAAGAAACTGCCCATCATGTCTCTGAAGTCCAGGAGCCCTGGTAAGTCAGAGGAGCCTGTGAGGACAGAGATGTAAAGGAAGCATGAGGCCTGCTGTGGAAGGAATATGAGGCCTTACATGACCGAGGGCATGAGGAGGACATGGAGGGGGGCTGCCTCCCTGAGTGGGTCCTAACAAGTAGGGCAGAGGCATCAGACTGCAGCACAGACTCTGGACTCACCATCCCCACAGGCTGCCTTGCAGGCCAGCCCTTCACCGTCCCCTCCACCACAGTAAACCCAGAAAGATGGAAGGGGGAGGGGTCTGGAGTTGCTCCCCTCTGGCAGTGATGTGAACTTCTCCTTGCAACAATGTCACCCTTTCCCTGAATGCCAAGGTCACAGGAAAATGCCAGGCTTTTGAAGCAGCAGAATGCATAAATCACTCACACACACACACACACACACACACACACAAATGCATGTGCAAACAGAGATGCAGAGCTAAAGATCGAGAGTCTGTGGATGGTTGGAGTGTCGTTCTGTTTTGCATCTCTGAAGTGCTGGGAATTGCCACTGAACCATATGCCCAGCCATGTGGCCGGATTTTAATGATGGAGCTAGTATTTTAAAAGCCCACACAGGGGTTGGGGGAGACTGGAGGAATGGCTCAGTGGTTGATAGTGTGCACACTCTCCTTGCAGAGGGTCTGAGTTTCGTTTCCAGATTGAGGGAGGCCTGAAGCCTTCAGTTTATCCTAAAACACCTCTCTCTCTCTCTCTCTCTCTCTCTCTCTCTCTCTCTCTCTCTCTCTCACACACACACACACACACACACACACACAATTCCGCATTCAAAGCAACACACAGACACATCACATACAAGATACTATACAAAGTACACATAACACATGTGCACACATGTGCACATCACACACAGTAATCATACATAGATTACACATACATGTAGCTCACATACCAGAAAATGTCACCTTTTCAACACAGAAGATGCCACAAACTTCTATGCAAAACCACGCCATATACAACACACGGATCAGACAGGGTATACAGTGTACACATACTACCTACATACTATCCTAGCCCCACACACACATCACATACACACACCATGGGCCTACATATTACACTAAAAACACGCTCGTGCACAAAATTCTTTGAACTTTGCTCAAACTGTTTTCTGGCTTATGTGGCTAATATTTGTGACGGCTGGGTTCTGCAGCAGGAAGGTGAGGTTCTTCAGCTGTGGAGTGTAGAGACTGGAAAGTACCATGGCAGTGAGAGCTTCTGCCACCAGGGGGCAGATGTAGCCCAGCTCAGAAATTTAGCTCCACTTGGGATCCCACAAAGCCTAAAGTCAAGCCCTACTCCAGCTGTCCCTGCCAATAAATAAGAGGGGTTCAGGGTAGGGTGAGGGTGGTGCCTTCAGCTCTCATATGACCACCAGCTTATAGCCACGGGTCTTGACATGGGTCTTGCCACGGGACAGCCAGAGACTACACACCCTCACCCATGCAGCTTCTCTGCCTGCCCCAAGTAGGCAGAGGATCTTGGCCCAACAATCCCTGGAGTCTCAGCTCCAAGAATACAGAATCAGAGCTACTAACCACAGGGCCCCAGCAGACCTGTTGAACTCAGAGGCTGTTCTAGAAGCTTCTGTTGCTGTGATAAATAAAGCACTGACAAAATCCAACTTGGTGACAGTCCGTCATCAAATAAAGCCCAGGCAGGAACTCAAAAGCCCATAGAGGACAGCTGTTTGATGCCTTGCCTTCCTTGGCTTGCTGTGCAGCTTTCTTACACAGTCCAGGCCCACCTTCATGGGGATGGCACTGCCCATAGTGGGCTGGGTCCTCCGACGTCATTCATCAAGTAAGACGATGCCTCACAGACACGTCCACAGGCCAACCTGATGGTATCCATTCCTCAGGTGACAAGTTGACAACCAAACAGCCATCACAGGGGCCCTCCTGTATCCAGGCTGGCCTTCCAATGGGACTGAGTCTCAGGCAGCCACCTGAGGCCTAGAAACTATCTGGGGTCTCTCCAGTCCCCATGAAGACTTGCTGGGGGGAGGAGTCTTAGTAGAAGCGGGAGGAGGAGGAAAGAGGGTAGGTCCAAACCCCCCAAAGTGAAATCCAGAGGAGCCCAAGAAGCCTCTGGAAGCTAAGGTACTGAGCCCAAGCTGTCCCAGGGCCATCCAGTATACAGAGGACTTAAGAGCATCTCAGTGAGAGACCCAGGCCAGCAGGCTAGGCAACCTTAGAGGTTACACCAGGGGGTGGAAGGGGCAGAGGGAGCCTTTTGGACCAGGTGATAGGATCGGGAGACAGAAGTGGAGGTGTGCAGAAAGAAATTACACCCCCTCGGCCCCGTGTCTGCAGCTGTTGGAATGCAGTGGACCTGGCTGCAGAGGAGGTCTTGCCCTGTGTGCCTGGGCAGTGGAATCACGTGTCTAGGACATCTGATCTCCTAACCCAGCGTGGGCAGGGCAGGTGGCACCTCACCTGGCACCTCACCCCTTCCCCCCTCTTTTATCTTCCCCCCCTCCCCGCATCATTTCCCCTCACCTTCCTCCTCACTTCAGGAAATGAAACTCAGCCTCTGGGTCCTCCTCACCACCACCCACAGACGCCTAGGCCTCAGGAAATGGAAACTCTGCCCCAGGCTCCTCCTCTCCTTCCCACCCCCAACCTGGTCTCCCTCTGCTGCTTCTCCTGGCTACCACCTCCCCTGGGAGGAATCATGTAGAACCTATGGCTTGTGGAGGGTCAGGATGGACAGGAATACAGGGGTTGTGGACAGAGCCAAAATTCTACTGAGTCTAACTTAACCCTCCCTAACCCTGGGAGAAAGGTGGCAGCCACACTGCGCCTGCTCAGAGAGGGTAAGAGGACGGGGTAGAGCAGGACAGGAACCCCCAGCAGGTTGGGTAAGAAGTTTGGACCTCCCAAGCAGTTTCTCTCCATCTCTGAGCCTGAAACATTTGCCCTGGTACCCTTCAGATGTACGAACAGGACAGTCTTGCTGCAAACCAGAAGTACACGAGGTCAGAGGCTTGCCCCTTCAAGCCTACCTGGATCCCCCAGGTCCCCAGTGGCACAGAAAGTCTGCCCAAGTTCCCAGGACCTCTTTACTTCCTGGGGCCTCCACTTCTCTTCTCTGGGTCTCTTTGGGTGTCCTCCAGAAAGACCACCAGGAGCTTCTGTAAGGGCCTGGGGCTCACAGTAGCTGTTCAGAGTGATCTCTTTGCTGGAGTCCTACACAGGTGCTGGAGAGTGATTCTCTATGGCTCCCACACCCTTCTCATTCCCCACTGGGGGGTCACAACCTTCTGGGTCCCTGGGGGTTGTTTGCCAGCCCCTCTCTAAGTCCAGGACCCATCTCTAACTATCACCCACCCCCTTCAAACTGTGAGTCCTGCAGCTTCATCTCTGAGCCCTGCTCAGGGTGGGCAGCAATGAGACAAGGTCCCGGGGACCAGGTGACCCTGGTTTTCTCATTAGGGTTTCTGTTGCTGTGATGAAACACCATGACCAAAGCAACTTCATATGGTACGAAGATTCTTCTTCGGCGCATGCTTAAGCTTTTCTAAGCTTTACATTTTTCAAAAGTTGAAAAGATACGTAATTAAAAATGAAAAGGAAGAGGGCTGGAGAGGTGGCTCCATGGCTAGGAGTGCTCCCTGCTCTTGCAGCTGCTCTCCCAGCACTCAAGTTAGAAGGCGCCAGCTGCTCCAGTGCCAAGGGACCTGACCTCCTCTTCTGACTCCCTCCGGTCTCTGCATGCGTCTGTGCATACAAGTGTGCATGCACACTCACACACATATATATACACACACATACACACATACTCATACGCATATATACACACACTCACACACATATACACACTCATACACACACACTCATACATACACAAATAAAATAATAAAGCAAATCTTCCCATTTTCATTTTATTTTGTATGTATTGTATTTTGCTGCATGTATGTCTGTGTGCCACATGCATGCCTGCTGTCTGTGGAATCTGACACAAAAGGAGTCAGATTCCCTGGAATCAGAGTTAGAGATGTTTGTGAGCTGTCGTGTGGGGGCTGGGAATTGTCTTAGTTGGGATTCCTATTGCTGTGATGAAACGCCATGACCTAAAGCAGCTTGGGGAGGAAAGGGTTTATTCAGTTTAGGCTTCCACATCACAGCCACCATCTAAGGAAGTCAGGGCTGGAACTCAAACAGGGCAGGAGCCTGGAGGCAGGAGCTGATGCAGAGGCCAAGGCGGGTGCTCCTTACTGGCCTGCTCCTAATGACTTTCTCAGCCTACTTATAAAACCCAGGACCACTAGCCCAGGATAGCACCACCCACATGGGCTAGGTCATCAGTTGCTAATTAAGAAAATACCCTACAGCTGGATTTTATGGAGGCATTTCCTCAATTGAGGTTCCCTCCTTTCAAATGACTCTAGCTTTGTGCCAAGTTAACATAAAACTAACCAGCTCACCTGGCTGGTATTCACACTCAGAGCTTTTAAAAAATATTTAATACTTAATCAAATTAACTCTCTCTTGAGTTACAAAATGGGTAGTAATTCATGTAGGAATCTCAGAGAACATAGAACAGAACAAAGAAGAATCAGGTGACCACAGAACTGGAAGAGGCAACTCTGGTTCCCACACTGGGAGGCTGAGGGAGCCAGAAGCAATGTGAAGCCTCTAAAGCTGGAGATGGCCACTGGGGCAGGAGCAAGGGATGGCCAGGGTCACCTCCGATCTGCATGCATTTCCCAGAGTCACCAAGCCTTTGCTTCTATATGACGGCTTGTCCTGTTTATCATCTTTCTCAAAACCCCTTTCTTGGAGAGAGAGCACAAGCAAGGAACTCAGGACCGCGAGGGGTGCACCCACACACTGAGACAATGGGGATGTTCTATCGGGAACTCACCAAGGCCAGCTGGCCTGGGTCTGAAAAAGCCTGGGTCAAAAACGGTCTCGCTGAACATAGCGGACAAGGAGGACTACTGAGACCTCAAGAACAATGGCAACGGGTTTTTGATTCTACTGGACCTATTGGTTTCGTGGGAGCCTAGGCAGTTTCGTGGATGCTCACCTTACTAGACCTGGATGGAGGTGGGTGGTCCTTGGACTTCCCACAGGGCAGAGAACCCTGATTGCTTTTTGGGCTAACGAGGGAGGGGGACTTGATTGGGGGAGGGGGAGGGAAAGGGAGGCGGTGGTGGGGAAGAGACAGAAATCTTTAATAAATAAATAAATAAATTTAAAAAAAAACCCTTTCTTCCCTCTGGGGGAAAAAGGCCGCTCACCTCAGTCATTTCCTCAGACTGTTGGGTTCAGACCCCTTATTTCAGTTACAACCCTTACATCTGTCTGTCATCTGTGAGGTGGAGAGGGCCTTGTCCCTAACGAAGAGGCCATCTTCGCGGTGTAAGACAAAGGCTGTCTCAGGTGTCCTCTCTTCTGAAGGCTCAAGAGCACCCTGTATCTCAAGTTCCCAGTGGATATCTGGCCTGCAGTCACTCAGAAAGGGACCTACTCACTCTCAGAGTGCAGGCCAGGGTCCTCAGCTGAGTCCGTGGAGCCGGCCAAGAGCCCATGGGCAGGCTCAGGGTGAGCCTGTGACCAGAGAGAAGGGAAGCCAGCGACCATGCCAGCAGCACTGCCCTGTCGTTCCGCTACATCAGCTGTCCCTTGCTGCTGTACTCACTGCCTGGGTAGGGTCTGTCTGGGCCTTGGTTGGCATACTTCAAAACTGAAGGTAGGCCATCCCTGCCACTTTACAGGCTTCTGGCAAATACCCAATGGCATCTGCCGTATCACACACCTTCCAGTGCTCAGAACACAACAGCTGCTCCCAACAAAAACGATCTGTCCTCCTGGGCTTAGCAAATCAGGAGACCTTGTATTGTGTTTTGCTGTGTGTGTGTGTCTGTATACCGCATGCATGCCTGCTGTCTGTCCAGCAATCTGCCCCCCACTGCCTCAGATAATCAGGGCCCATGCTCCCAAGCCTTCTCTGCCAGGAGCTATGATCCCATGCACCTTGCTTCATCCTCTGTCCACCTGCTCCCACTCTCTAGTGACATGAGCTCATTCCGCAACCTGCGGGAGAACAGCTTCAAGGAGGCTCACTTCCACCCCCTGAAATGGACCCTGGAGCATCCGACAGCCCAGGGAGTGCCCAGTCCAGCAAAGACAGTGATGGCGCCAGCATTGTGGTCCTACCATGCTTGAGTTTGGCACACGGGTCTGGCCAGGGCTGTACTGGAAGATGGAACTTTGCAGTTGAATACGGCAGGGTTAGCAGGAGTGGACACCAGCTTCAGGAGAGCGAGGTGACATAGCACATACTTCAGAGGCTCTCTAGGCAGCAAAGAAGTGGCCAGAGCAAAGACCAGTGTGCGCTAGACCAGGTATCTAGAGCACCGAACTGAGCTTTCTAGCAAGGGAGACCCAAGATAGATGTTCCACAAATACCCATCAAACAACTGGACACATTCTCTATAAATACGTATCCATCAAACACATGAATACAAACCCTACTTTTCAAAAAGAGTGGAAAACCAGTGATATATTTGTAACTCCATTCCTAGGGAGACTAAATCAAGAGGGCTGCAAGGTTAACCTCAGTTATATAAAAAGATTCTTGGTTTCATTTTTTTTCAATTTTTAGAAACAGTGTCTACAAACTGTGTACAGGCCTTTGTCCTCCATGGTAACTCAGCTGATACTTCTGTCTTCTATTCCAGGCAGTTTTAGCACAAATACATTTTTCTTATGTACATATATTTTCCAGGTTTGTTGTGTTTGTTGGTTTGAGATAGTGTAGCCCAGGCTGGCCTCAAACTTCTTAAGTAGCCAAGGATAACCTTGAACTCCTGATCCTCCTGTCTCTACAGCCCAAGTGCTGGGATCATAGGCCTGCATCACACTGTTTTATGGGGTGCAGGAAACCAAACCTATGGCCACATGCATACTGTCAGCTCCTTGTCCACATTTTTTAAAAGAATTTTTTAAAATTCTTATTTCATACGTATGGGTGTTTTCCCTGCATGTATGTCTGTGTATGTGTATCTGCCTGGTGCCTGTGTGAGCCAGAAGAGATATCAGATGCTCTAGAACTATCACGGGTACTGTGAACCACCATATGGATGATGGGAATTAAACCCAGAGCCTCTGGAAGAGCAGCCAGTGATCCTGACCTCTGAGTCATCTCTCCAGCCCCCGTCCGCATCACACCAGCGTTTCTTTCAAGGCGTGAAAACATCTCTGTAACAGCTGCACACAGTTGTAGGAAAGTCTGTGTTGCTTAGCAATGCCTTCCCTCTCTGCGGCCGGAACTGTTTATCAGAAACCGGAGCCAAGCCTCCCCCTGATTGGTTTGTGTTTGAATCATCGATCCCACGAAATACAAATTCATTTGCTTGCTCACTTGGCCCTTTGGCCACTTAGCATCCGTCTGCGTGCTGCTTTCTAAACAGATCTTGAATACGACTATCCCAACTTGTCCTCACTGGCCCTGGTTATTTTCGTTTTAAGAAAAATCTTTGCCCTGGGAATGTGGGACAGCACATGCCAGCACACACGTCACCCTGCGTTTGAGTCCCAGACCCTCAAAAAAAAAAAAAAAAAAAAAAAGATTTGCCACTCAGGAGGATGAGATTTGACTTACTACTTGTAAGGATCACACACACACACACACACACACACACACACACACACACACAAACCCCTTTCATTCTCAAATGTTGCTGTGTCTGCCGAATCTCAGTTTTCAAAAGACCCTTTTTCTAGGGGAGAACCTGTAGCTTTCCCTGAATTAGGGTAAGTTCCCTGAATCAGGTCTCATCCTCTGGCCTCTGTTTCTAATAAAATTTTGATTTTGGCTCACTGGAGCTCTTTAGACACATCCACCCATCCCACCCCTCCCTACCTCACCCTTGATCCCTAATTCTGGTCATGGATTTGGGTTCAGTGGGAAAGGTACAATGTCAGAGACATCCGGAAAAGAGTGGAGAGGAAGAGGTGGTGGGGAGAAAAGACAAGAAGCACTGGGCACTCATGGGAAAGGGGACAGGGACAGGAAGGGACATGGGGAAAGGCCTCTACAGATGAAGTATCTGAACAGGACCCAAGATGGCAGGGATCCTTGGCTCAGAGCCCTGTCAGTCCCACTTCTATCCTCCATGTAGGACGTGTGTGTGAGTGTATGTGTGTGTGAACAAGCTCGTGTTTCATTTCCAGCTAACATGGCCCTGGGCTGAGCTCACCTTTCAGCCCATTCCCTCACGCTGGTCAGCTACAGGAAAACCCTGAGTGCTGAGCCAGGAGCCGGCGACCAGGGCACACATGCTGCCGACAGCTGCTGGGTTTTGGCAACCTGAAGGTGAAGATTTCAAACTCTTGTAAAGAGGTTTTAAACATGCATTAAAATTAAAACTACTGGTAGGGAGGTGCGTCAGTCGGTTAAATGTGCCTGCTGCCAAGCCTGAGGACCTGAGTTCAATCCCCAGCACCAGCGTGGTGGGAGGCCAGAACTGACTCCAACAGGTTGTTCCCTGACTTTCATATTCAAGCCAAGGTACATGCTCATGCTTAGACATACACACATAAAGAAATGTAATAAATAATTTTTAAGATGTAATTGCAAGTTGAGTGTAATGACGCAGACCTATAATCCCAGTATTTGGGTAGTGGAGGCAAGAGGATTGGGAGTTGAAGTGACCAGAATGGATTATGTGAAACCCTGTCTCAAAAAAATAAATAAAATAAAATAAAAAAACACAAGAGATGGCTCAGCAGTTAAGAGCACTGGCTGCTCTTCTATTCTTCCAGAAGGGAGGGGGTTTGATTCCCAGCACCCACATAGCTGCTCACAACCACCTGAACTCCAGTCCCAGGAGATACAGTGCCCTCTTCTGGCCACCACAGGCACTGCATTCACATGCAAGCAAAACACCCATATACACAAAATAAATTTTTAATGAAAAAAAAAGTTTTAAAAAAGTAACTACACGAACATAAATAAATAATTGTGCCAAATAATAATTAAATATCAATAAATCTTAAAAACTAAGGTAACAACAAGCTATGCAAAGCCTGTTTCTTCCTGGTTATTTCACAGTTCTTTCCGGTCTGGAGGCCACCTGGGTCTGCCATGTTTCTGATGGAAACCTCAGCAGTGCTGCTAGGTCTTGTGATGTCTCATGGGACATGTGAGGTCACTTCACGGAATCCAGTAGACACCATAAGCCATGAGCTAACTCTGTTCATTTGGGGGCGCTGCAGCTGCCGTTGAGTCACCTGTGTGCAAGTAGCACCCAGAAACTCACAGCTCACCAAGCTAGGCTTGGGTAGAATGGTTTCTTCACTCTGTCACCGTGTTCTAGCTGGGGCAAACGGACATTTCTTCACATCTCTCCAGAAAAAGCCATGACAGATCCCTAAAGAATGGATACGGGTCTTCTCTAGTGTGTCTGTGATGTATCCTGAGAAATATGTAGGGAGGGAAGGTATGCCCCAAATTGGGGTGCACCCTCAACAGGCTGGGTGCCAGGATGGACCAGGAATCTGCAGGATGGGAGAAGAAGGATTCTTCCTTCCCTAGCAGCTCCATTTCCTGGCACAGTCTCAAGGACACCACGCTTCCCATTCTTCACCCTTTGAGTGTGAGCTTGAACCATCAGATCCCCCAGGGGACTATGGGGTCTCCAGGCATGGGCTGGATCACATCTTGTGAAGTCTAGAGTCTCACCGTTGCACAGCCGCTGGCTTTCCTGGTCTGAAGACGGCGTTTTGGAACTTTCCAGTCTCTGGTGTGAGCCCATCTGATAATTTCCCTCCACTTTCATACATTCTGTTCATCTGTTTCCCTGAAGGAGCCCGACTAGTGCATCCCTGTTGAGTAATTTAGGAGATGGAGGCAGAAATCTCAGGAGTTTAAGATCAGCTTTGGCCCATATAACAAGTTTGAGGGCAGCCTGAGCTACACACGACCCTGCCTTACAACCAACTAGCAAACAAACAAACAAACAAACAAACAAAAACCAGGTACCCACCATGGAGGCAGAAGCCAGCTGGTCTACCCTGCCAGCCTCTCTGCTGAGCTCATTTGGCCTTGGCCTTGGTTTTGGTTTGGTCTCAGTACCAGGGTGTATCATTTGGTGTCAACCTCCATTTATACTGTGTCCCTGGTCATATTGGGTCTTTGTTTTCTCCTTGACATTTAGACTTTCTTGGATCTTGATCACCAGTGGCCTTAGACTCTTATCTTCTTCCTGTCTCAGTCATGAATGTGACTGTCCTCACATAGCTCTGCTTTGCCCTTGGCCTTCATCTCTGTGTGTTCTTCTCGGAGCTTGATTAAATTTAAATGTATGTCTAGGTGTGTTCCTTGGAGCCAGCAAGACCTTCAGTTCCCTGTGGGTGGCTGTCCTGCCATCAGACTATGTCTGCATCAGCTCCCATGGATCAAATCTTCAAGACTGACTCCCTTGGGTGGAAGATGGAGGGCTACCGGTTCTACTCACAGGGTGTCTTGGTTATTTTTCTATTGCTATGATAAGATACGATGACCAAGACAATTTATAGAAAAATAATTTATTGATGTGTATAGGTCCAAAGGGTGAGTCCAAAACCATCATGGCGGGGAGCATGGCATCAGGCAGACATGGCACTGGGGCAGTAGCTGAGACCTTACATCTGATCCACAAGGACGCGGCAGAGAGAGCCAGCTGCGAATAGCATGGATTTTTGACACCTCAAAACTTAAATAATTTCACCGAGGACCAAGTATTCAAAATATATGCACCTATGGGGACATTCTCATTCAAATCACCAGAGAGGAAAAGGCCACTAATATGCCCTGAGCAACACTCCTCTCCAGAGATAAGGGCTGAGCCTACTGTCTGCTGTGGAGACCCCTCCAACACACACACACACACACACACACACACACACACACACACACACACACTTTTGAGAGCTGGGCAGGGCTTAGAATATGGGCTATGAGACCAAGATGTAATATAACTCCACTGATTCTCAGTTTATCACCTGTGCTGAGCCCACAGTATTATACAGTAAACAGACAGCTGGCAGATCTATCCGACTATCCACAGGAAGTGTATACACACACTCCACCTGAAGATCCCGTTTTTGCAGAGCTACGGGCACACTTGTCCTTTGGATAAGTCACTGTCAATTCTGTAGAAATCTGTGAAACCATGGCATTTCTCCCTTCTATAATATCCTTGCAGTGTATGAACCGACTTTTCCTGTAGGGCAACTGGTTACCTCCCCCCACACCGTGAAGCCATGGCGTGAAAAGGATTCAGTCAAGTCCTTTTCTCATAGCCAAAATCTACATAAAATTAATCCCCCACAAACTTTCTTTATTGACAGCAGTCACTGATAAGAAAGGAGCCTCATACAGGAGGCAATGTGTCTGCTCCAACAGCAGACTTGGGAAGGTGGAATCTACTGTCTCCTGCTCTGACGTAACAGACTGCTAATATTCTGTATTTACCCTCCACCTTGTTTTCAACTAACATCAGATCATAGCCCAGGAAATTAACTGTTTGTACAGGAAAAAGGTCTGAGTCACTAAAACTAGCTTCAGAGAGAAAAATTCCCACCTGGGCACCCTACTGAAATCAAAAGCAAGGTTCCCAGAAGAGATTCATTTTAACTAAACCAGTTAGACACTCATGCAAATCAAGCCCGCAGGTTAGTATAGCCACCATGGCTGTGTTCCTAGCTGCAGAGGAACTTCACAGCCACGTCCCCTCTGAGACATAAGGTGCCTCCTTGCCAGTTCCACAGTGTTTTGTTGTCACGAGCCATTTCCCCCCTAAAGATCATTGCAGGCACCATCATCCTGGGGAGTCTGCAGGGAACCCCACACCCATAATTATGTTCTATTGAGAACCTGCTCCACACCCAATTAAGCTGTTGATGGAGAGCTATCTGTTGGCGGAACCGGCCTCGCATTCCAGCTATCCAGGGAACCAGGTGTGGCAACTTGTGACTTCCTGGCCTACCTCCTGGCCTACGTGACCTGGAACACACTGCAAGAATCCAGTTTCCCTGCCCCTCAAAGTCCTCATCCTGGGCCTATATTGGCAGCAACCATGACCCTAATAAACCGGAGGCTTTGACAAATCTGCTTGGCCTCCTTCTTCTGTCTTGGCTCATTCCCTTCCAGGTAGCGCCCCTCCGTGACCCTGGAATGGCTGATTGCAGGGTGGGTTGCGGGCCCCTGGACTGAGTAACCCACCCAACGCAATCGACATTTTGTGATTGTGAAAATGCATGCTTGATACTATTATTACCACCAATGGCACTGTTGACGTGTCTGCATGGCTATATAAACTGAAAGTTTTGTGGAGATCACCCCCCCCCATTTTTACCCTTCTGCTTGGCCCCTTTTACCCTTATGTCTTATACCCTTACGCTCATCCTCCCCCACAGAATAAACACACAGGAAAAGCGTGCCAAAGTCAGCCAGTGTGTTCTAGCCCTCAGATCCCATTCCCCCAGCCAGTCTTCCCTAGCCGTAGACGTCCAATTCTGAAGTCTGAGAGAGGGCTGAGGCTGGTACTCAGTAGCTCTCGAGAATCTCCCTGGGTGAGGGCCAGCTACCCCTTTAGGAGGGGGACCACTGCTTGCGAGGTTGCTGCACAGGGAAGATTTCTTCTGCTGCATTTCCTGTGGAAGTGAATGATGTCCACACTAGACAGTGTGGCTTCCTCGGATTTTCTGGAAATCTCTGCTGTGTGTTTAAGGAAAAAGGTATAGAGCCTAACAAGTTACCCCGTCCCACCCCACCCCCACCCCCTCAGGAAAAAACACTCATGGCGATGAAGAGCCTGAGAGACCCTGGGCATGTGATGGACTGCAGAGGAGGCCTTGTGGGTGTCCAGAGCCTGTGGGTGCCTGGCTCTTTTAGGTCCCTCTGCTATGCAGGCCCCTAGGCAATGCCCTCCCCAGCCTGTCCTGTATGGCTGTGGTACAGGGGCAGTACAGAGACCTGGCCCACTAAGGAGGTGGAGCTAGATGCTGACACCATCTGGGAAGACACCGTCTGGGAAGGTCGGAACCAGTGAGCAGCAAAGAAGGAGCCCTAACAGAGCTCTCTGTCAACTCAATACAAGCTGAAGTCATCTGAGACGAGGGAGCCTCAGTTAAGAGAATGCCTCCAAAAGGTCAGGCTGTAGGCAAGCCTGTAAGGCATTTGCTTAATTAGTACTTGGTGGGGGAGGTCCTTCCGGGGGAACTGGCGGTATACAGGGTGCAGTCCTCAGTCAGGCTTTGGGGAAAAAAAACGTGAGTTTGAATCCGGAGTGTAGGAGCGGCCTCACAGGAGAAGGGGATTGCCTCTATCCCCTGCTGCTTCCCCCGCTTACAACATGATGAGTGGATGAGGGCATCTGACAAGGACAGGCCCTGCAAGGAGCAGGGTACCATTCCAGACTACCCTGGGAATGGATCTTCTGGGACCCAGAAGTGGGCAGTGGCCACAGTGTCTGTGCACGGGCAGTCAGGGGACATAGCTGGAAGTCTAGAAACACGTGCCTGTGCCCCAGGCCCTAGACCTGAACCTGCAGTACGGTCTGTCAAAGAGAGAACTGCACAATGTCCACCAGACAGAGCCTCTGCTCTGAAGGTGAGCTGAGAACAGACAGAACCCAAGACAGTGAAGCATCTCATCCCTCCATTGCAGGGCTGGAGACAGAGTCTATGGAAGAGTCAGGAGGGACAGTAGGTCCAGAAACTCTGCTGTGAGGCACCCCAACCTGTGGAAGGACATATCCCCATCTCTGTCTGGGAACCGTGAAAGAGACCCTTGACGAGGGTCTTCACGGAGAGTGGGCTGTGTACGGGGAAGGCAGCAGCAGGGCTGAGGAGGCCCTAGGAATCCCAGGCCAATGTCTTGTCTCCTGTGGGGAATGGGGTCATAGTACCTTATGAGGGCTGTTCCCATTCCTGCGAGACCTTCATAAGAGCTCCAAAGGTGGCTTGCCCTAAATATACCAGGGAGGGGCTGGGCCAACTGAGCTCCTCAAAAGAGGGGTAAAGGGTGTAACCTGCCACAACCAAGAACAAATGCCCTGAGGAACTCGGGAGCAACGACAGAGGTGAGGGTCTCTGGCTTAGCCTTGGACCCTCCATCCTGTGGGCTTGGCTGTAAGGACCTACCATCCCCACACAGACATAGGAGTTCCTCCAGAAGGAGAATGGGCGTGATGACTGACCACCAGCATAATCAGGATCCAGCCTCCGGCTTGCTCCCTTTCACACCCACGTTCACAAGCACATTCACACCGGCACCACCCAGTGGACACAGGCGGAATTGGATTTGCTCACCTCACACCCCTGTTACAAAGGCCCAGGGAAAAAGCATGCTAACTGGTTGGTTGCCCTCCAGCCCACTCAGTTACAGCCTCAGGACCAGCACCCCACTGTCCGCTGGACATCAGAAGCATTCGGACATCTGTGAGCACCATTAGACATAAAGCTCAGGGTCCCCCTAGCGGCACAAGGTAGCCAGAGAAATGAATGCTTCCCAGAAAAGCCCCTGTCCTGCAATGGCCTTCAGTTCCAATAGGGGTTAATAGCAGCCCCTGTCATTTGTTTTGCTGGAAGCTTAGCTTCAGTTTCCCCCCCCCACACACACACACACAGTCCTATCCTGGGTGGGTCTGTTCCCTCCCAGGGCCTCGCTCTGACCTCTCACTTGGGGTGTGACTCTGACTACCCAGTATTTACTCCCCCACTGTCCTTCTGAGACCATGCTTTCCCAGAACCCTCCACAGGGAAGGCATTTGTCAGGGTTCCCTGATTGGAGAGGTTCAAGGGTGAGGGCTGATGGGGGAGGGCCTGGTTCCCTCTTCCAAATGCCAGAGTAAGCAGCAGGCTCTCCTCTTGGGTTTGGCAAGCTGGGGACAGGGGTGGCCAATGTTCTTTCCCTACAGTTCCCTATCTGCGTCAGACCAGGAGGAGAAGACCCCTTTTCATTACTTTCCCCTTCCTCTGCAGTCCCCGAATGTGGTTGCAGGCACCCCAAGGAATTGCCAGGAGTGGGGCCTGCGGGAATTACAAAGACATCTTCCTTCCCAGACTGGGCGATGACTAGGCAGGTGGCCAAGCCTCTGCCAGTCTGTGACGGACAAGAGCCTTCCAGCCAGTGCAAACCATCCCTTGTCTGTCTCCATAATCGCCAGCTGAGGACACACCCGCCACACAGAGATCACACGAGCTGGGAGGGAACCAGATGGACTTTCTCGGAAACCTTTAAGTGTTCTTGGCTAAGAGAAGCTGTCTCCCAAACCCAGCCTCCACCCTCAACTCCGTACCCAGAGAAAGCCTGAGAAGAGGACCAGGAAGAATTTAGGCATAAAGAAGACTTTTGATCCTCCTACTGAAGCCACAAGCTACATTCCCAGGACCACAGCCCCATGGGATCATGGGAGGGTGAGGGCCTTTTGCTCTCCATCCTTTATGGGATCCCAGAGGCCCTCTAACGTGAGCGGCAGAGCCTGTGGGAGTCCACTTGCTGTCATGCTTCTTGATAGGTCCTTTTAAAGGAGTCTTCAGACTCCCACCCACCCACAGGCACGTGTGTAACAAACATACCAAAGCCAAGTCCTGATTCTCCAATACCCAAGCTTTACCTTGTGTTAAAACGGTCTGGGGCCCCAGGGACACTGACCCTCCCACCAATGGCAATCAATTCACAGTTCTTAGTCACAGGCCCAGAATGAGGAGATCCTCCCAAGGGCTCCCAGCACTAGTGGCCCCATATCCCTCCAACAGCTCATCAAATCCACCTCAAAACGGTGCCCACATGCTGAGATTCCTCTTTCATTCAATGATGCTGCGGCATGGTTAGTAAAGCTTCCTGCATGGGCATGGGAGGGAGCTGCAGTCAGCTTTGGTAGGATTCTGGAGAACTGAAATAGTGCTGAGTTTGGGGGTGAAGCTGTTTGTGTTTCCCTTCAAGCGGAGGCCTTTCTGTACTTTACCGGGAGTTTGGAAATATTTCCAGGCAGCCTAACATTTATTACAAGGGAGACACAGCTGTGTGGATTCAAAACCGAAGATTCGTTGCAGGAACTGTCTGGCTTGCTCGCAGTGACTGTGAACAAATTCTCATGGCACCTTGGCTACACCCACCTCTGGCTTGATCGACCGCAAATGCTGAGGTCACTCCTCCTAACCCAGTTCCTACACTCGGACATCATGGGCAGAGTCTCGTGGGAATAGGAAAAATTCAGGAAAACATGCATTTGACTGGAGCACACCTGGCCTAGCAGCTACTTAGACAGACAGCATGCATGCCGTGGTGTTAGCTGTCATCTAGAGGACCAGAGGCATAGGATGCCACAGACCATATGTGAACACTATAACAGCCCATGAAGGGACTTGACCAGGCATTGACCGAGGTACCCATGATGTCCAGAGGACACTGAAGACTGACCGTGCCATTAAGTCAGACAACGAGAGAAGCAGGCTCAGCTTTCCCGAGACCCATTCCCACACTCTCACCACCCAGTGTAGACCTGGCCTTGCTCATAGTCTTTCGCCTGTTTGATTCCCTTGACCCATGATTCTGAAGTGATGTCGGCTTCTGAGCGTGAAGGAATGACAAACTTGTTTCCCCAACACCAGGGCCCTTCCTTCCTAGAAGGCCAGAGCTATCTGCTGTACAGCCTAGGCAGGAGGGAAAAAAAAATCCTTCCCAGGTGCAGTAGCAGCTGAGGCAGAACAGAAGGGGACAGATCAGCTAGACTTCAGGAAGTGCAAAGCATGTGAGTTTGGGAGAACCCTCCCCAAGAAGGCCACCTCTTGGAGGCCAGTTAGAGGTCACCTCCTCCCTGCACAGTGGGCCACTCAGACAGTGGGCCAAAGAGCTGGGGCACCTCCTCTAGCTGTGCAGTCAGGCAGAGGCATAGCCAGCATAGATCCCAGGCATCCAATTCCACAGCACAATATTCTGGACACCAGAGGGGCGCAGGGTAGAACTGCTGAGAACCAGCCCTGAAATGGAGCTATCAAACATGCCTGCTCAGATGCATGTGCACATACATGAACAGACATGCAGGCATATATATACATATATATGTATATGTGTATATACAGCTTGCACATAGATACCTGCATACGTGTACATACTCACTTGCACATACAAATAAATACTCATACACTCACATACCCACCATATACCTCCACACACAACCATCTTTGAAATTTATCATGTGAACATATTCAAACATATTGACCTAATAGATAAATATTTTCTCTCATTTAATGCATAAAGAAGCTTCCCTATATTTCTTAAATCTGAGTCTCAGAGGGAAAATTTCTCTTTTTAAAAAATTGTTTACATCAATGTATTTGTGTGTGTGTGTGTGTGTGTGTGTGTGTGTGTGTGCACGTGCGCGCGCAAATACTCCAAGGGAGTCCATTCTCGCCTCAGACACTGACTTTCTGGCTTGAGATGGACCAGCCCGCATGCCTGTCTGTGGGTGCGGCCGGCCTGGGCTTTGCAGAATACCTTATGCACCGTGTGTATCATTGTTGTGTGTTCTCCACTGGCCTGCTAGCCGGATCCCATTCAACCTCCCATGTGCCCATTTCCTTCCTCTAGAAAACTAGAGTCTGAAGCTCCCAGAAGTCCCTGCCTGCACTGTCTCAGTTTCAAAATCAGTTCACACTTACAGAGATGTCGTAAAAATAGCTCGGGGTTTCTGCATGTTCTTCTGCTGCTTACCAAATGTGACTTGTTACATAAGGGACAGAGATCAGCATGGCCACTGCCAGGCTGCTTGAGACTCACATGGAGAGCAAGGCTGCAGTCTGGCAAGGAGTCCTCTCTGTCACATCCTGGCCTTTGTCACCTTAGATCCTAAAATTGTTCCAGTCTCATTTTAAATCCCCACATCAAAGTTTTTTTTATCTGCATTCGGGCTGGCAGCACTTCCTCACTTGTCTGTGAACTGGAAGGCCCATGCCCAGGACCTAGACACGGAGTTTTAAGTGCAGCCCTCTTGCCCAGATGCCACAGAACACACACATCAAGGGGAGCCCTGGTGCACCCTCACACAGCAGCAAGCACAGGGAGCCCGGCTGACTTGGGTCTTGAAGGATCCCTCCCAGTGTCCTAGATTCCAACGCCTGTTCCTGCTGGACCTGCAGCACAAGTGGAGACCAGAGCGACCATGGCCAGACCCCAGCCCCCTCCCTGTGGCATGGGTGGGTGGTGGTCTAACTTCCTCCTTGGCCCAGCTGTGGCTTACACTTACACTTGCCCGGAAAGCCTCCCAACGTGTAAGATGTGGGTAGGATGTGTGTTTGTATAATGCGAACACGTGAGGTACACATGTAGGAAGTGTGTGTGCATGTGGGGCTGTGCACGCTGTGGGTGGTGTGTGTATACATGTAATGTACAGGGAGAGAGAAAGAGAGAGACGGAGAGAGCACGGGTATGGCGACATGGTGGGTGGTGTGATCAAGAAATGCTACCCAGGGCTGGAGAGATGGCTCAGTGGTTAAGAGCATTGCCTGCTCTTCCAAAGGTCCTGAGTTCAATTCCCGGCAACCACATGGTGGCTCACAACCATCGGTAAAGAGGTCTGGTGCCCTCTTTCGGCCTGTAGACATACACAGACAGAATAATGTATACATAATAAATAAATACATATTTAAAAAAAAAAAAAAGAAATGCTACCCAAGTAAGCCACATATCCTGGCAGTGGAGGGTGTAGAACCCTGGCAACCCCCCACTTTTCCTCAGAACTGGACCTTTGGAACTTTTGACTTCCGTGCCAGATTTCCCACCCATCCTGGGCTTGAAGATCAACCCTAGCAAGGAAGAAAAACAAGGGTCCTACCAGCGTTTGAACATACCCAGAAGACCAAGGTGAGGTGGGGCTAGGAGAGCTTGCTGGAGCCTCTGGGTGAGAAGCCAGGCCCTTGGTGGGCTGCCTCCAATTCCACCAGGCTGTAGAAGTGCGAGCCTGGGGGCCTTGAGAAAGGAATGAGTGCTTTACTTGGCACTGTGCCCTCTGCCAATGTCCACAGGACAGTTCCTCCCAGAGGAGGCACTGGACACCAATGCAGAGAATAGCTTCCAGAAAACTTGTCTAGAAGGGACAACCAGTCCCTCGGTGACACTGTGACAGAGTCCAGGCCATTGCCTGCTCTTCCCAGCCATCCTTCCTAGGTGGGACCCACCCCTTGCCCTAAGAAGCTTCAGAATAGGGGCATGAGACCAAGCAGAGATGGGGTCAGACCTGGCAGAACTGAAAGGGATCCTCTGCTGTGGGAGCCCACGTGTGACTCAGTTTCCATCTGGAGTCATTTCTGACTTAAAGAAGTCATTTGAGTTCAAGCTTGCCTGCTCTGCCTTTTCCAGTAAACTTGAGGGCTGTGAGAGACTTCTGATTTATCCCGTAAGAAAAGAAAGCAACATTATCTAGTAGAAAGTATACCGCTGATGACAAACCTCGGAACATCAAGATAGAAAGTGAGGTTTCCGAGCAGCAAGCACGTGTTGGAGAGGAGGCTGCTCATTCCAGGACACAAATAGTCTTGTGATTAGATACCGACTGACTGTGCTGTGCTTTGTTCTGTTTTTGTATGTAAACAAGTTCTGAAATAAACTCGGGCCTGTTTGGCTGCTTCGGCATGACCAGACAGACCTCCTGATTCTATCCTATCTTCTGTTTCTTCTGACTTGACTTTGGCCTCGAAGAACCAGGAACCCTAGCTGACCTTGTGGGAGTGGGCTCCTACACTCTGCTTAGTGAGGGAGGGGACTGTGGAAGTGGGTGAATGGAGGCCCTGAGGCGAGGGACAAAGATGCTTCATAGATGAGGGTGGTAGTTGGGCTCCTAGCCTCGCTCATGCTGGGCAGAGCAGTTACCACAGGCTTCGTGGTACCTCTCCTTCCAGAGTGCTAAGATTCAAAGCTATACATCCCCACGCCCAGTTTACACGTGCTAGGGATGGAGCCCTGTGTGTGGTAAGCAAGCGCTCCACCCACTGAACTTTATCCCCAACCCCGAGGATATCATACTTCTGTAGGGCCAAGTGCAGTCCACCTACCTGCCACAGGCACATTCTCAGGATGCTGGGTCATGAGACCTCAACAGAAGGTCTGACTAGCCTGAGTGGGA
Organism: Alexandromys fortis; assembly: GCF_014885135.2. Taxonomy (NCBI): domain Eukaryota; kingdom Metazoa; phylum Chordata; class Mammalia; order Rodentia; family Cricetidae; genus Alexandromys; species Alexandromys fortis. The sequence goes on along the minus strand of NW_026067930.1, from coordinate 1,933,838 downwards.
CATAGTTCATCCTAAAGACAGCCAGGGTGACTGGTCCTTCTGTCTGTCCAAGGCCTCATAACACATTCAGCAGCCCTTGGAGTTTGCGCAATGTTTGTGTGGTGAGTCTGTATGAGTTTTTGACACAGGAGAGGACAAGCGTGCAACAAGTGGCCTTTGGTGCTTATCCAAACTACAGTGGAGGTCAAACAGCTCCTCCAGGCAAAGTCAACAGTGCAGAGGGCCTCGGTGTTGGCAGGGGTTCCAGACAATAACTCCTGGAGTGTGGCAGCATCCGTCCCAAGGCCCAAGGACTTCTGGGATGACACCTGATTCTAGGCAGCAGAGGATTCTTGGTCAAAGACCAGGGAAAAGAGCAAAGTCCACTTTGTGCAACTGACTGTCTTTTTGTCCCCTCTGTGGCATCAACAATATGCAGCTCAGACCACACTTCCAGAGAGCCTTCTGTGGGAGCGTTCAGCCTTGACCCAGCCACGTTCACGTCCCACCCAAGGATGAAGTGGGGTACGCACCACACATGACCACTAGACAGAGCCCCCAAGGGCCTCCTGTCCCTTTAGCTATGTGGGGTGAGCCCTTGCCAGGCCTTAGATCTGCAGAGGCTTCTAGATGGGACTTGCAGTCTCCGGAGCTTTGCCTCATCAGCTTCTGTGGGTTAATACGCTGCCCAGTCTTAGTGTTGTGCTGTGAACGCCTGAAGGACTGGGCCAATCGGTGTCAGGAATGGGATGGTGCTGTAACAGATGCCTGATATGTGGGAACGGGTGATGGAGAATTCTGAGCCGCAGGCAGAATTTTGTTAAAGAAAAATTAGTGCGGTATGGTGTATACAGCTGTAATCCCATCATTCTGGAGACTGAGGCAGGAGGATGGACAGGTCAGGTCAGTCTGAGCAGTAGAATGAATTCAGAAAGAGAGAGAGAAAGTTAATCCATGACACTTATTAAAGTAGCAAGGCAGACTCTAGTAAAGACCAAGCAAGTGCAGGGCCCACCCATGAGGGACTGTGTGCGGGGCAAGGGGGAATTGGTCTCAATTCTTAATTCAACATGAACGAATAAGGGGCTAGAAGTTGAGAGCCAGGGAACAGGGGAGTCAGCAGGCGAAAAAACTAAGCAGAAAACATCAGGATTCAGGGAACTCTAACAGGCCAGGGTGCCTAGATGTCACCTAAAGGATGCAGATGAGAGACCAATCAGATACAGAGGGCGGAGTCTCTTGATAAACTGATAAAGAAGGACCCAGAGGAAGTGCCCAGGCTTCCGAGCCAAGCTAAGGTATGGTTAAGCCTTGACTCTTCATCACCTTAAAGGGTGATTCCAGGGAGGACTCAGGAATCAAGGCACGGTCACGATCACACGACTAGAAAAGAACATCAGCAAAGACTCTAAGGGGTTGCAGAGTAGGGAGCATGAGACTGGAGACGGGAGAAAGGTTACCCTTGATATAAAGCGGCAAAGAACTCGATCTAATTCCGTTCCTGCCCTCGTATTTTTAGAACTTGCAGGCAAAGAAGTAGATTTTTAGCAGAAGATATGGCTGAGCACCGTGTAGCAGGTGCGGGTTGGTGCTGCTGAATGCTTATAACAGAACGGAGAAAGGGAAAACGATTCCAAGGTACAGTGTTTACTCAGAAGGGAAGTAGAACTTTAAAATGTGCAAAATTCTCCACCTGCTTGTTGAAGGAATGGGAAAATCTGCTAGGGAGGTCAAGAGTGTGGGACCCGATGGCCTCGATCCATCATCCTAGAACCATCCATTACCAAGGAGGAAGAGCAGCCACAAAAGCATTGACAAGATGACTCAACAGCCCCTCCCCTCACAGGCCTGCAGTTTCCAGGGCTTCAGGGACAAAATTATTTCAAATGCGTGGGGGGGGGGTGCTGTGACCCACTCTTCTCACTTTACCCAGCTGGCTCCCCAGTCCACCACTGCGCTCCTCACCGCAAGCCTCGGAGCTGTGTGCTCAGCAGTAAGGGCTAACTCTACCTATGCTTCAGAGGGACCCTGTGAGCTTTTAAAGAGCAGACTCACTGTGGGAGCAACTCAGAGAGTCTCCATTCCAGCGATGCCCCATAGAACTGGGAGGTCGCTGCATCTAAGACCCCAGACCATTGCTGCTGCTTACGTAACACTTCGACCCAAATGTGGACAGCCTGAGCCTCAGGCATTGACTTACTTAAGAGCTGGGGGTCTTCAGAGAACAGCCAAACAGCAAGACCAAGCACAGAGCCTTCAAGATATCCCGACAGGTTCCCTTGCCCTGGAATATCAGCGACCTGAAATAAACACAGCGGGACACTAGTATCCCAAGCCTTGTCCAGTTCTGTTCTTCATCCAGCAGAGCTCCGGGGCTGGACAAAACAAAGTGAGCTTGTAGTCACCCTTGAGGAGTTTTGATCAGACTCATTTTCTCTGCCAATTAAAAAGTTGAAAGGTGGGGGGGGGGGGGGGCTGTCTCAGATGCAGTAGACAGCAACAGGCACGGAGAGTACCCAAAAAGCAAAAACCAGAGCAGGGTTTCAGAAACTGGAATCTAACCCCCTGGGAAGGCTAGGGTTTTTTAAGTGGTTCTGGTGGTATAGAGTGGGTCCCCTCTCCCAATTATGGTCAAGCTAAACAAAGAAGGGCTCGCAAGAGGGCTGGAGGGGGTGGCCCAGCAGATGAGTGCACTGGCTGGCTGCTCTTGCCCCCAGGACCTTAGTTGGATCCTTCTGCCAGCCTCGCGCAGGTCGGTTGTCCCATCTGCTAAGAATTAGAGTGCAAGAACCATGCCATGGCTTGAGGAGGGTATTCCAGCACACTGCCACTTCCTTTGGTTCCTGCATTTTTTCCACCTCCTCCTCCACAGCGTTCTCAGACCTGGATGCAGCGGCGCAGATGCTTGCTTAGGACAGAGCATCCAACAGTTACTTGTCCTCAGCACCTTCGCCAGTTAGGAGTGCCCCACTCTGGGGGTGGAGGTTTCAATCCACCACACCTGGACTGAGGGGAAGCCCTCCCCCAGGTCCTCAGTTTCCCACCTCTTGCCAGGGCTCATCTGAGATCCCATGTACGGCAGGCTAGAATCCTCCTGCAACACCACAAAACCCCTCACTGGTCTCCCCCTTCCCGTTACTGCGAGAGCTCTTGTGCTCCTCAGAGTCACATGGGACTGGAAGAAAGGCTCAGCAGTTAAAGAGCACAGATTCTCTTTCCAGAGGACTTGAGTTAGATTCCCAGCACCTGCGTGGTAACTCACAAGCCAGTTCCAGGGGGATCCGACGCCCTCTTCTGACCTCTGTGGGTACTGCACGGATGTGGTGCACGGACACACGTGCAGGCAAAACACCCATACACATAAAAATAAAGATAAAAATGAAACATGCTGAAGTCTTGCACCTCAGGCTGGGGCAGAGCACTTGCTCGGCATGGCCAGAACCCGGCTATCTACACAACACCTCCAAACAGAGGACAAGAGTGGAGGCGGGAGGAAGGAGCTCTTGGTAGCTTCTGGTCCAAAACATCAGTCTCAAGATTCCCTCTTGCTTTCTCTTTCAAAGGTCGTGTTTAAAATGCTGCAGGCAAGATAATATGCATAGCTTCCTTGGTTTCTCTGCCCTCTGCTGGTGAGGTCTCACCCTTGAACAGTTTGGAAGCAGGCGCCCTCCCCATGAAAGTCTGAGAGAGTAAACAGCATACACACACACACACACACACACACACACACACACACACACACACACCGGGAACATATGCTCTAGTCTTCATCCCTGGCAGGAGGGGGTCTTGCTGATCTGCGTGGGACAGAAAGAAGACGTGTCTATGTCTAGTGGTGACTTCACAGACAAGCCACCATGTGATAGTGCCAAGAAAGAAGAAGCCGGCAAAGCAGGCCTCTGGCAGCTTGAGCCGCCCTTGCTGGCTGAGCACGACCTCCAGCGGCCAAGGATTTTGATCACCCCAGCTGAGCCCAGGCCTATTCCTGCTGTCTTTGTTAGGGTGACTACTTCTGTGCTAAAACACCACGACTAAGAGCAACTTGGGGAAGAAAACAGGTGTATCTCACTTCACACCACAGTCCACCACTGAAGGACGTCAGGCAGGGAACTCAGGCAGTAATTTGTTCCTCTTCCCACTGCGGTTTTGCTAATGCATCTACCCCGTTCTCTTTTCACTGTTACTATTGGTGTGGGAACCAAGGCCTGGACTCCCGTGTTGGAGGGAGCAGAGGGAGACAGGAAACACAGCGGGAGGTCAGCAAGAGAGAAGATCACAGTGGCTCACTGCCGTCAATCTTCCGCCACCCAGCAATGTCCACCAATGCCATCAGACTATGAAATCCATCAGGGGACAAATCCATTGTTTACTTAGGAAACTTGGAGTCTAACAGTGTGCAAACATCACTCTTGGAGTGCCCCCAGAGTGAGCTTTACCAACCTCTAGGGCATTTCCTAACCTAATCAAAAGCAACCATCACACACACCCTAAAATGTGTTTGGGAGACAAATTCCAATGTCGGTATTCATTTTGTATCTGGGAAACATTTATTGCACAATTGCGACATCCAGATTGTCCTAGCAGGGCCTTTGAGATGACTCAGCAGATTAAGGCACTTGCCAAGCAAGCCTGGGTACCTCAGCTCCATTCCGAGAACCCACATCAAGATGAAAAGATAGAGCCACCTCCATAAAGTTGTCCTCTGACCGCCACATGGGCCGTGGCAGTGTCCTATCCAACACATCAACAATAAATCATTTTTAACTTAACAAGGTTGTTGAAGCTGTGTTTGTACTTGGGGGAGAGCCAATTTTAAATAAGAATGCTTTTAGAAAGCCATTTCTTCTATATTTTCAAATTTGCCATTATAAAGTTAAGAATGTCCCCTTATTAAGTACTGCGTGCCCGTTGACTGGTATGGCTCCTTTCGCTTACAGGATGACTTTATCCACTCCCTCCACCCCTACCACTTGTTTCAATACAAATAGGCAGACCACGACTAGGAGACCAGTCACTCAGCATAGTTTTAAAGCTCTAGGTTTATCATAAGTGAAATTCACACACACAACCACAGCATCCAGAGCAGTGGTTGGTCCCTCCCTTGGGACCTGTCCCTACCTATGAGCCCTCCACCCTCAGACTTCCAAAGGAAGCAGTATTGCCTTAGAGGGAGGTGAAGTGACACCGGCCTTCCAGGACCCGTGGCCCAGAGTGCGCCATGGAGAACCATGGAGGTGCCATTGAGCCCTCAAAGCCAGTCATACTCCACTTCTTGAGCTTTAACTCTGGGAGATTTTGCCATGTATCCGTCACCATGTGCCCTGTTCCAAGTCACTCCATATTAAGTGAACAGTGGCATTATGGCCACTTCATGCCCTTGATAACCCCGTTTTACAAGTAGCATTTGGCTCCACTTTGTAAACCCAGAGGCAGGTGTATTAAAAATCAGAACTTACCAAGCACACCAGACTGATGGAAGATAGAGCAGCTTCATCTCCCATAAAGAGGAGAACCCCCAAACCTGGCAGCTGACAGCTCTAGCCGACCTGTCTCTGGCTCCTGGGTGTGTGTACCAATGGAGCAGCAGCCTTCTCCAGGACTTTAGCTCAGTGCCTGCTGCTGGACTGGGGTCTCCTCAAAGTGCCACCTGCCTGTCCACCTATCTGTCCACCCACCCCGATCTGGTCCTGCACCTTACCTCCAGGTCCTACAACCCTACAGCTTCGTTCTGCAGCCTCCAGCTGGGTTTGTTTATCTCTCCACCTGCAGCCCTCTCTGCTTCTGCTTCCAGTGAGCCCGCCTTGATTTCTTAGAACTCTTCAGCACTTAACCCTTAGGTAGCCATTCTGTGACCTATGTAAGTAGATAGATGATAGATAGATAGATAGATAGATAGATAGATAGATAAATAGACAGATAGATAGATGGATGATAGATGATAGATAGATAGATAGATAGATCGATAGATAGATAGATATGGTCTTTGATATTTGATCTGAGAATTGATAATAGTGATCAGTTGGAATGAAAGAATCTATGCTTGCCTCTGCCAGCTACCAAGGGAATTCAGGACTATTTGGTAAAGTGTGGCTAACGAAACTTATTTACCTTGTAACCCTTCTGCCAGTCCATAAATTCTGACCTTGAATAAAGACACCCACACAGCATCTGTTTCTAGCACAGCACTACGTGTCATCTTTTTGGACACCTTGTCAGTTGTCCTGGCCTATACTGGGGTGGACAGGGAGGCTCATGAATGACTACCTACGATAACAATGACCGTGGGGGGGGGGGGAGACAGAAACAGCAGGACAGCTTGGCTGGGTGGAGTTTTCCAGTTTCCTTACAGAGTAGCTTGCTGCCCCCCCCTTCCCACCCCCATACCCCATCAGCTGAGCCTTCTGTCCCGCTGGGAGCTCCTTCAGGAAGCTCTGATTGCAACATCCTGAATTCCACCTTTCTTTCTCTGTAGCCCTGGGCTGATAGAGGTAAATCAGCCATGTGGTGTGACTCATGATCCTGACGTCTACTAATCGTGGTCTTAGGTAACATTTTATTATCTGTCTCTGCTATATGAAGCTTTATTTTACGCTCTTCATTCCCTATATTTACCTTAAACCCGATTGCCAAAAATGTCTTGCTGCTTCCTCCAAGAGTCTATTGGATAGCTCCGGGGTCTTTGATGGATTTTGTTTGGTTTTGTTTCTTTTCGTTGTTGTTACTGTTTACTTTGAGATAGGGTCTAGCCTGGAACTTGCTATATAGACCAGCCTGACCTCAAACTCATAGAGATTCTCCTATCTCTGCCTCCCAAGAGCTTAATGATATGTTATAAGCACAAGCCTTTTAAAGAGAAATTGTTTTTGTTTGAGTAGATTTCATCACAGGTGGCTGGTGTCAGCAAAATCAAGAGTTCTCGCCTCAGAGGGACACAAGAGACGGCTTATTCTGGAGCCAAATATGAGCAGTGATGGCCCAGAACTCAGCCTCAGACAGGTGCACCCTGCCCTCCAAACACCTTGGGAACTGCTCGGCTGTTTCCCATTCACTCTCTGGAGGAAGTGGAGAGCAAGAGGCATAGGGGTGGGAGACTGGCCCCCAATCTCTGGACCAAAGAAAAAACTGATACACTAAAATCTGGCCTTACAACAAATCGATAAATAAGACCAGGTCAAAACAAAACAAAAACAAACAAACAAACAAAAAACCTACCACATACTCAAGTTTAGCTAGCAACACTGTTTAGCTGACAAGCTCTAAACCCAAAAGCCAGCCTAGTCCAGGGCACTCTCATGTTGGGAAATGGTTCGCTCCCACGGGAGGCTGCTGAGGGCATGCAGGCATCCAGAGGCAGTATCACAGCCAAGCTAGTTAATGCTGGCGGCTCTGCTGGATGGGCATTTGACCTTTTGGTCTCCAGGCAGCCGATGCTTAGGTCTCATGCTGGTGGGCTACTTAATCAGCCCCTGTTGCCTGTCCTGCTGAAGGAGCTGGACCAACCTGTGCTCCAGCATGAGGAAGAGCACAAGATCAGCTCCCCGGCATCCTGTCCCCAAAGGACTCTTCTCCCATCCCAGTATGAGGACATCTTACGGACTTTGAAGCAAAGTTGCCTGGAAGAAGGAACCCCACAACACAAGCTGAGACCACCTGCTCGGTCGGCCAGGAGGCCTGTGCAGGGAAAGCTGTGTGGCCTCTGAGACAGAACAGCTAGTTTGGAAAGGACAAAGCCCACCAGCTTCCTGAGCAGCCTGAGTGAATCCACTGAATGCTCTAATCTGGCTCTTCAGTCTCTGAGAGCTGTAGATTCTTCATGGCTGGGGGGGGGGGGGGGGGGGGGGGGGGGGGGGGGGGGGGGGGGGGGGGGNGGGGGGGGGGGGGGGGGGGGGGGGGGGGGGGGGGGGGGGGGGGGGGGGGGGGGGGGGGGGGGGGGGGGGGGGGGGGGGGGGGGGCGACACGGACGCGGGGTGGGGGGCGGGCGGGGGAACGGGAAGAGGGGGAGGACGACGGGAGGGCGGACGGGACAGGAGGTAATGCGTGCCACTGCCACTAGAGGGCACATGGTTTCCGGGCTGGGGAAGTGGGGATAGGGAAAGAGGGCTCAAAGGCAGGAAGGAGGAAGGCAGGTGGGGTGCTCAAAGGAGGTCACGTGCGGGGCAAAGACAAATAGAAACTAGACACCATCTAATGGGGTGGGGAGGTATTTCCACCATAGCTGGAGAATCCAGAGACCGTGAGTTCTGCCGTCATGAAGCCCTTATTAAGGAGACTAGGCTTAGGTCGCACATGCCCTGGGTGCGGAGACCCTTTGCAGACCTCGTTTCGGGGGGGCCCCCCTTCTTCTCTGGAACCTTGTGAAACTAGAACAAGAGATATAGTGTTTGTTAACTCCCCGTACCCTACAAGAATAGGTTTCTATTTTAGTTATGAATAAGTTTCTGTTTCCTAAACCTGATGCATCCTACAAAACATATTGTTCAGCCAGCACCAAACTCAAGACCCCATGACGTATGATTGCCCTTTTCTGTGTTTTCGGGATTCCTTGATCTATAGCAGGGACCACAGAACAATAATATACGGCGCCCTCCACATGGTGTATATTCCTGCGTTTACTCTTGCCATTCTTTATATTTTTTTCTAACAGCCTTGCCCTGTAAGACTTACAGCTGTTTTCTGCTAACCTTATGGCTCTTCCCCATAAAGAAGGACCCCAAAAACCTAGTGTGGGGCTGCTCTCTAAAGTCCTGAATTAGGGTGAGACAGCCAGCTGGCCAGCCTCGGGTACTCCCCTAAATTAAGCTTATTTAATGGAACAACCATGGATTTGGTCGTTCTCCTAGCATATTTGGGGTTAGTATTATATGAATTTTAAAAAGCAGGCTTTAATTAATTGCTTGCTTAATTTAATCAGTTAATTTGGCCATGGTGATTTGGGTCAATCATCTCTCTCCTCCCATCTTTGGGATTAACAATCCTTGTGCCTGTTGGGTGGAGGTGGGGGCCGCAGACCTGCCCATAGTAGAAAACAGGATATGGGGCCTGCTTCTGTGCTTCTGGTTCTCTCTCTCTCTCTCTCTCTCTCTCTCTCTCTCTCTCTCTCTCTCTCTCTCTGTCATTTCCCCATCTGAATACATTCTGGTAACTGCCTCATACTGAGAAATTTTTGCAGCAATGGGTGGCGCAGAGAGGCAGGGCTCGGTGCAGAACTGGAAGTGCTGTCTACACGGTCCTCAGAACCAAGCTTCTGTCTCTCCTGCTTCATTGGGCCTGAGGACCACAACATCACTCCCAGCTCTTGTTACAGTTCTTGAGTAAGGTTCCAGAGCAGGCACCTTATCCACACCTCAGGTTCTGTTACTTGCAGCCAACCACAGTCCCAAAGTATCAAATAGAAAATTCCGGAAACAATTCTGGGATTCTAGCTAAATCACGCTAGCCATATTCTTGGCGAAAATAAGTAAGACAGCTCAGACCAGATGGGAGTGGAGGTTTTGGAGGAATAGGATATGACCCCATCAGATATGGAGAGTGTTCCCGGTGAATGGGGCAGGCCTTGACATGCTGACTAGGTGGGGATTTTTTGTTTTGTTTTGTTTTGTTTTTCGAGACAGGGTTTCTCTGTGTAGCTTTGGTGCCTGTCCTAGAATGAGCTCTTGTAGACCAGTCTGGCCTCGAACTCACAGAGATTTGCCTGCCTCTGCCTCCCAAGTGCTGGGATTAAAGGTGTGCACCATCACTGCCTGGCTTATAAGGGAATCTTAAGGAAAGAACCCTGCTGAACACAGAAGAAAATTTTGAAGTAAGGCCATTGGGATTTTGACCACATACCCACAGCCCTCTTAGTGAGGAATAGCAATTTGCCCTGCTGAGTGCCCATTCAAGGCTGGCTCAGCATTGGGCCGGGGAACAGTTGAAAAGGAACAAGCCCATAGAGGCCCCAGCCAGTGTCTAGCCCTCTGCTTTGGAGTCACTGTGAACCCATTTCCAAGCTGGCACCAGGGACAGGAGGCCCAGCTTCACCTCACACAGTGGCAGTCATTCCCAAAGCAGCTGGTGAGGATGTGGCCCAGATAGGGCAGGCAAGAGGACTGGGAAGCCCCTGGGACTTACAAGCTGAAATAACTGGTGAGCAGTGGACCCTATTCCTTCTTCCTATGACTATGACATCATGCCCTGAGGCCCTTTGTCACTACAACATGCCACCCACCCACTGTCATCACGGCTGCCATGCTTCTAAGGGACAATTCACTGGTAGGCAGACAGATGGGAGAGGGGCATGATTAGGTAATAAAGGCAGTGGCCTTCCCAGATGGCTGCCTTCTTCTGCACCACCCTAACCTGAGACAAAAGTCTGGCAGCTTTTAAAACAAAGACCTTGCAGGCTTTTGCCCCCCACCAGCAGACCCCTGCTGAAGGACTGGATCACCAAGTTCCAAGTGAGGTCAGGACATCACAGAGCAGTTGTGGGCCAATCAACCATGGTATCTCTCTTCAAACCAACAAACCCTAAATTAGGGAAGGAAACTCTTTGGAGATTTCCAAAACCACCCCACTCTGCAAAGCAGAGGGTCTTTCTCTGGCTTTCTGCTACATGCGTGTGTCTCCTCACCCCCAGTAAACACTTTTCTTCAACTACTGAGCTGTCTGCTCCCTTTGCCTTGTTCTGACATTTCTCTGCTGCCTACCTGATGCACTGAGATTTTTCTACCCTTTTTGCTCTTTAATGGGCAGAGAAAACCCGGCCAAGACCCCTAGACTTTATCATTTTCATTTAAAGTACACGCAAAAGACTTGCATTCATGGGACCTAAAACTAAGGAAGGTGAGTCAAGGAACTCATACGTGAATGGTAAGGTTCCAGGTGTTCACAGGGTTCCAGGGGGCTCACCTAGAGACAGGAAAGTCATCAGGGAGGTGAGGGAATAAGCTATAGGCCACTTTAGCACCAAGATTAGGAACCGCCTGTGCAGAAGCCCTGAGGTGGGTGTATTGATTAGAGGAAGTTCGATTAGAGGAAGTTCTTAAAGGAAGTTCCCAGGGACACTGTGCTTGAAATAGACACAAGAGTTGCGTGAGCACTCTGTAGAGGTGGGAGTCAGGCCTGTAGACCTGGGACTTGGCCAGAGGTGGATCACTGTCTTGTACCAGTAATCTAATGAAATTCAGAAAATAGCTTATTCTGAACCAGATGGGACTGGCCAGAGCCAAGGAATGTATACTGAAATCACCCATAAAGGGATGCTTCTCTGTGGAAGAGGGGACATGAACTCATAGCCACGGGACATGAAAAGATCCTATGTCAAAACCTGAACCAGGAGGCTGGAGAGGTAGATCAGCAGTTAAGAGCACTAGCTGCTCTTCCAGAGGACCTGGGTTTGGTTCCCAGCAACCACATGGCAGCTCCCAACCATATAGAACTTCAGTCCCAGGGGATTCACAGGACACACATGTGGTACACAGACATGCATGCAAGCAGAAATCCATACATATACAATAAAAATTACAACATGAAATAACATGCCTCAGTCATCCTGGCAGGGTTTCAAGCACCTGGGACATGTTCGGGAGCTCAATCAACCCTCTTCTAAGGCTTTCAGAGGTTATTTACAGTGTTCTAGCTTTAGGGCCGGTGGCCACTGAGGTCTGCTAAACTTACCAATACATTCCAAGAATTTTACTAAATTGACATGAGAACCTATGGTCCACAGAGATCAGAAGCAAATGGCTCCTGAAGGACCTAGACAGTCCAAGACAATTGATAGCTGTGGACCTGCCACCTGTATCTCTCAACAGGATACGTTCCACTAGGGTTTGCCCATCTCCCCCAGATTCTGGTCTCCAAGGCTTCTTTTCCCAGGCTAGCACCACGCAGCATGAAGAAGCCAGTGTGGTTTATTCCCCATGGGGTGGGGAGGCTCATTCCTGGGATTAGGTAAAGCTATTGTGTAGGTGGACGTTGTCCTCGGGAGCGACAATGGCAAAGGCACTAAGAAAGAGGCCTCACACACACAGTTAACAGTGGAGAACCCAGCATGGCCTAAGGAGGAAGCAGCAGCTGAAGTGGCTCAGACATCCTAGCAGGGTCATGTGCATGTGTTATCCAGCTCTTTAGCCAGAATGTCCCAATGCCCATTATGCATCACCTGTAAATTAGGACATGCCTCAGGTGCAGTGACCTTTTCCAATGTTAAGACTGGCCTTCAACATGCCAATCTTTGTAATAATTTGACGTGTCCTAATATTTTGATACTGGGCCGGATTCCACTGAGGGAAACCAAAGGGAAAGTTAAACAATATTGCAGTACCATTTTTTAATTCCTTTCCAATAAAATTGTTCTTTACCAGGTTAGGAGAGGTGGCACACATCAGTGGTCCAGACACTCAGACAGCAGAAGCAGGCTGCAAGTTCAAGACCAACTTGGTCCAGTTAGTGAGTTGCAGATCCACCAGAGCTACATAGTAAGAGCCTGTCTCAAAATAACAAACCGGACCTGGCATGGTGGCGCACATCTTTAATCCCTGCACTCCAGAAGCAGAGGCAGGCAGATCTCTGTGAGTCCAAAACCATTCTGATCTACATAGCTCGTTCTAGGACAGCCAGAGCTACATAATAGAGAAACTCTGTCTCAAAAATAAAATAAAATAAACAACAAAGAAAAACAACAAAACAAAACAAAATTTCCCTTACCTCTGTGCCCAATATTATTAGTTATGAGAACAAAGACAAGGAGCCAGACTTCTGAGAAGTCAGCATTTGGCAGAGTTTGTGACCATGACTGAATCATCATTCATGATCAGAGTCTGACCGTTGCTGCTGTCCACTTCCCCTGGCAGGATGGACACACCCCTGTGTTTTCCATGTCAAGACCCACCCCTCTGCATTGGCTAATGACTTGTTTAGTCAGGAATAGGCTCCTGTGGCCTCGACAAGGTGACAAGTCTCTTCTACAGTTCTCTATTACTGAGACTTTCCATAAAACTCCCTTTAGCCATTGGCTCTGAGATGTGCTGGCCTCCGTCCCCTTCTCTTCAGACCCCACTGGTGTCAACACTGCCAACATCCTATCCAGCCTAGCTCTTCCGACCTGGGAGTCTGGGCACAGTCCTGGGCAGTTTAACCTTATTTTTGTTTGTTTTCTTGTTTGGATTTTTGTTGTAGAATAGTATTCTAACTAGGCAAAGATGTGTTCCACTTGCTCATGCTATGAATATTACTTTAAGTGTGAAAAGGTGTGTCACATTTGTTTATGCTGCATTTGTTTAACGATGTGGGATGTGTGTTTATGTAAAGCTGTGTTGCATCTGTTTCGTCTGGCCTGCCTAAAGCACCTGACTGGTCTATTCAAAAACTAAATGGCCAGTAGCTAGGATAGTCTGGGAGAGAAAATAAACAGGAGGATAAATCTAGGCGAAGAAAGAGAGAGGAAAAGGAGGAGGAGAGAAGGAGGGACACACTTGAGGCTAGAAACCCGGCAGACACCAGACAGACAGACATAAAAAAGCAGTGAAAGGGGGCTGGAGAGATGGCTCAGCGGTTAAGAGCATTGCCTGCTCTTCCAAAGGTCCTGAGTTCAATTCCCAGCAACCACATGGTGACTCACAACCATCTGTAATGGGGTCTGGTGCCCTCTTCTGGCCTGCAGGCATACACAGACAGAATAATGTATACATAATAAATAAATAATTTAAAAAAAAGCAGTGAAAGTAAGATGTAAAGAAGTAAGAAAGGTTAAAAGCCCCAATGCAAAAGGTAGATAAAGAAAAACAGGTTAAGTTAAAAGAGCTAGCCGAAATGAGCCCAAGCTAGGCTGAGCATTCAAAACTAATCACAAGTCCCTGTGTCATGATTTGGGAGCTGGTTGGTGGCCCAAAAGAAAAAGCCTTTGGATGTCTTTGTCTTTTTGAAACAGAGTCTTGTTACATATGATTCCGGCTGACCTGGCATTTACAGGAATTCTCCTGCCTCAGCCTCCTCTGCTCTGGAACTACAAGTGCTTGCCGTCACACCCATCATCACACCTGTCACACCCACCACGCCATCACACCCGTCACACCTGTCCACCATCACACCCATTGCACCCACCACACCATCACACCTACCACACCCACCACACCCATCATACCCACCACACCTCCCACACCCATCATCACACCCATCATCACACCCATCACACCCATCATCACACCCATCATCACACCCATCATCACACCCATCATCATACCCATCACACCCATCATCAC
>NW_026067930.1:1917490-1918081 GCF_014885135.2 Alexandromys fortis | reverse complement strand
GAGAGAGAGAGAGAGAGAGAGAGAGAGAGGAGGAAAATAGGCGGAGTTTTGCCTTTTAAAGAAACAGGGTATTGCCTGCCCTACCTGCAGGCATGAAGCAGAGCGTGATGCATTCTGTCAGGTCCTCAAAGTGCAGGGCCAGGTTTGTCTGGTTGCTAACAACTGGATACAATGCAGAGACCAACTGGTAAGATTGTGGAGGTTCAATGGGGATATCTGAGACAGCCCCTACTTTGTATCCAAGACTAGCCTCAAGCTTCTATTGGGTCTCCTGCCTCAACCCTCTCAAATGCTGGGATTACAGGTATAAACCATCATGCACAGCTCAAGAGCCAATTATTTTCTAAAGAATGTCATTTATTTATTTATTTATTGTTTTTTTGAGACAGGGTTTCTGTAATGATCTGTCATGTCCCTTTAAGAGACAAGTCATGCCCACTCCCTCAGCAAGGCAAGCTGATCTTCAGCTTCCAGCCTTTCTCTGGAAGAGGCAGCTTCTGTCTCTCCCTTCTCCCCGCTTCTCCCCTTTCCCCTCTCTGTTTTTCTCTGTGTGTTTCTCTCTCTCTCTCTCTCTCTCTCTCTCTCTCTCTC
>NW_026067930.1:1847318-1913302 GCF_014885135.2 Alexandromys fortis | reverse complement strand
TCTCTCTCTCTCTCTCTCTCTCTCTCTCTCTCTCTCTCTCTCTCTCTCTCCTCTTCTCCCTTCTCCCTTTCCCCTCCATAACCTACTAAATAAATATTCAATTTCACTCTGCATGTTGTGCCTATCCATGTCTCTGTCTCTCACCTGCCACGTGGCTCCCTGCCCAGGACCAGCCACCTTCAGAGACCTGCTGCATGGTCTCGTGGTGTGCCCATCTGTCTGTCTCTCCTCGTGGGACTCACTGTCCCTCATGGCCCACTGCAGTCACTCAGGGAACTGCGCCATCCCTGCCTGGGACTGGCTGCTCAGGACCTGCAGCCCGCTGCCTGCCATCACTTTGGGGACCTGTGATGTGGTCTCATGGCCTGCTGCCCACTGCTGCCACCTGGGGACCTGCAGCATTTTACTTAAACCATAACAGTTTCTCTGTAGTTTTGGGGCATGTCCTGGAACTAGCTCTTGCGGACCAGTCTGACCTTGAACTCACAGAGATTTGCCTGCCTCTGCCTCCCAAGTGCTGGGATTAAAGGCATGCATCACCACTGCCCAGTGGGAATGTCATTTGTAAATCAATGAATTTATTTCTAAATTATGCATATATGTATGAGCCTATGTGCACCACATGCTTGCAGGAACCCTTATAGACCACTAGAGGTCCTTAGGTCTCCTGAAACTACAGTTACAGGCAGTCGTGAGGTATGCTGGTGCTGGGAAACAAACCCAAGTCCTCTGCAAGAGCATTAAGCACTCTTAACCACTGAACCATCTTTCCGGCCCTGGGTACCTTTACATAAAGAAACTTCTAGTACCTCTAACTGGCATGGCCTATTTTAGTTCCAGTATTTGGTTAATTATAATAAACTCACCATGAAAAGTTTTGCTAGTGGAGACTAATTGGTTTTGTGCAATTTGGATAAAAAGTCAAACCAGAATCCTTGGGTCTCCTCTGCAAGAGTGGACAGAAGAGAAGTGACCCTGAGCAAGGTCATTGCAAGAGCAATTCAGAACCCAGCCAGTTGGACCCAGTTAGTGAGTGTTGTTCCTCATTCCTTGTGGTTGTTTTGCTTGTGGGGATTGGATCTGGGGTTTCTTTTCAGTGTTTAAAACACAACTTTACCAAACCTGGAGTTTTCCTTTTTTTTTTTTTTTTTTTTTGTAATTGTATTAAATAATGAGTCACTTCCTGGAGGCCGTGTCAAATCTGAATCTTTCCAAGAGTAAAGACTCGGTGGGTGCTGGGCACACAGCTCAGTGACAGGGTGTTGGCATAGAATGGCTATGATCTGGGCTTCTATTCCCAGGACTACAGACAACCACAACTAAAAGATTATCTCACATACGGTAGAAAAGCCAAGGAGGCAAGAAGTCACTGCGGAAACCTGAATTAGCCTCGGAACATGACATCAATGTTGTTTGTAGTTTACTAAAACCACACAGGTAAGCCTGGCAGAGGATTTGTCTAATATGTCCAGAGCTCTGGGTTCAAGTATCAGTATCAAAAAAGAAGAAGAAGAAGAAGAAGAAGAAGAAGAAGAAGAAGAAGAAGAAGAAGAAGAAGAAGAAGAAGAAGAAGAAGAAGAAGAAGAAGAAGAAGAAGAAGAAGAAGAAGAAGAAGAAGAAGAAGAAAGAAAGGAGGGACAGAGGGAGCATTTTAATCAAGGCAATATTTCAGACAATTCCTGGAAAGTCAATCATGAAGGCCTTTAACACTGGAAAGCCAGGCAAACACCTGTAATCACAGACGTTGGGAGGCAGAAGCAGAAGGATCACCACAAATTCAAGGCCAGTCTGGACTACATAGCCAGTCCATAATTTAAAAAAATAAAAAAGACTCTAAGAAAAACATTAAGAGTGGAGTCAATTGAAGTAAGTGCTTCAGGGGTCATGGGGTTGCCCGCTGTGGTTGGCTAGAGATGAGTGTCACTTGAGTACCTTGTGGCATTTCTCCTGGCTGTCCCTCAGGAAAAGCAGCTCTGAATTCAACATAAGTGAGAACCCTGGGGGCTTGCCCAGACGTGTGGCAAAGGAGGTGGTTAATAGTACTTGAGGGAGCTTTTAGACATGGGTCCCTCCCACAGGAAGTCACGTGGTCCTTTTGAGGCAGATGCTACAAGAGTCCTTTGGTCTTCTTTTTATCGTTTGTTAGTTTTGTTTTTCAAGACAGGGTTTCCCAGTGTAGCCCTGGCTGTCCTGGAACTCACTCTGCAGACCAGGCTGGCTTTGAACTCACAGAGATCCACCTGCATCTGCCTCTGCCTCCTGCAGGTTGGGATTAAGGGCATGGACTACCACCACCTGGCTGGTTCTTACCTTCTTGAAAGAATTAATTCAGTCAAGAGATAATAGACAATTTAAGCAAGTTTACTTAGCAAAGAAGTGGTTTATTTAGGAAAGCTAAACTGAGCACTCCAAAGAGACTGGAGTGGACTGTTCAAGGTGGGGAGCAAACCTAGTGGGCCTCTGTTGTGGATTTCAAAGAAGTTTTATGAATAGTTATGAGGTAAGTGTCAGTGCATTCAGGCCCTTGGGCCCCAGCAGAGAATACTGCAAGCAAAAATGCACCTTCGCCACAGCTGCCACCCACAGGAGTAAGCACAGACAGTCATTGGTGCTGTCCCTTCTTAGCTGGTCAGACTGGCAATCTCATGCCTGGCTTTTATTTACCTTCCTTAGTGTTTCCTACCTCGCTGTTTAACCCTGATGTCTGTTTTTACCATCTTACTTTGTTCCCGGGATTTCCCCCTGTGGAAAGAATCTGAAGTTGAAGGTTAAGTTCAGTTCCACAAGCTTTACAGACAATGGGTATCATCTCAGGGCAGAGGGCCAGTGCGCTGGTGTGTATGTGGGTGGGAGACTGACTAAACAAAACCAACGAGAGCAAAACTCACCCAAACCTAATGGCTTTGAACCATAAAACATAATTATCCTAAAGTGATTCTAATTTTGAACCAAATAATCACAAATCAGTTTATAAAAGAAGTTTCACGTTGCCAGAACTGACTTAAAGGAAGACTCAAAACTACAGACAGCAAGAGACTCAGGACAGTCAGAGATAAAGATCCTGTGACCGTTCCATCTGTGATACTGTGAAGGGCAAAACAGGTCCTGTGCACATGGATAAGCACTGGAGAAGCCAGGAAAGTTGAACACACAGCTCACCTCTCCAAGGAATGGGGTACTTAGTGTTCCTCCTGGAATGCTGGGAAATGGATGTAGTTTAAAGCCTGATGATCCTATACGGATGAGCCAGGATCGTCTCTATCTTCCAGAATCTATGCTTTGCTGATCCTAGACCCTTTCCCCTTAACACCCTGAGTGTGACTTCCGGATGTCATTCATACATTACAACAGCCTAAGTGATTTCTACATTATCTTAGGGCCAGGCATTATGTTTGCCTCAGTCATTCTCCCTAGAACCTTGGCTTGAGCATCGTTTCTAAGTCAACAAGAAACCATCGTAGGGACAAAGCCATATGTACTTTGATAAGAGTTTCCATGTAAACATGTCTTAAGCTTTGATTTTCTTGTGGGTGATAAGTTAGTTGTTATCTGAATACTTTTCCAAAATTGTGCTGCTCTTAAATATGGCTAAAATAAAATTATCTGGGTCAAACTCTAGAAGTTCTGGCCCAGCAGCAGTTATGATAAAATTGGGCTGAGCCAGGTTTCAGTTCTAACCTCGCCCTGATCCTTTCCCCCTGCCTTCTGTAAAGCCTGCAGGGGAATCACCACAAAGCACAAATACTTTAACTTTAGAATTATAACCAAGACACATTCAATTTCTAGGACTTTCTCACCACTTTGTAACACGTAATAATAATGGCTTTTCCCAGGCCTGTCAGCACTTGGGAGGTAGAGGCAGACAGATCTCTGTGAGCCTGTGACCAGCCTGGTCTACATAACAAGTTTCAGGCTAGCCAAGGCTATATACTTTGCCCCAAAGTAATAATAACAATAATAACAGTGTGTTGTGTGATAATAATAAACCAAGATCCATACCAATGCAAATTATTTATATCTATATCACATCCCTCTTTAAATGTAAACAAACATTTGTAGACAATATTTGGGAATATGGGCATAGTTTTCTCCATACTGCTTCCTGCTGAATGTTGGGCGTAGTAATTTTTAGGGGTGTTCACGGCAACCTTCGGGGGATCTTGTTCCATCAAACCACACCAGTCTGGAAGCAATCCAGGTTCTCATCCTCTGTGGAAACAAGAGAAGAATGTCTTTTCCAAAGCAACATATCCTTAGACCCAAACTTGAAAGTCTAAAACTTAAGCTGCACCATTACTCTGGTATATATGGTACCTCCTCCTTACCCCACCCAGTTTAGCATGGTGGAGCCTCTGAGCTGCATACATCACCACACTTCCAGGCACACAGCCAGCCCATGTTGCCACCAAGCAAGCTGCATCATGCTGCTCACAAACCCCATCCACATGTAGTTTCTCTAAAGAGTCAGCGTTTGTGCTAGTAGCAGGGCCCACAGCTGGGAAGCTGACATTTTGAAACCCCCCATCCCCACAGCTGCTACTGCTGAATCAGTCAGCCCTCTCTTAAAGGAGCCACAGCTTGCCTCCTCAAGCAAAGTTCATTTGGGAAAAAATGCAGCTAAACTTTTTGTTTTTTAGTGTCTAGAATTTCTTTTCAAGCTTTCTCAGGTTTTATGTGGATATCGTTGGCCATGTTGGAGTGCCAATCTGTAGTAGGGAGGTCACTTGTTCGTCCCAGCTGCCCAGAACTGAAATAACCACACAGAAACTGTATTAATTAAATCACTGCTTAGCCCATTAGCTTTAGCTTCTTATAGGCTAACTCTTACACTAATTTAACTCATTTCTATTAATCTGTATTAATCGCCAAGTGGCAGTGGCTTACCGGCAAAGTCTCTGCATGTCTGACTCTGGTGGTGGCCCCATGGCTTCTCTCTAACTCCATCTTCTTCCTCCCATGCTATAGGCCAAATCAGTTTTCTTTATTCATTAACTGATACATAGACAGAAGGACCTCCCACACCATTTCCGTCTCTTACGTAAACTGCAAAGCATGCTTTTCAGCCTACACTAAACTTGCAACCCTCTTCACAGGATGCATACCCTTACCCTTGTTCCTTCCCTTTCAATGAGATTTCTAACAATGATAACAGCCAACTCTCTCACCCTTGTGAACTCTTTCTCCCTCCTATAAAAAAGACCTCAAGAAGCCAGCAAGGGCTGCTCTCTCAAATCCCAGCTCAGACTCAGGGGCACCCCAAAATACAGCTTGCTTTAATTGGACAATGGTGTATTTGGTCTTTTCTTGTCATGATTCTCAGGTTTAACAGTAGGCAAGTCTGCAGGGCATTTTCTTCGTTAACGATTGATGTGGGAAGGCCCAGCCCATGGTGGGTGGTGCTACCACTGGGTAAGTGGGACAGGGTTGTGTAAGAAAACAAACTGAGTAAGTCATGGGGCACCAGGAAGTAAGCAGAACCCCTCAGTGGGCTTTGTTTCTGTTCCTGCCCTGGATTCCTACCCCGCTTTCCTTCATGATGGGCTATGATGTGGAAGTGTAAGCCGAGTAAGCCCTTTTCTCCCCTCCAGTTGGTTTTCGGCAGTGTTTTTTGTTTGTTTGTTTTTGCAGCAGTACAAAGCAAACTAGAACAGAAATTGGTACTGTGAGTATGGTCTTGCTGAGGCAGACCTAGCAATGGTGCTTTGGGGTGGATTGTGGAAGTATCAGGAACTTTGGACTGGAAAAGTCGGTACGTATCCAGAGCTTAATAGGAGTTTAGGAGATAAGAAATCTGACAACAGTGCAGACAAAGGAGGCCTGGATCATGAAGTTTAAGAGCAGACTCTAGTGAGACAATTTGTGTGATATGTTTAAGTTAAAAATCTATAGTTTCTGGTCAGCTGGGACTGAAAAATCAGCTGTATTAATAAGAAACGAGCATCACCAAGGTTAAATCCTCTGGGAGAAGTTCCTCAGGGTCAGCAAACAGAAGTCGTGGTCCAGTGTGGGGGTTCGGGGCCAAGGGGGCACAGCTAGTTGTCATTTGTAAGAGACTCACACATGGACTTGAGTCATGAGGGGGTCATGGGGTGATGGAGAACATCTGAGGCTTGGCACTGTAAAGGACAGGACAGGCCGCTGGTGAGGGTACAGCCTCTGTAGCAGTGTAAGCCTAGAACTCAAGGGGTCATGGAGAAAGTCTGAGTCTTGACAACATGGAGCAGGTTAGAGCTCCTATAAAGAGGCCAGATGAAGATACAGTCTAAATTGCGGTGAAGACCCTAGCTTATCGGAGGTCACCGCCAAGAACAGGAAGTAGTGGCAAACCACAGAAGTGGGACTGTTCAGGTCCCTTGGAGCTCAGAAGATCATGCGTGGGTGCCAAACACGCAACACTGAAGGGCTTTATACTGTTGGAAGTCTGGTTTTGCTTTTCTGCTTGATGGCAACAATCCCCTGGTTCTTCCCTCTTGGAGTGAGAAACTATTTAAATTGTTGTGTTTGTACAAAAACCGACAGCAGTCTTGAAAAGAGACCTAGGTCTTTATAAGTGTTGAAATTCTTAAGGACTGTAGGGCCTTTAAAGCTGCACTATGACTTTTATTGTGACGTTAATATTAACATGAGAACATGTTAGTTAATATTAACGTGAGAAACAAAAAAGAAAAGGTTACGGTCTGAATGGTGACGTGTTTGTGTGTCAAGTTGCCAAGGGCCAGTTGTGCTGGTTAGTTCTGTGTCACCTTGACCTGCGCCGGGAAAGATAGTGTGTATTCAGCATAAACAGGGAGAGGCTGATAACTGAAAGACGGGTCAGGTGCAGCTTGATGGGCGGTTGAGTTTCTTGGGACCAAGCCCAGCCAGTTTCTTATCTATTACACACTTAAAGCATTTCTAGGATTCCATGCACCTTCAGCAGGAGGAACCGGTGATTAGAACTTCAAGGGAAAGCCCTAGGAGGGTCCCGTGACCCTCCCTCCCTTTACCAAGAAGGAATATTAATAACCTAATTACTGTGACCCACCTATCAGCTGAACAGTTCTAATTGCTGCCATAACAGCAGTTACAGCCTCCTGCAGGTCACCATAGCCACTCAACCTCATGATGATCACGGTTGAACCAAGCCCAGAGAAAACGCTCATCCGCCGTCTCTACATCCTAGTTAATTCTTGACCCAAAATTACTTATTTTAGAATTTACCAAGCATAGCAAAAAGCTTAAATTGTTCACAGCACCAGCTGTGGTGTGATGGTGGCTTAAGTCTGTAATGCCAGTGCTTAGGAGGTTGAGGTGGAGAATTGTGAACAGTTTGAGGTCAGGCTGGACTGTAGAAAGTAAGACCCCATGTAGGGGGTTGAAAGAGAAATGTCCATTATAGGCTCATGCATTTGGGTTGACAGCACTGTTTCGGGAGGTCATGGAACCTTTAGAAGGAAGAACTGGAAGGATGTCACTAGGGAGTGAGCTCTGAGAGTTCTTAGCTGCTCTCCACTTTCAGCTCCTTCTCTTGGCTTCACACTTGCCTTCGAAGATGTGATCTCTCAGCTGCCAGTTCCTGCTGCCCTGCCTTCCTCACCATGATGGACACTTATCCCTCTAGGAATCTTGAACCCAAATAAATTCTTCCATAAAGTTGCTGTGGGTCCTGGTGTTTTATCTCTGCCACAGAGAAGTAGTGACTACATCCTATTGTTGTGAGAGGCTACTTGTTGGTTCCCAGAGGCTCAGCCCCAAAATAATCACACAGAAACTATATTATTTAAATCACTGCTTTGCCCATTAACTCTAGCTCCTTATTGGCCAACTCTTATATATAAATTTAACCCATCTCCATTAATCTGTGTATCACCATGTGGCAGTGGCTTACTGGGTAAAGTTCCAGCGTCTGTCTCCAGTGGGGCTACATGACTTCTCCTTGACTCTGCCTTCTCTCTCCCAGCATTCAAGTTTAGTTTTTCCACACCGAGCTCTGTTCTACCCTATCAGGCCAAGCCATTTTTCTTTATCAATCAATGATATTCCCAGCATACAGAGGGGGATCCCACATCATTCTGTCTTATACAAAAAGAAGAAAATAAAGCAAAACAACAACAAAAACCATTCAAGCAGGGCATTATGAAAGCAAAACCGAGGCAATGAAGCTGTGAAGTAAACAGAAAGCCTTGACATCTTCTTCTTAAGAGCAGACCAGCACTGCTGTTTCCAAAGGGACAGACTCCAGTGTCCCTACATTGTCTTCTCCCAGCTGCTCAGCCTCTTAATAGCCCAATCCCTGTTTTTTAGTAGACAGAGCCTCTTCTATACCAGTTTGGCCTTGACACTGAGGATGACCCAGAACTCCCAACCTCCTGCTTCTGCCTCCCAGAATGTTTGGATTACAGGCCTGCACCACTGCTCCTGGTGTCTGTAGAGCTGGGGATGAATGAGTCCATGGCTTCTTGCTTGCTAGACAAGTACTCCACCAACTGAGCTGTAACTCCACCCCCTCAACAGACTTCTTAAGCCTTTCTGGTCATGATCTCTTTCACTCAAGAGAGGTTCTTTTTTGTAAGAGAAGATAGTTTATTCTGGAGCCAAATATAAATGAACATGATCCAGGAATGCTGATTTGGGTTACCCCAAATTCCATGTTCCAATGTGGCAACTGTTTGATAAACCTATTTTATAGGAACCGAGAAAGTCATAAAACACTTTCCAGACATACTAGCGAAAACATCAGGTAGGTGGGACATAGCAAATGAGGAGGGTATGACTCTGCTATAAGCCTCAGATGCTGTCTGTTAATACTCTTAGCCTTTTGGTTGGAAGAGTCTGGGTTCTGTACAATGATCTGACGACTCAGTGAAGCCTGCTTATGTGGCTATTCATTAATAATCTTTTAGGAAACTCGGGTGATGAGACTGGCCTATGAGATCACTCGTCCTCCCACAGTTGGGAAAACTGTTCAGGTTCTTCATCCTTCAAGCTGCTGGCCATGAAGGAGAGACCAGCGCCAGTGTCCTTTATGCCTGCTGATGTCTAGTCATCTGCCCACTAAGCATCTCAGTGACTGGGAATGTCGAGCTGTATGTGTGATGCCAATTCCAAGCCTCAGTATTCTCTGCAGGTAGATTTGGGGCACCAACTCTCTTGAGGTTACCACATCTATGCATTTCATTCTGCTGAATTTATTTCCCCAAACCCCAGGCTCCCCCCAGTTATGGGGTTCCCATTCCTGAGCATCTACCAAAGACAAAAATCTTCCCCACCTGTGACCAGAGGTCCCCTACAGTATATTCAGCCTGCGTACTTGATACCTCAGTTGGGACCGGATGGACAGGACACCTGTGCAGAAAGATATACTTTCTCCCTGTGCTGGCATCAAAATGTGGGGTGTCTCCATTCAATCATTTGTTTGTTTATTCATTCATTGACTTCGAGAACAGCTGGGCACCCTAGGACTAGGGGGAACTAAGTCAGATAAAAATGGCCAGAACAGCTCCAGGAAGGACTTAACTGCTGCCAAGGGGTGCCAAAGAGGAAGGGATCCAGGGTGGGGAGACACAATAGATGAGAGACTGAGAGCCAGAGGAACTACTCCAGGGCTGCCTGCTACCCACTCAACTGCCCATGAGAGAAGATTCAAGGAGAGCTGCAGGAGGGAGGACCACCGACTGCTGGGGTAATGCTCTGCTTTGCATGGGAATGGTACTGGCTCTCTCTTTCACCTGAGCCTTCCTTGGGACAGGGGCCTGCCTGGAAGAGGTCTGTGCAGTGATATGGCTCAGCCAGCAAGAGGAATACTGTCCTGCCCATAAAAACTCCAGAAGCAAGATTAGCAGACTGCAGACAGGGGTTCCTCCAGTCAAGGTGCAAGGATTCAATCCAGCACCCTCTGATTGTGGAAGAAACCTAGAGACTTTCTGATCCCACTAACCTTGTCAGGCAGGGTGGACCAAACTGACAAGCAGGCTCAGAGCTGACTAAGGCTGAGTCAATCAAGTCCTCAGGGCTAGGACCAGAGCCTACTATGATCTGCAAATGAATGGAAGGCCAACTTTCAGCCATCCTTGTGAGATTACATTCTATTCCGGAAAGTCAAGGGACTGGAGAGGAAGAAGTGGTACAGGTTACATCCTGTCTTTGTCAATGTTTTATTGCTATGAAGAGACACCGTGATCATGGCAACTCTTTTTTTTTTTTTTTTTTTTTTTTTTTTTTTTTTTTTTTTNGATTTTTTTTTTTTTTTTTTGGTTTTTCGAGACAGGGTTTCTCTGTGGTTTTGGAGCTTGTCCTGGAACTAGCTCTTGTAGACCAGGCTAGTCTCGAACTCACAGAGATCCTCCTGCCTCTGCCTCCCTAGTGCTGGGATTAAAGGCGTGCGCCACCACCGCCCGGTATGGCAACTCTTATAAAGAGTTTTTTATTGGGGTTAGTTTACAGTTTCAGAGGTTTAGTCCATTATCAGCGTATGGGGAGCACAGTGGCATGCAAACAGACATGGTACTAGAGAAGTAGCTAAGAGTTCTGCATCTGGATCCATAGGCAGCAAGAAGAGTGATACTGGGCCTGGTTTGGGCTTTCAACACCTCAAAGCCCCTCCCCACCTCCAGTGACACACTTCCTTCAATAAGGTTCCATCCCCTAATCCCTCTCAAGTAGTGCTACTCCCTGATATCTAAGCATTCGAATACATACGCCTATGGGGGCTTCTTATTCAAACCAGCACACAGCCCAGTGAGAGCTGCCTAGACAGAAGGACTACTGCCCTGCACAGTGGAGGGTGAGAGCCCATGTTCCAAAGAAGAAATTCCTTGTCCTTAGACAGATTATCCTGTCCACTTGAGCTGAAGACAGTGCCCCAAAAGTCCCCAAGGACTCCTGAAGTAGGTGAGTGTTTCTATACCTGTAGAGAGGACAGAAAGGGAATCCCAGCAGAGTGGGACAGGCTCAGTGGCCAGACAACTCCAGCCCACGACAATGCCACTGGCATAAGCCTAAATCACGCTATGGATGGCCATTGTCAGTCCATGCTGAGGAACCAGAAAGATTAACAGAACTGAGACTGGAGATGTGGCTCAGTTAGTAGAGCCACTGTTTAGCATGCACGAGGCCCTAGGTTTGGTCCCCAGCACTCATAAACCTGGTACAGCAATACACATCTCTAGCACGAATTCTAGTTGGTCTTAATAAAACCTCAGAGTTAGTTATCAGGGTGTGAAAGCTGAAGAACCAGAGAAGCAGAGCAGTCAGCCACTAAAGAGTTCTTATCTCTACCAATGCTCAGACCAAAAGGGTGATCCTGTCCTCAGACTGCGTCCTCAAACTGACGACTGCTTCAGACTGGCTGCACTGAGCTCCTGTCTCCTCCCACCTTATATTCCTCTCTTCACCCAGCCATATCACTCCTATGTGCCTCCCTAGTGCTGGGATTAAAGGCGTGTGACCCCAAGTGCTGGGATCACCTTTGTGTGAGCCCTGTTTCTCTTTCAGACTGGATCAATTTCATGTAGCCCAGGGTGGCCTTGAACTAACAGAGATCCTTCAGCCTCTGTCTCCCAAGTGCTAGGATTAAAGGTGTCTGCCACTGCCTGGCCTCTATGGCTAGCTGGTATGGCTACCTTAGCACTCTGATCCTCAGGCAAGATTTTTTGTTAGATATAAGCAAAATATCACCACACACACACCACACACACATACACACACACACACACACACACACACACACACACACACACACACACCAGCAATTCTTACCCAGAAGCAGAGGCAGAAGGATTAGAAGTTCATCCTCAGGTACTCGGTGAGTTCAAGGCCGCTCTGGGCTACATCAGACCCTGTTTAAAAAGATTAGCTTCTTGTGACCACTGCTCTAGAAGGGCAAACGTTTCAGGCCCAGGGAGACAGACACCACCATGATTGATGGACTCAGGACTGCTTCCCAACTGCACCTGAAGGGTGGTGACAGGAGCCTTCTATCCAGGAAAGCAGTGGGGGATGGGATCTCTGCAGGGGACAGCTGTTCAAGCTGACTAGGACTCTGAATGTCCTAGTCACAAGGTCTGTGAGGTCTGAATGGAGGACGCAGGAGATAACGTCAAACAGAAGACCTTGGTTAGGAAAGGAAAATCCATAGTCTGGGTGTTACGGAAGCCAGCGTGACAGCCGAGAGGCTCTCCCATGTGACTCTGGACTGCCTTCAGGTGAAAGAGTGGACAGGAAGAGCTGAGCCACCAGTGCAATGGGATCACATTTGTGAAGGGACGGACATCACCTGGCCCATTCACTTGGCGTCTGTCACCAGTGGACCGACTGGATAAAGGGACAAACCAAAAGAAGTTCAGCACGTGAGGTCAGCCTGATGTAGTAACTCCTGGCATCATCCCCGAGATCACTGTCCTCCTTGGGGACATGGACCCCAGTGCCTGTCATAGCTCCTATAAGCTTATTGCACACACGCAGTCCCTTCCCACCTGCACAGCATTTAGGGAGCCAGCCAGACTCCTGCGACCCCATGGGTCACTGCACAGTGAGGACCCTCTAGACAGTGCTCCCGAGGCATCTAGGCCTAATGGCTGAGCCATTAGGACACTTGTGAGCTGGACACCCATAACCATGAAGACCCCTCAAAATGCCACTTGTCTTCCAGACCCAGAGGAGGGGCCTGCGCTGATGAACCGTGACTCCTTAAATACTGAGACCCTGCCATGAGCTGCACGTGGTGTCAGCCAGGGGATGACGTTCTCTGCCCTCAGTCCCTTAATGGTGACATCCTGGTAGGCATTCAGATCACTGAGGGAATATGAGAAAGATGTTCAAAAATGAGGAAGACACCTCCATCCTTGGCTGCTTAGACCTGCCCTGCCCCCAGTTGAGACCCGGGAGGGGACAGAAAGCCAAGGACTCAGACATTGAGCAACAGCCTGGCCACGGGACGGTTTCCATCCTGAGGACGGCAAGCATATCACCCCAAACTGTGGACTCCCCAAACCACCAAATGTCACCATGCTGTAGCCTGGACATCTGAGGACACACTCCGAGCCTCACCTTCAACTCCTCAGAAATGAGCACTTGGAGCATGTGGGCCCCCACCTCCACTTGATGCATTGCACGACCTGTGAGGGGACATCATATGCTCCTAAGCCCCCCAACCCCCCGCCCCAACAGCTGGCTTCCTGGGCATTTTGGCCTCAGCCCCACCCTGGCCAATCTATCATACAGTTTCACAATTTTTTTCCGTCTCCTACCACCCCTCCTCTGCTCCCCCCCCCCCCCCCCCCCCCCCCCCCCCCCCCCCCCCCCCCCCCCCCCCCCCCCCCCCCCCCCCCCCCCCACCCGCTTCCTCGGCCTTTTGGCCCCCCCCCCCCCCCCCCCCCCTTTCCCCCCCCTTTCCCCCTTTTTTTCCCCCCCCCCCCCCCCCCCCCCCCCCCCCCCCCCCCCCCCCCAGACTGTGAAGGCTCCTTCCTAGGGCCAGCCATTGCCACCACCGTCAGCTCCTTAGACTGTGCGGGAAGATCAGGTGCAAAACCCCTATTCCCACGTGTGCGATCAAAAATGGAAGTGCGACTCCCAGGAAAGCAGGTGGCAGAGACTCAGCAGCCCACAAGCTCCTGGGGAGAGTTCTGCAGGAGGAAGGGGAGGAGGGTAGGGGAGGAGACAAGCAGTCCTGCAAGGCAAACTAAACCCACTCCTTGTGCCCTGCCACGCCCCCAGACGTATCATCTAGAAGCAGGACAAGGGTCCCAGAGTCCTGCTACAGGGCTCACGCTCAGCAAGTGGTCTTTACTATTTGTTGGGTACGAAATACTTCCTGAGTACTAGGAATAAAATATTGAAAGATGCTTAGGTAAAAACAGAAGGGCTGGGGATTTCTTTCTAAAAACTGGACTTCCGCACTTTAGATGACAGCCAAGACAGGCTGACTGGGCTCTGGAGCCTCTGTTTCATACCCACCTAGTGGAGTGTAAGAGATGGCCCTGCTCGCAGAGGAAGGGGAATTGAGAACCAGATCTGTCCAAACCAGTGCCGCAATGACCTCTTTCCCCGAAATCATATTCTGTCCCCTCACCCTAAGAGAGGGATGGGCTCAGCCCGGAGGAACCTGATAACCAGCAGAGCGGGAGGTGCCACATCCTCGGTCCAGCACTTCCTCAGCCCCCGCGGCAGCGGAGATTCCCATGAGCGCCTAGGGCTTCGGGATGCAGTCTGTCCTCTCCTTCCGGAAACAAGCAGAGCCTGCGCACAGGTCCTAGCATCAATAATTGCCGCAAAGACCTAGCCCTTCCACCCTCCCCGGGTCTGTCCTGCAAGAGAAGGCAGATAGGCTGCACCGCAGGCCAGGTGGAAAGCGGCGGGCCACGCCAGCGCTCAGTCACCACATTTTGTGAGCATTTAGGGAAGACTTCTGGGTGCCACCGGGTCTGGGGACCGCAGCCGTGGGCGCATGGGTCGGGACTCGGATCCGAACCTCAGAGGAGGGGCGGTGCTGTTAGACCAGGGGCGCAGCCGCAGGACCCTGAGTCGAGTGGCCGGGGTTGTCCTCCCCAACCAGTAGAGACCCGCCCACAGCCCGTGGAGCGCCCCGCCCGCCGCCCGCCCCCGCCATCCGAGCCCGGCTCCGCCGCCAGGGAATCTCCAGACTGTGGCAATCTCCAGAACCTGAGGTTTCCGAAGCTCTTCGGGGTCGCTTCGCCCGGAGGTGAGTCTACGGGGCCCGGTCTCAGATGTTCACGCGTCACGCGAGGACCGGGCCATGATGCGGATGCGCTGGGAGAGAGCTGGCGGCCTTGGTCGCAGCGTCTGGGGTCTGGGCACTCGGTACCCGGGTGCGGAGTGGTTGGAGCCTGCGAGGCCCCCCGGCAGCGTGCTCCATTCCTCCCTTCCCCCAGTCCTCCCGGAATGTTTCTGGAGATCTGGGGCAGAAAGGGGCAAAGGCCCCTGCTGAGCCCTCACTGGGTGTCCCTTTCTCAACTCCACCGAAGCTGATTTGTCTGCTGGGATCTCCAGGAATACACCCTTGTAAACTAGAGCAGGAGTTGTGGGACCCTCTGACTAGGTGGATTGGTTGCCCAGCGGCAGGACCCTCCCCAGAGTGTGGAGCGGGAGCTCTTTGTCTTTGTCCGGGATTTTGCATACCGGTGCTGAGGTTCCCGCGGTTGTGCCTTGTCCCTGGCTAGCTCCGTTGACCTAAACAGGCTCATTCCCCGGCCGGCCGCCTGTCTCTAGATACCTGGCTTTCACAGGTGAGCCCTGTGAGTTTGAGGAGGAGTTCCTGGGCCCCAAGCGGCCCTGCCCAGTGGCCTGCAGATGGTAGCTGTGGACAGACTGGTCACAGACTCATCGCACTGGACTGGTTTCCAGTTCCAACCACTCCCCTGGTACCTCCCCTCAGCCCTTCTGGTCACGCTGTGAGTCCTCCTCGACCTGTTTGTGACATGCGCCAGAGCTTTCTAGCAGACAGCTCAGATCAGGGCTCCTTCGTTCCAAAACCTCACTGTGTTTAGGAAGAAAAAAAAAAAAAAAAAAAAAAAAAAAAAACAGGCGGCTTCTTTTCTCCCTGTATGTACTGCCTGGAAGCGAGAACAGGCCCAGCTGGGCTTGGCACTGAACTTGACCATCTGGGGTTTTTGCTACCCACTACATAATGTTAGTTAGCAAGGCTCAAGACAGGAGAGGCCAAGGGCTGGACCTGGAAGACATTACAACTTCATTTCCTACTGCACTCCCTTTCTCTGTCTTAGAGGACCTCCCCAAGTCTGTAAGCCACCCCTTTTCCTCTCCCACTCAACAGATGGTACCAGTGTGCTCCCCCCGCAGGAGGCCAGTGGTACTCAAAAATAGGACAGTAAAACCCAGCAAGCTGGTCCTTTCTCCAGCTTTGTCTATCCTGTGCCACAGACTCCTGCCCAGGTGCCCAGAAAAGCCCCATGGCCCACCTGCCTCTCTAGTGTGCTGAGGGATACAGGTAACCTCTTGTTGCCCTTCTCAGACCCAGGTGGAGGAATGGAGTTGGCTTCTTCTGGAAATGGGTCCTGAGCCCCACCCCCAACCTAGTATGGGCAAGGGGGGGGGGGGGGAATGGTGAAGCCCAGAGGCCTCTAGCCCCCTCCAAGAGTGTTCTGCACTGCCCTGACCTCAGGTCCATTCCCTAAGCCCCCCACTTCTGTGGCATCCTGAGAGTTCTTGGTTCCCCCTACTTGGCCTTGGGTGCCCCCAAGTTTGGGAAGAGGATGTCAACTGGAAGGTACCATTAGATGAATTTGGAGAAAGATTCTGCACTTGCCAAAAGGGATGTCAGATAAAAGCTCTTTCAGTAATTGGCCGCAAAAGCAGCAGGAGGGGGCCAGTTGTACTGAGGTAGAGGATTTGATTAGCAGCCCATGGGGCAAAGGAAAAAAAATCTGGCTGCTACAGGTTTCAAAAGGAGGAGGGGCTCTAGATGACATATGGCTTATGTAAGTGTGACTGTAGCACAAGGCTGGCTTTAGGCAGTGCAAACTGCTTTCTGATTGGTGCAGGGGCTAGGAAGCCTTTCCTGGATAAGGAATTGAGCTGTAACTTAGGTGGTCTCAATGGCTAGCCTCAGGGCAGCAGGGGGTTCAAACTGCTTTCCTGCCCTACCTGGGGCCTGAATCCTGATCTACCAAGGGGACACATGTGGCTCACTGGGGAGGTGTGGGATGGTGCTGTCTAAGCCAGGATCCTGAGTGGGTAGCCTATCCTTTAACCAACCAACTAACTAACTAACTCTCTCTCTCTCTCATTTTAGCAGGCCTCTTTGGAGCCCTCGCCAGGTGTCTGCCGCTTCCAGCATGAGGGTCTTCTTGCCTGTACTGCTGGCAGCCCTTTTGGGTGTGGAGCAAGGTATGGAGCCCTGAGACCCCAGGTCACCTTGTGTTTAAGGAGACACTTTAGCCCCTCCGGAACTACAGTCTAATGTCACTTGTCGTCTCTCTCTGATCCAGGACCGAGCATGTTGTAGTTGCTAGTTGTCAGCAAAGGGTTGGGTGTCAAGCCCCGCTCCCCCACTGGAATGGAAGCCTTCCCTGGAAGGCTTCCCCAGGACGCAGGCAGCTATCACATACAGCGTGTCCCTTTTTGCAGCCCATTCCCTAATGTGCTTCTCCTGCACTGATCAGAAGAGCAACTTGAAATGCCTGTGGCCAACTGTATGCCCGAGCTCTGACAATTACTGTGTCACAGTATCTGCTGCCGCCGGCTTTGGTGAGTACCATCCTAACCATCTCCCTGGCCTGCATCCTAACCACCATCTCCCTGGCCTGGACCAGGGATCCACAGCGCTTTCTCCATCTCCTGGTGTCCATATGTCTGTCCCCTAATCTCACTTTCCATACAGGGAATGTCAACCTTGGCTACACCCTGAATAAGGGCTGTTCCGAAATCTGCCCTCGTGAGAACATCAACGTCAACTTAGGAGTAGCATCCGTGAATAGCTACTGCTGCCAAAGCTCCTTCTGTAACATCAGCACAGCTGGCCTTGGTCTCCGCGCCAGTATCCCCATGCTGGGCCTTGGACTCCTGCTCAGCTTGCTGGCTCTGCTGCAACTGGAGCCCTGACCACCCCTGTGTACTCCCCATATTCCCCCCAGCTCAGGAAGAAAAGCAGCCCCTTTTAGATCCCAGGGGACTCTAGGAGCCTTCAGCTCCTCCTGGGTGTGTCTGGTCCCCTTCTACACTCTCTCGGCATCAGGGATGAGCACCAAATGGACCCACATCTTCTCTGTTGAAATGGGACTGGCTACCCTTGTGTCCAGAGCCAATCCTGTGACTTCCTTTGGGGAACCAGGAAAGGGGTGAAAATCTTCCTTGGAGTCTCAGAGTCAGACACACTGACGAGGATGTCTAACCGAACGAATGTACACCTGTGTGCTCAGTGTGTCTGTGTGTGAATGAAGCCACCTGGAGTCTGGGATGGGCAAAGGGGACCTGGAAGATACTAGAGCGGAAGGCCTCTGTCTCTACTAAAACTCCTTCCCCTGGCATTACTGTACCCAGGTTGTACCCATTTCAGGAGGCTGCCCGTGGAGGACTGCCACTCCCAGTGAAGGCTCCCACCCCTAGACCCAGTTGAGTCCCTGCCTGCCCTCTCTGCCCACACTGGCTTCCTGCTGCTATTCTAGTGCCTCAAATAAACTGTTCCCACCCATTTCTGCTCTGTCCTGGATGTCCTTACCCCTCTCCTACCTTGCAGAGTCTCCTTTCCCCTCCAGTCTGGAGGGAGCTGGAGATCCCACAAGCCCACAGCTCTGCATAAGAGATTCTGAAAGACCAGCCTGGCGTGGTGATACATTCCTTTAATGCTAGCGAGGCAGAAGCAGCTATCTATGAGGCCAGCCTGGTGTATATAGCAAATTCTAGGAATCCAGGCTCATTTAGTGGGATGGAGAAAGGAAGAAAGAGGAAGAGAGATAAGGGAGAGAGAGCTGGGAAGTATGCTGTCTCAGGCTGCGTAAGTCCAGCTACCCTTAAAGTGGACCCACGCGTTATTCATCCAGGGACTTAGAGGCCCGCTGTGTACAAGTCCTTCACAAACCACAGTGGTCTGTGAAGCCACAGAAGTGTGACCAGGCTAATGATATGGTTTTTGTTTTGTTTTGTTTTTCTACTAATATGGTTTGGTGTACTCCCATGCACACGCCAATTTTTTCTTCTTTTTTTTTTTTTTTTTTTTTTTTTTTGGTATTTTAAGGCAGGGTCTCACTATGTTAGACTCGCTGCCCTCAGACTTGAAGTAAGCCTGCCTCTGCCTCCCAAGTGTGGGGATTAAAGGCGTGAACCATCATACCCGACACTAAAACTTTTTTGTTTCTGAAGCAGGATCTCACTTAAATTCTAGGTAGAGGTTACAGGCAGTTGCCACTACACCTGGCTTAATGGGATTCACTGTTGTGGCTGCTGAGGGACAAGGGACTAATGGAGACAGACCTTGAAGCAACTTTCCTTGTGTCTGGGCTCCTAAGGAGGTGCCTATTTCTCAGATTTCCCCAAGTCTCTGGGCTGGCAGGTGATACTACATTGGGATGTGATCCACACAGTTTGTGGCTATGGCGATATCGGTGTCCTAGGGATACTGCCCGGGGTGGGGGGATCAAGCATGGGGACTTCAAAGGAGTCAGGATGGACTTCTGAAGTCTACGAAGGCAGTGGCTTTGTCAGACCAGGATTCCCATGACCTATATACCCTGAAGGTGTCAGAGAAAGGAGCTAGTCTCATCCCAAGTGGGTCTGCCCAGGCTCATAGTGCGAAAGAAAAAACTAAGGAAAGCAACTGTGGGGCCCCTGAGACTCAGGACGGAGGGGTGCTTGTCACAGGACTATTGAAAGGCAATAGAGAAATGTGGAGGCCAAGTCTTCTGCGGGAATCTTGGGCACCGACAGTATCCACTGTGGTGTTCATGACAGATCTAGGAAAGATTCCTAGAGACATTGACCCGTGACCCTAGCAGGTCTCAGAATTAGTGAGGAGGACCCTGGGTTAGACTCCTAGGATGTGGGAGCCAGAACGGCACCAGGCTGTAATAGGAACGCCTAACAAGCTCTGGGTTCCTCATCTTTACTTTGCTTCCTCTTGTTAGGTAGGGGAGGTGCCACAAGACTCAAACATTGAGGTCACTTGTGGTCTGGGACTCCTAAGCCACCCTCTGCTCTAGTCTGCAGGGCCACATCCTCTCAAGGCTGAAGCATGGGGCAGTGGCTGGTCTGGTCCAATTCCTCCCAGGAGAAGTGTGGTCAGAGGACCTAGAGTTCTAAGGATGACATTAGGAAAAATGAAGGCTAGGGTGGCCAGTTTCCTGATGCCCACAGCTGGTAAGAGCAGGGAGAACTGAGGGAGAGAGAAGGGCCAAGGGCCAAGTTTCACTTTCTGGAGAGGGAAAAGGCGGTGCCCCAGATTTAAGTTTCAATTTCCTGAAGTTTAGAGGCAGGAAAGTTCAGGAAGGGAGGGGAGCAGAGAAGAGGGCAGAAAAGGCCAGATAGCGGGAGGGGAGGAGGAGGAGGGTGTACACACTCCTCTCAGAGGTCTACCCAGGCTTTGAAGAGAGGTACCAGGTGTCCACCAGCCTGGTTTTGTCAGATTCAGACATCTGGTCCCAAGGTAGGAATGACCCCTCCCCTGCAGCCAATCCAACACATCTCTCTGATGGCTTCTGGGCCTATCCTGCCTCCAAGCCCTGGCCAGTGAGTAGTCAATCCAACCCTGCCAGCTGCGTCCTACCCAGCAGGTGCTTAACCTCATCGCAATGTTCCAAGGGCTCCCATGGCAGAAAACTAGAGACTGGAAACTCTAGGACCCTTCTCCACCTGAGCATCACACAACAAACTGAGCACACCCTGGCAAGGTCGAAATGAACTGCTAGGAGAGCTTCCTTATTTGGGCTTCATCTGATGAACAAAGCCCACGCAGGGAAAGCCCTCAGCGTACCAAAGTACAGCCCAAAAGGCGGGGGCGATGGAAAGGTCCTGTGAGGAGTTCTACACTCATGGTGGGTGACTTGGGGCCTCCTTAGCCCACTAGCCCACGCTCATTCCTTGGGAATGTGTTCCCTGTCTAAGCTCTATTTCTAATTCTGTGTGTCCCTGGTGTGGTCTTTAATTCGGACACACAAGAGCCTAGAGTTTACTCAGACATGCCCGCTAACACAAGTATTTTTTTTATATTTTCCTTTTCTTTATCACTTTTCAAACAATATTAAAACTTTTCTTTTTTATATTTAATAAACTTTATTCTTTTAAAAAAACAAAGACTGCAAACCAGGGGCTGGAAAGATGGTTCAGCAGTTAAGAGCACCAACTGCTCTTCGAGAGGACCCAAGTTTAAGTCCCAGCACCGACATAGCCCCTCACAACTCAATGTCTGTAACTCCAGTTTGTGGGGATATACCACCCAATTCTGTCGTCCTTCAGGGACACTTGCATGCATGTGATACACAGACATACAGACAGACGAAACACACGCATAAAGTAAATCTATAAAAGAAAAAAAGTAAAGAAAAGCCCCACTTATGAAACACCAACCCAACCCAAAGTCTAACAACTTAACAAACTTGCATACGGTTAGAACTGACATTTGAAATGGAAGCTGTGAAGCCTCACGTGAAACCTTAGCAGTATCAAACATTGTGTGCACGGTCTCAGTTAGGGTTACTATTGCTGTCATGAAACACCAGGACCAAATGCAAGATGGAGAGGAAAGAATTTATTTGACTTACATTTCTACATCACTAAAGGAAGTGAGGGCAGGAACTCAAACAAAGCCAGAACCAGAAGGCAGGAGCTGATGCAGAGGCCATGGAGGAGTGCTACTGGTTTGCTCCTGGTGGCTTGCTCAGTCTGCTTTTTTTAAAAAATAGCTTTACTATTCATTCATTCATTCATTCATTCATTCATTCATTCGTGTTCTGCCTGCATGTGTGCCTGCAGGCCAGAAGAGGGCACCAGATCTCATTACAGATAGTTGTGAGCCACCTGGTGGTTGCTCAGAATTGAATTCAGGACCTTTGGAAGAGCTCCTGGTGTTTCATGACAGCAATAGTAACCCTAACTGAGCCATCTCTCCAGACCCCTCAATCTGCTTTCTTATAGAATCCATGGCCACCAGCCAAGGGATGGCACCACCAACAATGGGCTGGACCCTCCCCCATCAATCACTAATTAAGAAAATACCTTACAAGGCTGGAGAGATGGCTTGGCATTTAACGGCATTGATTGCTCTTTCAGAGGACCCAGGATCAGTTTCTAGCACCCACATGGCAGCTCACAAGTGTGATTCCAGTTCCAGGGGACCTGACACCCACAGCCAAGCACCAATGCATAGAAAAAAATAAATTAAAAAATAAAGTGCCTCACAAGCTTGCCTATAGCCCAATCTTATGGAGGCATTTTCTTAATTGAGGCTCCTCCTCTCAGACTTAGTCTTAGACAAGGTGACATACAACTATCCAGCACATACCCTTACCCACTTTTCTTTATCTCTTTCGCGCCTCCTTCCCCACCCTACCCTCTTCTGTTTGGGATACTGGCCAAAGCTCAAGCTTGTGTTCCCTGACACTGTGGACTTTTGTCCTGTTTCCCTATCCGCCATGCCTAATTTTAAAGGCATTAACAACACGTAAGTTTGCAACTAGTGCCTCAACAAGCCAAGTTCGGTCACCCATTCTCAAAAAGACAATCTAAAAGAGTCAGTGTAGCCACATTGGGAAGAGGGACAAAGAGATCCGGTGGTCAGACCTCCCTAAATCCATCTTTGGAGTCTTACCATAGGGGTAAGGTTTAAACAGAAGACAAAATATACAGAAGTGAGCAGCAGGTCCAGCCAAGATGTGGGGGCCCTCAGGAGCTGCCCAGGCAAGATGTGGGGGCCCCCAGGAGCTGCCCAGCCAAGATACCAGGGCCTCCACCATGGCCTCAGCTCCAAGTCTGTGGAGCTGTAAATCTTTCTCCTGGGGACAAGTTCTTCCTTCTGTTCCTTCTAGGGCTTTGTTCTCCCAGCAGGAAGTTTCAGAGGAAATTCCAATGTCTTGGAATCCTTTGTTTAAGTAGTCTGCTAGCGTCAGAGAGGAGCACAAATGTCCCTATGGAATAAGTTCATTTCTCCCAGGTAGTCAGGTTCCAAAGGATTAATGTGCCAATCCAGTCAAGCCTTCCTCTCATATCTAAATTAAATTAAATTGTCCTTGAGAGCCCTCTGCTTTCCTTCCAGGTCCCGTCCCCCTTATACACACCTGCCCCAGCAATGAACTTTTAAAGTTCCCAGCCTATGGTAGCAGGCCTGGTGGCCACAAGCATCCTGGACCACTTAACCTCAGCTTCCAGAGGTCCTGGGATCCTGTTCCTTTCCTTCTCCCCCCAGACCCCACTACACACACACACACACACACACACACATTTTGATGCCAACTGGAAATTGCCAACCCAGAGCACCCCCAGGCAGCTCCTAGGCCTCTGGTGGCTAAGGGGCGTGGGGATCAGGGGCACAGTCTCCTAGGCCTCTGGTGGCTAAGGGGCGACCTGATTGCAGGCGGGGCTCTGAGCACGCCCGGAACCCTGCACGTCTCCCTGTTTTGTGCTCTGAGGACCACGGCGTCAGCCCAGACCTCTGGAGAAATTTGAAAGATGGAAGACTTGTTGGACCAAGAGCCTCAGGTATCTACCTGCCCAGCAAGTGGAAAGGTTCTGTGGGTGAGGGTTGAAGGGCAAGGAGCTGGAAGATGGGGACTCAGGTGTGGTATATGGCTGTTGTCTCATGCGCATCTAGTGACTTTAAGCTGATGGTTAACATGAGACCCGGACGTGCCACCCGTGCCCTCTCCCCTTAACAGCTGAGGCTGCTCTTATCCCTTTAATTCATGAGCAGGATGGGGAAGAAAGCGGACCAACCAGTCCCAGGAGGATCGCCCTGGCAGAGTGCCTACAAACCCGGGCTCCGCCCGCACGCGCCCTCTACTGGCAGAAGCTTTCACAACAGAGCGCATCTCGGCTTTTCACGGCATCACGCCTTTCCCCAGTTCTATGGAAGAATTCTCCCCGTAGCGAGCACACACTGAGGCCTATAACACTCACTAAAGTGACTGACCTTCCCTGTGAACAAGAGGAGGATGCCCCCATATGAGTTCCCACGAGTCCTTGGGAGTAAAATAGCACCGAGCGATCCAGGGAAGACCTAGTTTGACCTGAGCTAGGCTTTGAATCTCAGCAGGATCCTGGGATGTTGTCCTGGGGCATCCACCCCCCACCTTCCTGCTCAGACTCTGGGTCCTACATAGGACTGACCATGGACAGGGTTCCACAGGCTTCAGACAGACCGCAAGAGGCGTGGGAGAGAAGAAAAAGTGAATCGAGGTGGGGGAGGGGAGCGCCCAGAAGCTAACTTTCGGTTTCTTTAACATTTGGAAGAAGGAGGGAGAAGAGGGACCCAGAATTTGAGTTTCGATTTCCTGAACTTTAAAAGCGGGAGGGGCCTGAGATGACCTTCATAGGGAGTGGAGGAATAAGGGAGGAGGAGAAGGGGGTGGGGAAGAGCTACTTAGTAACAGAACCATTTAGGACTCTCTGGGGTCAAGTATTGCCTGTGGAGCCTCCGTGATATTCCCAGCACCCCCCCCCCTCCCTGCTGGAGGCTGGAAATGGCACACTGGGCCATATGCTGAAAGGTTGGATGGTAGCTCAGGCAGAGGAGAACGCCTGGTACCCACAGTGGGGTCTGGTTCCCACCTCACAGTCAGGTGCTGAGTTCTGGGCAGTATGGTGGGGCTCCTGGCCCCCACTGGAGCCTCTGTCCTTCCTTCTTACAGATGTGGCAGACCTACCCAGGGTTTAAAGTCCCTGTCTTCTACATCACCTTTACCTACACAGCAACATTCCCCTCGTTCAGCACCCCTATCCATTAGGGCCTGGTCAGCAATCTTCAGAGACTTGGGGTGGGGGAACAATTACTCAGGTGTGTGAGAGGGGGCAGTCCTACATCGTGTCAAGGAAGATCAAGGAAATTCCTTCTTTAATACCCTGTTCCCTGGGCTGGAGGGAGGGTGGAGAGTCTGGACTTTGGAAGAATAAAGCTCTCAGAAACTTCACTTACTCTTCTTTTGCTTGTTTTTGATTTCTCTTTTTGTACTTCTTGTGGGGCTATTTTTGTATGTTTGGTTTTTGTTTATCTTGTTACTATTTTGATTGCTTTTTTTTGTTTTGTTTTTTTTTTGTTTTGTTTTGTTTTTTCGAGACAGGGTTTCTCTGTGGTTTTGGAGCCTGTCCTGGAACTAGCTCTTGTAGACCAGGCTGGTCTTGAACTCACGGAGATCCGCCTGCCTCTGCCTCCCAAGTGCTGGGATTAAAGGCGTGCGCCACTACTGCCTGGCTTTGATTGCTTTTTAAAGAGAGAAAAAAGCGAACATAAAATTGGGTGTGTAGGGAGGTGGGGAGGATCTGGAAAGAATTAGGAGAGGGAAAACACGATCAAAATAAGATGTATGAAAAATTTTTTCAGTTCAAAAAAAGCTATTGTATACTGGGCAGTGGTGGCACATGCCTTTAATCCCAACATTCGGGAGCAGAGGCAGGCCAATTTCTGTGAGTTCGAGGCCAGCCCAGTCTACAAGAGCTGGAACTTCCAGGACAGGCTCCAAAGCTACAAAGAAACCCTGTCTCGAAAAACAAAACAAAGCCATTGTAAAATGGAATTTCTCAGGGGTGGGGTACATTCAGAAAACCACTGTTTCACACAGTGTACAAGTCCCTGAGGCAGGGTACAGTCTGACTTAATGAAGTGCGCTGCACAGCAGCTAAGAGGTGGAAAACAATATATATAAACAATATATATCTGGCTCCTCTGTTGCCACAGTAAAAAGAAGTGGGCAGCCACATTCCTGCCTGTGACCTCAGGAGGATAATCTCTGGGGTTAGGCAGCTCTGTAGGCTCTGGCCAGGAGCTCAGAAGGATGCCTGTAGTGGTTTTCCAGTTGATTTAGGGATGGGCAGTTGGACTGAGGCTCTAGGAGTCTTAGACTCTCAGTTTCTCAATGTTCGGGGTCAGCCTTTCCAGCTGGGCTCACTCCCGGCAGGGAGGGGTGTAGCTTTGGGAAGACTGGGTGTAGAAGGCAAACTTAGCCTGAAGTGTTTGCCACTGGGATTCAAGCAGGGTCCACCAGCTTCTTTCCGGAAGAACAAGGGCTTGTCAAAGTCAGGGAGCCTGTACCTAGTGGACCTAGTGGCCGGGTACCTAGTGGACCTAGTGTCTGGGTAGCTTACGGTTTCTGGAGGATCACCAGGCCCTCTTTGGTCCTGGCCACTCCTGTCTCATTAGTCACTGCTCTTGCTCAGCCTGTGTCCTTCTAGTCTACCCCTGTACTGGCTCTTTAGGGACAGGCTCTGGCTTTGTTATGATTTCTGTTGCTATGAAGAGGCACCATGACCACGGTGTATTATTGTTACTGTTATTTCCTTCTTATTAAGGAAAAACATTTAATTGGGATGGTTTATGTTTTCAGAGGTTTAGTCTGTTATCGTCACGGGGCAACATAGTGGCATGCAGGTAGACATGGCGCTGGGGATAGAGCTGAGACTCCTACATCTTGACTTGCAGGTAATAGGAAGTGGCCTGTGTCACTGGACACAGCTTGAGCACACATCAGACCTCAAAGCCCACCTCCACAGTGACAAGCTTCTCCAGCAAACCCACACCTCCTAACAGTGCCACTCCATTGGGAAGTCATTTTCTTTTAAATTACCACATTTCACTCCCTGACCCCTGA
Organism: Alexandromys fortis; assembly: GCF_014885135.2. NCBI lineage: Eukaryota > Metazoa > Chordata > Mammalia > Rodentia > Cricetidae > Alexandromys > Alexandromys fortis. Next base: position 1,887,062 of record NW_026067930.1, on the reverse strand, counting down.
AGGACTGTAGCTATATCATAATGCAAAAAAAAAAAAAAATGTATTTAGTCCAACTTCAAAAGTCCCCATTGGAGTTGGAATTTTCTTTGGGCCACCAATCAGCTCCCAAATAAAGACACAGAGACTTACTATTAATTAGCTTAGCTTTGTCCCACTAGCTCTTTGAACTTAATTTTTAAAAAAGATTTATTTGTTATGTATACAGTGTTCTGCCTGCATGTATGCCTCCAAGGCAGAAAAGGGCGCAGGTCCCATTACCGATGGCTGTGAGTCACTGCATGGTGGCTGGGGATTGAACTCAGGACCTCTGGGAAAACAGCCAATGCTCCTAACCTCTGAGCCACCCCACCAACCCTCTTCTAACTTAATTTAACCTGTTGCTATACATCTACGTTTTGTCTCAGGACTTTTGACCTTTCTTTTGTTCTGTATGTTCTGCTTTCCTGCTTCCTCCATGTCTGGCTGGCCCCTGACATCTCCCTGACATCTCCTTTTCTTTCTTCCCTGAGCCTAAATTTCTCCTCCTACTTACTCTCCCTGCCCAGAAGTCCTACCTATATCTCCTCCCTTGCTATTGGCCATTCAGCTTTTTATTAGACCATTCAGGTACCTTAGGTAGGTAAAGTAAAACAGCAACACATTTTTACATAGTTAAGCAAATGTAATACATCTTCATATAGTTAAACAAATATTCCACAATGCCCCATAGTCTATCACAGTCTCAACAATGTTTTAAAATCCAAATTTCAAAGTCTCTTTGCATCTCTTAACTGTAATCTCCTATAAAATCAAAGTCAAAAAACAGACCACATACTTCCAATATATAAAGGCACAGTATATACATTACTGTTTCAAAACAGGGAAGGGAGCATAGTGAGGAAATATTGAACCAAACAATACCAAAAAAACAGTTGGTAAACTCCAAACTCTGCATCTCTACTTCTGATGTCAAAACACTTTTCAGATCTCTAACTCCTTTCAGCTTTGTTAACTGAAACACACTTCTTCTTGGACTGGTTCCACTCCCTGTTAGCAGCTCTCCTCAGCAGGTATCCCAGGGCTCTGGCATCTCCAAAATCTTGGGTTCTCAAGGCAATCCAGATTTCACCTTCACAACTTCACACCTGTCCTTTCTAGGCCTCCATTTAGGGTGGCATGCAGGCAGACAAGGTACATGGGCTTGGGCTGAAAGTCTTGATACGCAGGCAACAGGAAGTGGTCTGTCTCACTGGGCGTAGCTTGAGCATATATGAGACCTCAAAGACCACCTCCACAGTAACACACTTCCTCCAACAAGGCCACACCAACTTCTACAAATCCTCCTAATAGTGCCACTCCCTTTGAGGACCATTTTCTTTCAAACCACCACAGGCTCCCTCCAAGTTGTTGCATAGGAGAGACGGTAGACACCTACAGCAAGAGGACATAGCCCTTGAACAGTGATATTCCAAGTACTGCTGCATACAGCCTCGGGCCCTGGGGAGGAGTTCCTGTTTTGTGGTGAACCAGAATTAGACATTCCAGGATTAGGAGCTGAGCATGCCACAGCTTTCCAAGCAGGGCCCCCCACCTGAGAACCTTGGGTAGGATGGGCCGTGTCTTAGTTAGGGGTTTTATGGCTGTGAAGAGACACCTAGAACATAGCAACTCTTACAAAGGAAAACATGCTGTTGGAGTGGTTTGCTTACAGTTTCAGAGGTTCAGTCCATTATCATCACGATGGGGCGCTGACGGCATGCAGGCAGCTGTGGTGCTGGAGTAACTGCAAGTCCTGCATCTTGCAGGCAACAGGAAGTTAACTGACACACTTGGTGGTGTCCTGATCATAGGCAATCTCAAAGCCTGCCTGTTGTAATTTAGAAAAAAAATGGCACAAGAAAGAAAGACGCCTTGTGACAAAGCTCAGGTGGAGGGGTTGTTTGTTTGTTTTTTAATCGGGGGTGGGGGGAAATGAATGGAAAAAGAGGGGAGGGGAGAAGGGAGACCAGTCTCTGAGGACAGGAGTAGTAGGAGAGAAGAGATGAGAGAGACAGAGACAGAGACAGAGAGGGACAGACAGACAGATGGAGACAGAGAGAGGTGGGAGGTGGGCAGGGCCCTTTTAAAAGGGAACATAGTGAATGCGCACAGGACAGGTGCTCTTAGTGGCTACAGCTGAGGACATATACCCCAAGGTCAGGCCAGTACAGATGCCTGAATACACTGCCCCCACAGTAACACACTTCTTTCAACAAGACCATACTCCCTCCAACAAAGCCACACTTTCTAATAGTGCCGTCCCCTATGAGATTATGGGGACCAGGTACATTTAGACTACCACAGGAGGGAACAGAGATCTATGTTTGTCCCTGATATGACAGGAAAAGTATTGACAGGCTGGTAACATGTGGTTCATGAACGAATTCACCAAGGCAAAAAGGAAGGAGTAAAGGGTGTATTAGAAACCCTGGCACAGGCGCCGTAGGCTGAATGGTGAAGAGACAACGCTGTGCAGAGGCATTCCAGGGGCTGCTTTTGCAGGGTATAGAATTCTGCTCAAGCAGTCAGGTGGTATCTGAATGTCACCATGCCCTGGTTGTGTTGGCCTTTTAGGGATAGACAGGTGTGGAGCTCACATCTGATCTTGCTAAGGAGTGAGGACCGTCTCCTCTCAGGACTGCAGATGTAGCTTATTAGGGTGCCGCCCTTCTGAGAGTCTAAGTTACTCACTGAAGAGTGGATTTCCTCACAATGGTGTTGGGAAGCCCTGAGACAGACCACAGCAAGGCTTGCTCAGGGAAACTGTAACAGGGCCCCAGACCTAAGCACCCTTACATTGATTCCATGATGACCATACCATTCAGGCTGTAAAGAGATATAGACAGCCCCGCCTGCCAAAAGTAAAACAAAGCCCTAACTTGTGAAAGTCCTTAAGCTGGGTTTTTGGCTTCTGTAGGTCCACTTCTGGCTAACTGATCTTATTAACTGAAGTGTGTCAACCCAGAACATCTTAAAAGCTTATCCTGAGGAAGGCTCAGTACTACACTGGGATCCTGAACACTCAGCATAGTTGCTGGCTGGTTAATAAAGACTTTTGATTGGCTTAAACTATGTCGTAGCAGTCTTCTCTGGTGAATACCCCACAATGTAACTTTGTCTGGCCCTGATTGGAGATACAATGTATTTGCCAAGGTTCTCTAGAGGAACAGAGCTGATGACTTGAACATACATACGCCTGCAGCCTGTGGCTTGGCTAGTTCAACAGTGGCTGTCTCCCAAGGGAAAGGCCAAGAACCTGGTAGTTTCCAGTCTATCAAGAAATCCTCCCACGTATTCCCAGCTCCATGGGTTTTGGTTGATTTCAGATGTAGTCAAGTTGACAACCAAAACCAGCTATCATAGTCCTGAACCTAGACTCCTTGGATCTGAGGAACACCAGCACTGGTCCATCGCCATCATTATTTCAAGGATCTGAACCCACTCCAAATGAGGACAGTGATCTCTGCTGCCAAGGCTGCCTCTGGACCAGAAGTCATCACGTGGGACATGACAACAATAACTTCCTCCCAGTGAGGCAAGACAAAAGAATAGGGACAACTATGGGGACTTGGGGAAGGAAAGGAGCCCCAACCCAGGAGTCAGGTTGAAGCCTCTCACCAACTGGGAAGCAAGAGCTCTGCAGTTAAAAGCACTGGGTGCCCTCGCAGAGGACCTGGGTTCAGGGCCCAGCGCCCACATGGCCACTCACAGATAACTCTGTCACTCTATTTTCAGGTGATCCTGTGGCCTCTTCTGACCTCCTCAGACACCCCCATGCATGCACAGGGTGTACATACATACAAGCAGACAAACATTTGAACCCAAAAGCATGCATACCAGAGAAGTGTGGTATGTGTGTACTCGTGCTAAGGCAGGACTTCACAGACACATAGATGACTCTACTTCTTGAAGAACTCTGACACATTCCTTTGTTTTGATTGGATAGGCCGCACTAAACTACATGACAGCATTTATTTATTTGTTTGTTTGTTTATTTATTTACTTGATTGTTCAAGACTGGGTTTCTCCATGTAGCATTAGAGCCTGTCCTGGAACTTTCGCTGTAGACCAGGCTGGCTTCAAACTCACAGAGCTTCGCCTGCCTTTGCTTCCTGAGTGCTGGGGTTAAAGGCAGGCGGAGTGGTTGGATCACATCTTTAATCCCAGTATTCAAGTAACTGAGGCAGGCTGATCTCTTTGAGATTGAAGCCAACCTGGTCTACTAGTGAGTTCCTGTCACAAAACAAAACACACAAACAAACAAACAAACAAAATCACAACTGAACGACCTCCCCAGAAGCATCACAGTTTTTTTTTTTGTTTGTTTTTGTTTTAAGTGCACAGTTCACACTTCTAAAACACACAGAATGGCCAGGGAGGTATTACACATCTATAACCCTAACACTTTGGAGGCAGAGGTCAGAGGACTGCAACAGAAGCAAGGCCCAATATGGAAGATCATTCCAGAATCCTTATTCAAGTTTCAGGTCCCAACCAACACCTGGGCCACATTCCTGGATCTATACTTGTCCAGGGCAAGAGGTTGCAAGGACAAGGGCTTCCCTGGTTGGGTAATAGCTCTACTTTAGAATATCTTCACCTTGACCAAATCTCAGATCTTCAGGACCTTCCAGGGTGGGGGTAATGTTCATAGCACCCAAATATCCAGGGTGCTGCCCATATTCCATGAGGACCCCATGGCGTTGACCATATGGGCTCTGGTCATCTCTGGGGCAGTGACCACCCGAGGACAAAAGGAAAGAGCAATGGTGGATTCCTGGTTGTCCCTTCCCAGTGTTGGCATCCAGTATGGACTGGGACCCCAGGAGAGGCAGGGTGAGAAACTGGTTGCTCTGAGTCAGGCCATGAGCCCCTGCAGTAGATGGCCTCCAGCTCTGGATTTAAAGAATCTGAGCCAGGTGGTGGTGGCTCACACCTTTAATCCCAGCACTCAGGGAGACAGAGACAGGTGGATCTCTGTGAGTTCCAGGCCAGCCTGGTCTACAGTATGAGTTCCAGGACAGGCTTTAAAACTATGGAGAGGGGCTGGAGAGATGGCTCAGAGGTTCTTCCAGAGGTCCTGAGTTCAATTCCCAGCAACCACATAGTGGATCACAATTATCTGTAATGAGATCTGGCGCCTTCTTCTGGCATGTAGGTGGAGCACTGTATACATAATAAATTAAAAAAAAAAAAGAATCTGGCAGGGCAAGACCTATCCACCATTGAGGGCTCGCCTCCTTAACTGATCCCTTCCCCCAACACAATCAAGGGCTCTTGGGAAATGGAGGAACCCTCTCTCTGTCCCCAGTATCAGCTCTGATGGAAGGCCCACCCAAACCAAGGGATACACCACTCCGATCTGGGTAACATGAGATAGATATGGGGCTGGCTGAAAGGGCAGAGATGTGGGTCAGCAGTCAGGCCTCAGTGGACCCAGGGTAGCAAAAGAAAAGTGAAGTTCTTGGCTAGGAAGACAAAGGGTTTATTGAACTCAACTTTGAGCAGTATGTAGGAGAAACCCACAGGCGCCCAGAGATTCATGTGTAAACAGCGTGGGCACAATGCCTTGGAATCCTTCCCCTTCCTGGTACTGTCCACCTGCCTCCAGAACCAAGAACAGCAAGCCACAGCAGAATGGCATTCTGAAGGACGTGGTGATAGGGCCTAAAAGTTGAAGCAAAGTGGCCCACACCTTAACCCCACTTCAGGGTTTTTATAACTCATAATTCATCATGAGAGGGCTCCAGGAAGGAGTGATTACACACGGGGATAGGAAGATGAGGGCCAGAGTGGCAGGAAGGACCATCACAACCAGGCCTGCAGGAGGACCGACCCCAGGCTAAACAGAAGCACCCCTGCCAGGGTCCAGATGCTGCCCCCAGTGGCACCTGCCGCATTGCAGAGGTCTGTGTTACAGCAGGAAATCTTGGAGTTGACGGTGACGCCCAGGATTTCCAGAGTTCCAGGAGACTCCTTATCGGGGCAGGTGGGAGAGCAGAACTTGTTTATTAATGTCATTTTGTAAGAATCTGGAAGACATAAGGGAGTGACCTCATAGGGTATGCAGGAACAACTCAACACCCCAAAGTCTGGGGCACTTGCCACCAGGTCTGGATGGCCCAGCCTTGCCTCTAAGGCACATTGAAGTTGGACATGGTAGCTTACACTTGTAATCCCAGAACTTGGAAAACTAAGGCAGGAGGATTGTTATGAGTTCAGATCCATCCTGGGCTACATGGCAAGTTCTAGAGCAAGCATGAGGCTGGAATTTCAATCATCAGAACCCATGTCAAAGATAGGCAGCCATGGTAGCCTACTTGTAATCTTAGTGCTCATGAAGCAGACACGGGGAATCCTGAGGTAAGTTCACTGACTAGACTAGCTGAATCTGCAAGCTTGGGGTTCAGTGGGAGACCCTGCATCAGTAAATAAAACAGTCATCAAGGAAGATGCCCAGTGTCAACCTCTGGGCTCCACACACTTGTACCCCTAGTGCACGTGCACCCACACTTGTCTACACACATGCACTTACACACCATGTGCTGGGAAAACAGCTCAGTCAGTAAAGTGTTTGCCACACGGAAGCATGAGGACCCGCGGTCCATCCCCAGCACACATGCAAAAGCCAAGCGTGGGAGTGCACATCTAATTTCTGTGCTGGAGAGGTGGAGCGGGAGCTTTCACCAGCCCCACTGGCCTGGGGGGCAAATCCCAGGTCCCACATGGTAGTTCACAACCATCCATAACGCCAGTTCCAGGGAACCCATCAAACATTCCTTTGCATGAAATGAAACAAATAAAGCTTAAAACTAGACAGTACCTGAGGAATGATACTTAAGGTTTATCTCTGTCCTCGCCATGTGTGCACCCACACACATAGGCAAACACACACAAACACACACACAGACACAGACACAAAAGACATGGCACAGTGCGAGATCACCCACATGGTGGCTTAGCACAAAGGGCAGCCAGGAAGAGCTGTTCCCCAGGAAGTTGGATCTAGGAGACCTACTCCAGGAGACAGCCAGGCTGTGGGAAGGAGCAGGAAACTGGATAGCAGGTTGAGGCTACTCCTGCTTTGTCTATCTAGAGGGTAAGCCTAGAAACTGACTCTGTGGGGGAATCTGCTGTGTCCTAATGTCTCCCAAGTCTTTTCTTTAGACTAAATCTTCTGATTCCTTCATTACATGCAAAGAGTCACTAAATGCCCCCAGTTCTCCAGGTCCTTGATTGAGCCTGTAGGGCCCTAGACATAGGGTAAGGACAGAAGCCACACATGACTAGTATGGGTGGGGGAGGGGAAATGATGATATCCATGCATGCCATAGAGGCAGCCCTGCTCAAGAATCTACCTCCCAGCACATACCTGGACCCCAGGGCACACCCCACAGCCCCCTGCCCCTACAGGAGCCCCACTCCAACCCCAGGAGGCCCCTGCTTGGAGGGAGGGGAACTATGGCCCACAAACAACTGTAGCCCACAAGTGCTTGGAACTTTCCTCAAAAGCCCCACCCCGCTACACATCTTCATACAGGCCACGGGGAACTCACCCATAGTGGATTTTATCTCCTCAGTAACGCAGACGCCGTTAGGGTAGGAGCAGTTGACTTGTTGGCAAGTCTCAGGTGTGTACTGAGGGCACTGGTAGCAGCGCAACCCCTGAGCTGAGAAACAGGCCAATACATGAGGGTCAGGGCATGGTCTTCCTAGACTTGTCCCCTGCTCGCACCTGGCTTTACTTCCTCACAGCTGCTGGGCTATATATAGGACCGAGCAGGGACACCCCTCCTCAGTCACCTCCACCAAAAACAGGCATGAACCAAGAGCCACAGCTCTTCAGATAGGCTGCGTATTGCTGTCGCAGGCAGCCAGCCGCAGGACAGACCTGGACCCCAAGAGGTAATAGAGAAACAGTCCTCATAGCAGGAGGATTTGGGTACCTCCTGTCTGCTGAGATGGTGAGAGGGTGAGGGAGTAGGTACCGGGGCATACAAGGGCCTCCAAATGGGGAAGACTCTTCTGACCTGTTGCATAACAGGGCACTGGACTTCCCAGAAGACAGCTGCAAAGTCAGGGTTCACCATGAGACCCCCCCCCTTATACAGGTGTAACTGTAAGTATGGAGGTTTCTGAGGGCTCTTAAAGAAGTTCTAGCACTGGGGGCTTCATGCGGCTGGCTTAGAGGATACAACAGGGTCAAATGTAATAATGTAAGGAATGCCAAAAGTTGAAGGTGCCAAAAACTCCTTGACTTGGCAGTTGGGCCAGGAAAAGAAGCCTCTGCCAGCTTGCGTACATACAGGCTGGCTGGGAAGCAAGGGCAGCAGGGTACTCTGAGGACAGGGGCCCTTGGTGGCCAGGGTTTGCTTAGGCCTCGAGAAAGAAATGAGAGAGGGATGGAGGGTGCACTTGTTCTGAGGCGATGGGTCCTGAGGAGTGTGGGGCAGCAGCTCACAGACAGAGCCCCACACTCCTACTAACTGGTGTGTGAAAACTGCAAGGCAGTTTAGAGGCCCAGGAAGCCACCCCAGCACATGAGAGTTCACCCACCACCAACCAACCCACACAGGGCACCCCCATGACTCCAGTACACCTCAGGCACTAGGCACACAATGAAAATGCCAGGGTACCTTCAACTCTGGGGCCATTTTCCATCTCACCTTTCTCTGCACACAGTAGGCTCACCAGCAGGAGGAGCACACCGGTCTTCATAGTGTGGGAACGGTTCATCCTAGAAGGGGGTACACAGACAAGACCTTGAGAGTTGGAGCCAGTTAATAGCAAACCCCCCAATCATATCCCTGGGGCTCTCACATGTCCTGGACATGGCTGGGTCACCCACTCTTCCCCACTGGCAGCCCTCCACACGGCTTCCCTGAGGAACAGTCGCCTGTGTCTCCTGTCTGCTCAGCTTTTCCTTCCTAATCTCCAGCTTCCACCCACAGTCATATCCATCCTGGGGGCTTCTCCCTATGCGTGCCACCCAGCAGCCCCATCCTAATTCCTTTCCTCACATCCTCTCTGTGACCAGGCTGCAGGCAAGTTGCAAAGTTCCAACTAGATGCAGGCAGAGATAAGCAACTCGGTTTATGAAATGCCCTCCCTCAGCTCCTCCCAAGAGGTGGGTTTCCGTTAGGTACTTCCTCCAGGCTATGTTTATTGCCTAAGAATTAGCGAGGCTCCTCAGAGACTTGGGTGAGCCAGATCTGACCAGCTCTTAGGGAGGGACCATGCTGGTACTGGAAGGCTAGGAAGAGCTGAAGAACAAAAGGAAAGTGGTCAGTGTTGTCTCTCTTTCAGAAAGCAAGGGAAGGAGGCAACTTACCCAGCCTCTTCCTGTTTCTAAATGAAAGGTATATCGGGGTTACCATGACTCAGAACCCCACTGTCTTCCTTACTATAAGTAGGTAAGCAACTGGCAAGCACAGGGTGCTTGGCTCTGGTGAAGAAGCCCCCAGCGGGATCATGTACTCACAGTGTGAGAGCCCTGAGTCAAGAACTGATAACTGGGGTGGGAGAGTGTTTCATATATTTAGGTGACATCTGGGGCTTCAGGTGCCATTGGCATTTTGTGGCTAGAACCAGGCCCAAGACAGTTTTATGCAGAGGATGAATGACCTTAGCATCCCCACTACTGCCCAGAGTGGGGAGACCTGCCTTGAAGAAACCTTTGTTTTTTAAAAAAAAAAAAAAAAATCATGTTAATTTTCCCTGGCAATCCAGTTTGGCATGCTGCATGTCCCTACATCTATGAGGTCCAGATCCAAGGTGTCCCACAAAGGACCTGAGTTTCCTTGACCTTGAAGTTACCTCCATGTGGTGATGTGGTATTCCAAGATTTAAAACTTTTCTATAATGAGCCAAGTATTGATAGCAGCTGGGGCTCAGGCCTGGCATGAGCAGCAAGCCAGAGACTGAGTTCCCTAACTTCATGGAACTTAGAGCCCAGTGAGTGGCCACACTTAGTGCCTGCAGGTGACAGAGATGAGACCAGGAAGGCTGGGCCCAGAAAGAGAGCTGAGCTGGAAGATCATCCCGAGACAACACAACAGCAAAAGAACGGGTGTACTCAGAGGCCAGAGGCCAAGCAAGTCCCAAAGAGGAACCCAGAAGCAGTAAAGTGAAGCCCATTCACTGAAGAAGGCCAGTCTCCAAAGGGAAGGAAGCCAGAGGCTCAGAGAACACTGGTAGATTCTCCCGATGGAAGCTGCAGGGCAGAAATAGGAGTCTCTCTCTTTCTAGGAAGGACCATCAATTGTTTCTGGCTGGGGCCACCCATGTTCCTCTAACTCCAGGGCCCAGGTTTGTCTAATCAACACACAGCTCTCCACCTTAACACCAAGAACAGCCCCTCCCTGTCACTCTGCAAGCTATGAGGCAAGCAGACCAGTTCACCACCAGCACCACTCCACCCCTCCGCACCCCAGAACAGTGGTGGGAGGAAGAAAGAAATCAGGAAAAGCTTTCTATATCACACCTTGGCACGCTGCCCCAGGCATCGGCTCATGCAGAACCAAGTGCGGGCGTTACCAAGAGCAGCAGCCTGCAAGCACCTGTTCGCTTAACGTATTCCATGGGAAAATGTGAGCAGACATAGGGCATCAATGACAGACCCTAGGTACCATCCCACCCAATTTTATCTTGGTGAGCCAGTGTGCTTCCGGGGTTTAGTTGCGGAGCATGGGTGAGGTCAGGTCACTGACAGAAAACACAGACAACGGTTATCTATGGTTTATAAAGAGGTAGTAGGGGACCGGTCCCACAAGGGGTGGCGGTGGTCACCCGAGGCCTCAGCAGGAGACAGACATATAGATACGCCATGCAGAGAGAGTTTGGGTATAGAGTTTATTTAATGGGTTATGGAGGGGGAACAGAAGGGGAAGAAGAGAAGAGGAGAAGGGGGAGGAATGAGAGAGGCAGAAGCTACCTCTCCAGAAGAAGGGCAGAAAGAAGGGGGGGGGTGAGAGTGGGTGGAGCTTTTCTCTTAAAGGGACAGATTACCCAGGCGACAGACCAGGCCAGCCGATTACAACCCCCAGGCGGTTGCCTCTCCATGACGTCTCATACCATCATGACACCAGTGTCAGGGAGTCCCTCTTTCATGCGATCTTCCACGTCCTCTGTATTCTAATATCTTCTGAGACCCCTCGTAGCTGGAGGAGAACAGGAGGGAGTAATGGCCAGAACCCCAGGTGAGGGTTCTCCCTCCTTCTGCTCGGGGTATCTGGAGCTCATTACCACAGACCTGTCACTGTTTTTGCTCTTCCGACTCCATTGCTGTGTGGCTACTGGGGCAAGAGGCTCAGAGATGGCAATGGGACCATCACCTTCTCTTTGGAGGAAAAGGACATATAGCTACAGCGCCCCCACTCTTTCTCTAGCAGTCTTAAATTAGGGGTTCTTTTTCTTTTCTTTCTTAGCTTTGGTTTTTTGAGTTAGGGTTTCTCTGTATAAGATCTTGGCTGTTCTATAGTTTGCTTCTTAGACGAAGCCAAGCTGGCCTCGGACTCACAGAGGTCCACCTGCCTCTGCCTCCCAAGTGCTGGGATTAAAGGCGCGCGCCACCACCGCCCGGCTTATACTAGGGGTTCTAATGAGTTCCCCAGTTTCCATCCAGTATCTCTGCTGAGTAGCCCACTTTCCTTAGTGGTGGACTTTGGTCCAGATGATTGACAGGCCCGCTTAGATTAGCTCTTTGGGAGAGGACAACAGTGCGCTTCTGTAATCTTCCTTTGGGGTTCCACCCAGAGTTAGGGGTACCAGATGTGATCAGGCTTGTGTGCCAGAAGCCAGGTGTTCAGCAGAGTGGGCTACAGGAGAACACACACCCAGCCCTCCTCTTCCTGCCACCCAGCTCAGCGAGCCACCAGACTGAGTCACCCGGCACAGGTCAAACATTAACCGAGCTCATTCCTCTGTGAAGTAGCCAGTCATGTGCCTCCCTCAGTCACACAGTAGCGGTTAAGTAAGAGGTTCACTGTTAATTAATTGCACTTCCTCAGAATGCAATGCCCTCCACACCCCTCCCCTCCCCTCCCTCCCCCTCCCCCTCCAACCCCCCACCCCCCACTCCCCCACCCCCCCGCAAAAACCAGAGACCTAAGGGCGGCCCCTTGTGTGACAAGAACAAAGCCACTAACTGGTGACAAGAACAAAGCCGCTAACTGGTGTTGGGCCGCCTGCTGGCATTCAGGAATCTCTCTGAAGGAAGACTCAACTCAGTTCCTCTGTTTGTCTCAACCCCTCACCACTCCCCATCCCCCCAACTTAAAGATTAGAAGGATATTTAGCTGGAGAAGTCCCTGTAGCTGAATTCCTGCTGGTCTGGGGCCCAAGAGATAGAAACTAGCCCTAAGCCCCGCTGGACAGCATCAGGCCTAGCTCCAGAATTAGCAGGAGTTTCTTTTTACAGATCCCTTTGTCACCCTACGTAAATCTTGTCTGAGAGTTTCCCAAGGATACAAAGCCTATGCAAAACTTGGTTGGGAGGGAAACCCTGAAAATTGTGGTATCTCTTTTTATCGAGACTTTGCGCTTGGCACAACGGTAAATATGAAAAAAAAATTTTAAATGCTCTTGGATGAAGGGAGGGTGCTTCAGTCTATCGAGGCTGGAGATCCCCTGCAGCCACAAAAGGCTAAGTTCATTCTCAAAGTGTCTCTGAGCTTTCTTTAACAGACCCATGTGAACTCACAGCCATGATAGCCTGCCACAGACCCGCGTGAACCCACAGCCGCACCTGCCACAAGGCCCTGAGGATAGTCCCACTTTCGTGATCAGTCCTGGACCACACCTCCCGTTTCCTTGGCAATATCCTGATTTTCAAAAAATGGGAAACGGCACAGTTGCCCCTCCTTAAAATCTGAAATTCCAAATACAGAGAGGAGGGTAGAGGTGGGAGGGGTTTGTTTACGTTCACTAATGGAAAGTTGTCTCCTTCAGTGATTTGGAGATTTTTATAAAACCACTTTTATTTAACCTCTCTCTCCCTCTCCTTCTCTCTATTAGTTTTTTTGAGACAGGCTTTCTCTGTGTTGCCCTGGCTGTCCTGGAACTTGCTCTGTAGACCATGCTAGCGTCAAACTGCCTGTCCCTGCCTCCTGAGTGCTTTCACTAAAGACTTAACTAATTCTCTTCATTCATCGACACTGTTGCAGGATTTGGGGGTCCAAAGATCTGAACTGTACCTCTGATTCTGCGTGGAAACAAAAACTATGATCATCCAAACACAATGCCACCCTTTCCCCTAAGAGTTAATAACCTATCACAGCCGGGAAACGGGGCAACGGGAACGGAGAGAAATGAACACGCGCGTGCTTATGGACTAGCTGGTGCTCGCCTCAGTTCCTCCACGTCTATGTGTATAGTTCTGGACTCCATACCTAGGGAATGTCCCACATCTGTAGTACAGAACTTAACTCCCAGCTCTGAGAAGCGGGAACCCAGAAGTGTAGCCTAAAATAAAGCTTCCTGTGCTAAGTTTCTTTCTGTTACGGAAGAAATGAAACTAAGTGGGTAAGAGCAGTAGCTTCTGCCCTTCCTCTGCTGTGACCCTTTAATACAGTTCCTCACATTGTGGTGACTGAAAGGTTTTTACACCCCTGGGCTGACACAATAATCCAAATCAGACCAAATCAAACCAAATTAGAAAAAGCCCAGGTTTAATGGACGCCAGCATTCCTGGGTGGGCTTCCGGGTCATCAGAGAGGAGATGGGGAAGGAAAGGCCTGGAAATGACGTGTTTGTTCTCAGGGGGGCAGTTTAAACAGCCTGTGGGCTGGGATCTGAAAATGGGAAAGGGGGCAAAGGAAAAGCTATGCTTTTTGTGGTAGGACCCAGAAAGGTGGGCAGACTCAACACGCAGGGGGTTTTGAGAAACTGCATAGATGGAGGAGTCTGTGTGAGCACAAAGCTTCTATGGGGGCTAATTATGCCTCCCGTCTGCTGAACATGTCTTTAGGAGAATCAGCTTAGCTGAGATATGGTTTCCTGTCCAGGACAACCCACTTGGATTAACACTCTAAGCGAAGTAAATTTATCATCTTTTGGGCAATTTAGGACATTGAGTTGAATGGGAGTGGGGGGTCCTTGAGTGGAATAGAAACTTCTAGCTTCAGGCAAATATAACTTGGAGGGAGGTGGTGGCATCTAGGGTCCCAGAGCATCAACTACTAAAGCCACTCTAGGTTAACGGCTTCTGGAGTTTTTGTCTCGTGACCTCAAATAATGAGCTTCTCAGCGGACAGAAGGGAGGGTATCAGAGAGAAGCTTTATGGCAGGTGAGTGTGAGCAGGCAGAGCATGTAACATATACCAAAGCAGACCCCTGAGGCAGGGCTGCAACTGAGGGCCCCGAACTAGATTAATAAGATTTTGCTGGGTTGAGGCATGGGCACAGGATGGTCAGTCCAGTTGTCCCCTTCGCAAGACACTTACGCTCCTTCTATCCTGGTGTCTGGACCAGAGTTTTGCACACATCAAGGCCCATAAAGCGTCTAACTCTGTATAACTTCAGGGCAGTAGCACTCGTTACGTAGCTTCACAAAAGGAGAACAATCAAAGCAAAAATCAGACATGAACCAGTGCTCCTTAACATCTTGGGTAATACTGGCCCCTAGCCAGGACAGAACTGCTGATAGAATCAAGGACGTTTCTGACTTCAGGCCAAGATGGCACTGGTTGCCAAAGAGAAGAAGCAGAAGTGCGGTTTCTTTTGAGGTCCTGGCCTCTATCCCGGGCAGCTTGTTGTCAACGTGACACCTAGGAGTCCCGACTGAGAAATCGCTCCATCATTTTGGCCTGTGAGCATGTCTGATGATTGATGTGGGAGACTCCAGCCACTGTGGGCTGCACTGTACCTAGGCAGGTGGGCCGAGGCCACAGAAGAAAGCTAGCTGAGCGAGTCAGGGCGAGCCAGCCAGTGTGCAGCATTCCTCCATGACTTCTGCTTCAACAGCCTGCCGTGAGGTCCTGCTCTGGCCTCCCCCAGTGGTGGACTGTGATCTAGAAGTGTTGAAATCAAATAAACCCATTCCTCCCCAAGTCGCTTTTGGTCAGAGTGTTCCATCAGTGACAGAAAGTTAACCACTCCGGAACTGCCCAACCAGTTGCTTTCCCATGTTCTCATAAATGTCTCCACTGAGTCAGAGATTGAGTTCTCATAAATGTCTCCACTGAGTCAGAGATTGAGTGCAGATCTCATTCTTTGGACCAAAAGTCACATAACTGAGCAAAGGAAAGAGAATTGTTTGAAAAAAAAAAAAAGAAGTAATTCTACACAATATTTGGGCTTCCCTTAATGGATCTCAACAAAGCCTTGCTACCTCCACCTTCCTACCTTCCATATGATGCAGGGATAGCCCCCTGCCAGGTACTTCAAATTCTCATGAGTGTGTGTGTGTGTGTGTGTATGTGTGTGTGCGCGCACGCTGATGTTAGGGAAGAGTCAATCCTGACTGGACTGCATACCTGATAATATTTATCTAGCTACCAGGCATGAGGGCACTATGTCAGAAACAAATAATCTTGTGTGTGTGCCTTTCTACAATGTCAGAATGTATTGAATAGCAATGAATTTACAAGATAGGTAGGTGGTTTCAAAGGCAGAATTATGCCCAGATATGACCACTTGCTAATCTCAGGAGAGGCTAACACAGGTTCTTTTATTCTGAGCTTAATTACCAGCTACAGAGGTCAAAGGAACAGGCAGACAGAAGCATAGCACGTCCAGACAGGTAACCCAGAGGGTGACACATTAATTCTCAGGTCACACAGCAAAGAGAGACAGACAGACAGACAGATAGATTGATTGATTGATAAATAGACAGACGATAGATACATAGAACATAGATAGGTCACTAGATAAGTAGAAAGATGAAAGATAGATGATAGAAGATAGAAGACAGAGGATCGATAGATAGGTAAATACATGATAGAAGATAGAATAGATAGATTAGATAGATAGATGATAGATAGATAGATAGATAGATAGATAGATAGATAGACAGACAGATAGACAGATAGATGGTAGATAGATAGATAATAGATAGATAGATAGATAATAGATAGATAGATAGATAGATAGATAGATAGATAGATAGATAGATAGATAGATAGATTTGTAGGCTACACAATGGCTATAAAGGCCACTACAAAGTCCAAGAGGTTCCAGAAGCCCTGAGAGGCAGAAGCTATGGCTGCTAGACTGTAGGGCAGGAGTTAATCCAGCTACAGAGGTCAAAGGGCGGACCAAAGAAACAGGCACAGCACACCCATGCAGGTAACCCAGAGGATTACAGAGCTGAAGTCATGGGACAGTCAAGAATTCACTGTTTGAGGCCGGGTGGTGGTGGCGCACGCCTTTAATCCCAGCACTCTGGAGGCAGAGGCAGGCGCATCTCTGTGAGTTCGAGACCAGCCTGGTCTACAGAGCTAGTTCCAGGGGCCCAAAACCACAGAGAAACTCTGTCTCGAAAAACCAAAAAAAAAAAAAAAAAAAAAAAAGAATTCACTGTCTGTAGGTGAATGCGAACCCAGTAGTCAGATGGCAGGTCAATGAGGGCTGTTACCGGCACTGTGCCTTCTATTTCCTTATGAAGTTGGGGTGAGGGAGTTACACTCTTTTCTTGGTCTGCTCATTCTCAAAGATTTCTTGGGTCTGGTTTCCTGGCTATGGTTTAAAATGTAGCTATTGTATAGAACTTAGATAGTTTGTCGAAAATATTTTTGTTGTTGTTTGTTTATATTTTGTTTTGGTGAATTTGAGACCGGATCTAACTGTGCAGCCCTGACTGTCCTAGAACTATGTAGACCAGGCTGCTTTTGAACTTACAGAGATCCCCCTGCCTCTGCCTTCGGGAATGCTGGGATTAAGGGTATGAGCCACTGCACCTGATCAAAAATGGAATTTTTGATTCTCGATTCTGGTAACTGTTTTTCTTCCGAAAACCCAGTTTATTTTTCCTGTTATAGACAGATCTGGTCCAGTGTTATCATATTTTCTACACATGCAATAATTTACCAACATTAATTTTCCTACGACTTTGTTAATCAGCTCTGAACCACCCCCTTAAACTTCGGTAGAACTGTTTTTGAGTCTGCTCTGTAACATTGACTGCACCACGGAGGCGCATGCTTTGAAAGGTGACATTGCTGCAGCTGACGTGTGGGAAGCTGATGTCTTCATGGGCTTGCCTTCAGTCTCTTAGCTAAAAGTCTGGCTTATTCAGTATAAACTATTAGCACTTGGTGACCCCCCCCCAAGAAGGTGCAAGCTCCTTTTAAGCAGAGTTAGGGGAATTCCAGGGAGGAGGGATTATCTGGGAGCTGATTGGCGGGAGGTTCTAGTGGTTAGGGACCTTCCAGCAGCAGGGTAAGGAATTGTCTTTAGTTATCAGGAGACTCGGGGGGGGGGGGGTACTGAGCCAGCAAAGGGAATTTGGGGACCTGCTGAGCCAGCAGAAAGTTGTGGAGTGCCTGCTGATTGGTTGCTCCTAAAATGCATTTTTCCTGGGGAAAACCTGGTTTATCTCTGTCCATTTTAGTGAACCGAAATGAAGGCTACTCTCTCAGGCTACTAGGAGATCCTGTCTTGGCTCTGGTCCCCTACTCTCTCCCCATGATGTAGGAGGGTCTTCTGTTTTGTGTTGATTTCATTGGTTAAATAAAGAAACTGCTTTGGCCTTTTGATAGGCCAGCTCTTAGGTGGGTGGAATAGACAGAACAGGATTCTGGGAGAAAGAAAGCAGAGTTAGGCAGACACCATGAAGCTCTGGCCCAAGATGGACGTATGTTAGAATCTTCCCGGTAAGCCACGACCTCATGGTGATGTACAGATTATTAGAAATGGGTTAATTAAGATGTGAGAGTTAGCCAATATGAGGCTAGAGCTAATGGGCCAGACAGTGTTTGAATGAATACAGTTCCTGTGCTATTATTTCCAGCTAAGCTAGCAGTGCGGGAGCCGGGCGGGACGAAAAAGCAGGCCTGCTCGCCTCATCACTAGACCCCTGCCCTCTCATTAGCAAGTATGGTACAAAACACAAAATCTTTAACCATGTTTTCATAAACACGTGCCAGTTTTTGTTCTTGTTGTTGTGTTTGCTGGAGGTGGGGTTGTCTGCATGTATGTCTGTGCACCATGAGCCTGCAGTACCTATGAAGGCCAGGGTGCTGAGGCCCTGGAATTGGAGTTGCTATAATGTGGGTGGGTACGAGGAATGGAACTCCAGTCCTCTGAGCAACAGCCAATGCTCTTAACCACTGGGCCATCCCCCTTGTATTTTGGGTTTAGTTTTACCTTCCACAGATCTTCTTATGGCATGTTTTAACGTCTAGCTTCATCCTAGTCTCTATCTCTACTTTGAAATAGAGACAGTTAGGCCAGTCTAACCTATAATACAAACTTTTCTTACCACAGATGATTTCCTTTTTATCAGAAAACGTTTCTGAGCCTCTAACTACTCGTTATCTCTTTCTTGCAGTTGCTGGTTCCTTTCAATTCAGTTCTATAAAATTCCTGATGCAGTTTATGCCTTTCTCTTACAACCTGCTTGTGTTCTGCCCTGCCATGGGAGCATCAGTGCCGGGCACATCTACTTGTGTTCTGCCCTGCCTTCTATAGCCCTACACAGGGAGCCAGAGGAAGCCAGAGCAAAGGCCATTTTAAATTGTTAAAGTCCATAGATTCTCATTTTTTTCCCTTTTAGTCTTGAATGCTGGACTTGAGAGTGATGCCCAGGGTTGACTTCAGGCACTTTGGTCCCTGTTGGAGTGGTGATCATAGCAGGAAGTCCTCTCGGGTGACTTCTGGAGAGAGAGCAAAGAGGCTTAGCTATTATTTGATTTTAAGATTAAGACAATAATGGGCAGAGAATCAGAGAATGTGTGGGCACTATTAGCACTTTTGTCACCAAGAAGAAAAAGATTAGTGAGAAATAGATGTCCAAACAACATCTCAGATGGATTTACGTCTAATGGGAGAGCGACCTCTTGAACTGTTGAGAAAAGGTACCATAGTCCTTACTTTTTTTTCTTTTTAAGTTTTATATAATATGAAAGAGCCACTGATATCCTCATGTGCTTCAGGTTTTTTTTAATTTTTTGAAATTAAACTATAATGACATCATTTCCCCCTCCCCTAAATTTCTACAGCTCAAGGGCTTCTCTTCCCCTGCTTCTTATTCCTGTAGAACCCTGCCATTCCAGCCATGAGTACACTTGGTCCCCTCTCATTTGCCTCTTTTTGTTCTCTGTCTTTCTCTTTTGTCTTCTCTTTCTCTTCCACTCTTTCCCCTTCCCTCCTCTCATTACCGTGTTTGGTCTTCTATTTTCTTGAAAGACCCCCAGTGCTGGGGAGACTCTCACTCAAGTCTCGGGTTAACACGACCCCCCCCCCAGTAACTCACGAGAGACCATCCTTGCTGCAATCACACGAAGCTTTAATTGATGAGATGAGATAGGAACCAGTGCACTGGGGCCGAGACTCATAACCCACAGGGAAGAGTTTGACCCCGAGTGACCTGGAGAAGGGTTTTTATAGGAAAAACCACAGCCCAATAATAGGGGCAGGTAGGGTGTCACAGAAAGTCACAGGGGGACAACTCTCTGCCTCTCAAGATCACTCAAGGTCATAATCAGCTAGTTCCTAAAATCACAAGGGAGAAACTCCTTTTTCTCAAGATTATTCTTAAGATTACAATCTAACTTTATCTTCAGCTAGTTCCTGAAACACAGTCACTGAACTGGCTAATCCTAGATTTTTTTTTTTTTGGTTTTTCAAGACAGGGTTTCTCTGTGGTTTTGGAGCCTGTCCTGGAACTAGCTCTTGTAGACCAGGCTGGTCTCGAACTCACAGAGATCCGCCTGCCTCTGCCTCCCAAGTGCTGGGATTAAAGGCATGCGCTGCCCTTCCTGCTTGGATTTTTGGCTATTTTCTTCCTGCTGGGGAGGTCTGGATTTATCCAGGTCTTTCATTCTCTCTCGGCTCTGGGCTCTTCCAGATGTCTCTGGCTGTTCTCTCCCTCATAGCTACAAAAAAAAAAAAAAAAAAAAAAAAAAAAAAACCAACCCTTCTCCTCAGTCACACCGTGGAGCGGTTACATCCTCATTTCATACACTCTTCCCAGCTTCAGAGTTGTGTTTTATGAGCAGACCAGTTTGGGGTGGGACCCCAAGCGATCGCTTGCTCTCTATGTTTTGGTCAGCTGTGGTTTTTCTCTGCCGGTCTCAGCCTGTGAAAAAGGGAAGTGCTTTTAATGACAGGTTCGCAATACACTGATCTTTGGGTTATGGCCATTGCTTTCTGCTCCTGTGACAAAACACCATGACCAAAAGTCACTTATGGGAGAAAGAATTTATTTGGGGTTATGGTTCCAGAGGGTTAGAATCTATAAGGGTGGGGAGATGAGCCAGCAAGCAGCAGACACGGCAGAATCTGAGCCGTTTCAACAAGAAGCAGAGAAAGCAAGTGACTTGAAACCCACACACAGTGACTTTACTTTGTCCTTCAAGGCTCCACATCCTAAAGGTTTCATCACCTCCTTGAGGAGCCTCATCATCTGGGGGCCAAGTATTTACATACATGAGCTTATGGGGGGACAATATGCAGTCTGAAAACCTGCCACTTTATACAGCACACAGTTAACCTGGAACAGGGACACAGCCAGACTTCAACTCCTTTCTGTCACCACAAGAAAGTGAATCCTCCCTTTCTGCCTAGAACAAAGGCCCTGGTAACAAGAATCTGTAAACAAACATTGTTCCTCACATTGTTCTGAAGGAACAACCCTGATCTCCCAGACTGTCTTTGAGGAGAGGCCAGGATCACCAGCCCCTGGGTAAAGTTCATAACAGACTTCCTCCCTCTGTGTGAAGGACTCCTACGCTTCCCTCCATACTCTTCCAGAAACCTGGAGCATGGGTCCTCACTGTGATTGACAAGACGAAAGCTGTCTCACCTGGGACAACTCTCAGCCTGATACTCTCCAACCAGCTCCTTCTCCAGCTCCCTCCTTTTGCCTGCCTATTTTGAAGGCAGGGAGACATGCTGTACTGTTAAAAATAAGTTTTTGTTTCTATTTCCTGGAATTTAGCCATTCTCAACCCATGAGCCTGATTTGTTTCAGGGAACACCCAGACCCTCCCAGCCCTCCCTTGTCACCTTAACATTACCTAATCAAATAGCTACCACATGGTGATGGCTGCTGTTTATTTTTTCTCCTCATATTTTTATTAATTGTTTGGGAATTTCACATTGTGCACCCTGATCACGCTCACTTTCCAGTCCTTCCAGGTTCATAACCCATCCTTGTGGCCTGTCCACCCCCAAAAAGTCTGATTTGTGTTGCCCATATGCTCACTGGAGCATGGTCAAACTCCCAGTGGCCAGACCCTTAAACAAATCTGAGTCCTTCTTTCCCACCAGCACCCTTGCCAGCAGCCATCAGTTGTGGAGTGCTACACTCCAACATAGATATCACAATTTTTTTTTTTTTGGTTTTTTTGAGACAGGGTTTTGCTGTAGCTTTGGAGCCTGTCCTGGAATTAACTCTTGTACACCAGGTTGAACTTGAACTCACAGAGATCCACCTGCCTCTGCCTCCCGAGTGCTTGGATTAAAGGTGTGCACCACCACTGCCAGGCAGTTATCACAATTTTTAAGAGTCCTCAAATGACTCTCTGTTTAGGCTGCTACTTTGTTATATCTTTGGTTTGTTTATTATTTTATGTTTTTTGCAGGAGAGGTGTGGGTAGGGATGCCTTCTATGTTCCTTTTTCTCAGCTGTGGGTCTGTAGTCTTTGATACAATGTAAAAGTAGCTTCCTTGTCCTTTACAATCCATGGGAGCATGGATGATGGACTTGCACATGGTTTCTGATGATGGCATGGTATTGTTGTAATGGTCTGTCCTGTCTCTTTAAGAGACAAGCCACACCCACTGCCCCCCCTCCACTGAGGTAGGCTGATCTTCAGCTTCCAGCCTGAGTTTTTCCTTTTTCATCTCTCCCCTAAAGACACTTCTGCTTCTCCCCACTTCTCCCCTTCCCCCCTTTTGTTTCTCTCTGGTGTAGGAGGTTCTTCTGTCTATGCATGATTTCATTGGTCGAATAAAAAAAACTGCCTTGGCCTTTTGATAGGGCAGCACTTAGGTAGATGGAGTAGACAGAACTGAATGCCCAGAAGAAGGGCAGGTGGAGAGCTGCCATGGAGCTGCAAAGGAAAAAGGCCAAGTAACATATAAAGGTAGACCTATCAGAATTACACCTGACTTCTCAGTGGAAACAAAGAAAGCCAGAAGGTCATGGTCAAGCATTATGCAGACATTAAGAGACCACGGATGCCAGCCCAGACTACTATACCCAGCAAAACTGTTGATCATCATAGAAGGACAAAACAAGATATTCCATGAAAAATCTAGATTTCTCCAATACCTAGCCACAAACACAGCCCTACACAAAATACTAGAAGGAAAACTTTAACCCAAGGAAGATGGCTACACCAACAAAAACACAGACAATTGATGATCTCATTACAGCAAATTCCAAAGAAGAAAAAAAACCCACAAATTAACATCACCAATGATGAAAACTAAATTAACAGGAGATAGCAACCACTGGTCATTAATATCCCTTAATGTAAATGGACTCAACACACCCATAAAAAGGCACAGGCTAACAGATTGGATACGAAAACAGAATCCATCCTTCTTCTGCATACAAGAAACACACCTCAAACTCAAAGACAGACATCGTCCCAGAGTAAAAGGTTGGGAAAAAAATATACCAATCAAATGGACCTAAGAAACAAGTGGCTGTAGCTATCCTAATATCTAACAAAATAGACTTCAAGCTAAAATCAGTCAAAAGAGACAAAGAAGGACATTTCATATTAGTCACAGGAAAAATCCATCAAGAGGAAATTTCAATACTGAACATCTATGCCCCAAATATAAAGGCACCCTCATATGTGAAAGAAACACTTCTAAAGCTTAAATCATACATTAAACCCCACACAATAATAGTGGGAGACTTCAACACTCCCCTCTCACCACTGGACAGGTCAATCAGACAGAAAATGAACAGAGAAATAAGAGAACTAACTGTAGTAATGAGGTGAGCACAACGGCTTTTCATCCCGCCCGGCTCCTACATGGTTAGCTTTACATTCAAAATAACAACACACAAATTGTATTCATTTAAACACTGCCTGGCCCATTAGTTCTAGCCTCTTGTTGGCTAATTCTCACATCTTGTTTTAACCCATATTTAGTAATCTGTGTAGCACCACGAGGTGGTGGCTTACCAGGAAACATCCCAACCTGCATCCGTCTTGGGTCAGATAATCATGGAATCTGCCTGACTCTTTCTTCCTCCCAGAATTCTGTTCTGTCTACTCTGCCTATCTAAGCCATCAAAGGCCAAAACAGTCTCTTTATTTGACCAATGAAAGTAACACATAGACAGAAGAACCCACCTACATCATTTCCCCTTTTTCTGTTTAAACAAAGGCTTTCTCTTTAAAATAGTAAAATTACATATAACAAAACAGTTATCAAGCAAGAATTACAGTTACAATATTTATATTTTATCTTTTATCATAACTAAGGAAAACTACAACTATCTATCCATTCTTCAACTCCATCAAAGACTCCAGAAGGATATACTATTACCTAAGTAAACAAGAAATAAGCAACTTCCAAAACTCTAGAAATGACAGAGATATCTTGCTGGCTGGAGAGTCACCCAAAGTTCCTCTGTACTGTTGGGGCATCCATCTTTGGCCTACAGGCCCATAGTATCCAGCAGACATTTCCATGAAGCAGGAAATTTCAAAGGCAGTTCAGTCACTATCTGCTGTGTCCTGCAGAATGTCTTGCAGACTCTTTCATGAATCAGGAACCCTGAAAGATCATTTCACCTTCAGGCAAAGTCCTTATGCAACAGTCCAGGCAAGAGCAGTTTCTTGCCCAAATGGCTATCAAACTCCATAAGGAGCCACTTCAATGCCCATCTTCCTCTTGAAGTAGATTGTTGCTGCCAGGAGCAGACGTGTCTCATTGTCATGAAAAGTCCTAAGTTATTAAAACATTTAAAATGCCATATTCTATGGTTTTTGAAAGATATGAAGAATGCCTATCTGAAATATATCTATGCACATCTAGAAAATCTAACTAACATGACTATAAGCTTGACTATTATTGATGATTATCCATTAACAACCTATATTTCCTAATTATACATTACATTTTTAAATGGACTACACAATCACAGTACCTTAATCAAGGTCAGAAATATACATATACATATAACAAAATTGACCTTAAAATCCATACCAAGGCAAATGATTCATATCTATATCATACCCCCTTTAAATGTAAAAGAACATTTATAAACAATATTTGGGAATATGGACGTAGTTATTTCTCTCCAAACTTTTTCCTGCTGTATAGGGGTGCTGTTAATTAGGTCTTTCATGGTATAACCTATGTGCTAGGTTCATCTCAGTTGGCAGTTGAGTGAAGTAATTTTCTGAAGGTGTTCACAGCAACCTTTCAGGAGGGCATGCCCTATCATACCATATTGGGATAAAAGCAATCCACAGGGTCTCATCTTCTGTGAAAATAAAAGAACTTTTCCAAAGCGTCATAACCTTAGATCCAAATTTTGAAGTCAAGGTATTTTCAAAATATCTATCTTGGATTAGTTCAGCAGCACTTATAAACAAATATATTTTAGCAGCTGTTGCTCCTTCCTCAGCATTCAAACAATTCAAAGAGAGCATAATAGCATACAGTATCAAGATTCTCTGTGTATTTTCCATCTTTGTGTGGCTTTATTTTAACCTCTATTTCATTTATTTTTACTTTTATTTTTTGAGACAGGTTCTCTGTATATCTTTGTCCTGGAATAACTCTGTAGACCAGGCTGTCCTTGAACTCACAGAGGTCACTCTGTCTCTGCCTCCCAGCATTGGGATTAAAGGTGCGTGCTACCATACCTTGAATTCACAGAGGTCAATCTACCTCTGCCCCTTGAAGTCTCAGAGGTCAATTTACCTCTGCCTCCTAAGTGTTGGGATTAAAGGTGTGTACCACCACACCCAAACTACTCTCTTTCTTTTTTTATTTTTAAGGACTTTTACCTTTAGCCTGCATATATTTTTTGACACACTGTAAACCATTTAGAGGTTTTCTTCCTATTTGAATCTCTCTTTACTTGATATCTCTCTCTTTTTCTGACTAAATGAGTCTTTAAGGAGAGGATTAAAGCCGTGGCTTTGACAGCTGGATCCAGCCCATTTCTTAGCTTTCTGCAATTCCAGCCTTGTAGCTGAGGTACTGGCCAGAGCCACATTCATTGCCACAACTCTACTGTGTCTCAAGGTCCCTGCCAGCAAGCAAGCTGCAGCATTCTGCTCACAGATCACACTCAAGTACTTTGGGCTTCCTGACTGAAAGCATCAGAGTTTGCCCTGGCAGGACGACCCAGAAAACTGGCATTTTAAAATGGTTCAGCTCTTTTCCTACTATGGCTGAAAACTGAAAAGCATGCAGTCAGCTTTTCCTCAACACCATTTAAGTGTTTTGTGGCAGGACCTCTTAAAAGAGCTGCAGGGTTTTGCAGCTAAAGCTGAGTCAGGAAGCCTCTCTTAGAGGAGAGCGCTTGCTTGCCTCTAGCAAGCAGAGCAGACCCGAGAAATTGCTGCTACCAAGAACACATGCTTCACTCTATTCTTTCCCAAGCTTTCTCGGGCTTTCTGTGGATTCAGTTATCCACATCTGGGTGCCATTTGTAGTGATGAGGTGAGCAGGCTGGCTTTTCATCCCACCCAGTTCCCACATGATTAGCTTTACACTCAAAATAACAACACACAAATTGTATTCATTTAAACACTGTCTGGCCCATTAGTTCCAGCCTCTTCTTGGCTAATTCTCACATCTTGTTTTAACCCATATTTAGTAATCTGTGTTACACCACGAGGTAGTGGCTTACCAGGAAAATCCTAATCTGCGTCTGTCTCAGGTCAGAGAATCATTGCGCCTGCCTGACTCTGCTTTCTTCCTCCCAGAATTCTGTTCTGTCTACTCCACCTATCTAAGTTGCTGTCTTATCAAAGGCCAAGGCAGTCTCTTTACTTGATCAATGAAAATAACACATAGAAGACCCACCTACATCAACTAACAGAGGTTATGACTCAAATGGACTTAACAGACATCTATAGAATATTCCATCCAAACAGAAAAGAATATACCTTCTTCTCAGCACCTCATGGAACATTCTCAAAAACTGGCCACATACTCATAACAAAACAAACCTCAACAAATACAAAAAAATGGAATAGCCCAATGTACCTTATCAAATCACCATGGTATAAAAATTCTACCAAGGAACTTCTATAACTCATAAACACTTTCAGCAATGTAGCAGGATACAAGATTAACTCAAAAATATCAGTAACCCTCCTATACACAGATGATAAAAGGGCTGGGGAAGAAATTAGAGAATCAACACCTTTTACAATAGCCACAAATAGCATAAAATATCTCAGAGTAACTCTAACCAAACAAGTGGAAGACTTGTATGTCAAAAACTCTAAAGCAATCCACAGATCCAATGCAATGCCCAGCAAAATTCTTCAAAGACCTCTAAAGTCTTTGAACTTTCTTTGAAGTATTCAACTTGATTTGGAAAAGCAAAAAACAGGCTAGCCAACACAATCCTGTGCAGTAAAAGAACTTCTGGAGGCATCACAATCCCTGAATTCAAACTCTACTATAGAGTTACAGTACAGAAAACAGCCTGGTACTGCCATAAGAACAGACAGGAGGACTAGTGGAACCGAATAGAAGACCAGAATATCAATCCACACATCTTCGAACATCTGATCTTTGATAAAGAAGCAAAAAAATGTCAAATGGAAAAAAGAAAGCATATTTAACAAATGGTGCTGGCATAACTGGATATCAACATGTAGAGGAATGAAAATAGACCCATATCTATCTCCATGCACAAAACTCAAGTCCAAATGGATCAAAGACCTCAACATAAAGCCAGCCACACTGAACCTTATAGAAGAGAAAGTGGGAAGTATGCTTGAATATATTGGCACTGGGAACCACTTGCTAAATATAACCCAGCAGCACAGATACTGAGAGAAACAATTAATAAATGGGACCTCCTGAAACTGAAAAGCTTCTGTAAAGCAAAGGACACAGTCAATAAGACAAATGATAGCCTACAGAATGGGAAAAGATCTCCACTAACCCCACATCAGACAGAGGTCTGATCTCCAAAATATACAAAGAACTCAAGAAATTGGACACCAAAAGATCACATAATCCAATAAAAAATGAAATACAGACCTAAACAAAGAACTCTTAACAGAGGAATCTAAAATGACTGAAAGACACTTAAGGAAATGTTCAACATCCTTAGTCTTCAGAGAAATGCAAATCTCTGAAGATTTCCATCTTACACCTGTAAGAATGGCCAAGATCAAAAACACTGATGACAACTTATACTGGAGAGGTTGTGGGGAAAGGGGAGCACTTCTGCATTGCTGGTGGGAATACAAGCTGGCACAACACCTTTGGATGTCAGTGTGGTGATTTCTCAGAAAATTAGGAAACAACCTTCCTCAGAACCAGAAATACCACTTTTGAGTATATATCCAAAGGATGCTCAATTATGCCATAAGGACACGCTGCTCAACTATGTTCATAGCAGCTTTTTTTTTTTGTCATAGCCAGAACCTGGAAACAACCTAAATGCCCTCGATTAAAGAATGGATAAGAAAAATGTGGTACATTTACACAATGGAGTACTCCACAGCAGAAAAAAAAAATGACAGCTTGAATTTTGCAGGAAAATGGATGGAGCTAGAAAACATTATTTTGAGTGAGGTAACCCAGACACAGAAAGACAATTATCACATGTACTCACTCATTGGTTGTTTTTAAAGCAAAGAAAGCCAGCCTACAACCCACAATCCCAGAGAACTTAGACAAAAATATGGACACTAAAAGAGACTTACATAGATATAATCTACATGGGAAGTAGAAAGTAGAAAAATCAAAATCTCCTGAGTAAATTGGAAGCATGAGAACCTTGGGGGAGGATTGAAGTGGGGACAGGAGAGGCAGGGAGAGGAGCAGAGAAAAATGTAGAGCTCAATAAATATCAGATATATATATTGAGCAGGAAGGATGCTAAGCAAAGGAGATTAGATTTAGAGATCTCATTCTGAAAAGAAAACAGGGGATATAGAAACGATAGGATGGGGAAGGAAAAGCTGCTTGGTATCCTAGATCCGAAATCCACACTAGGAGCGGGGAAACAGTCTTAAATGGCATCACCCCTCAAAATACGCAGGACATTTACAAACCCCATAGACAGGACTGGGTCACATCACAGACTTACCGTGCTGGCAGAAGAGTCTAGGAAGCAACAGAGCAGGTGCTGTGGTCTGAGAACCCAAAGGCGATGCTCCGGCCATCCGCCTCATCTGCTCAAAGGTATGTCTGCGGCAGGACCCTTGGAGCCTGCACATCACCAGGCTGGGCGGTGGGACCTGAAGTCCTTCAGCATCAGAAGTCTTTAGAACCTGGTGTAGGGTGCCCAGGGTTTGTCCCAATTTCCTCCCTTCCTCTCCCACCTCTGGCCTCCCAGGCCGGGCCCCACTCACTCTGAAGAAAGCCATCTGGAGCCCAAAAGAACAAAGGACTGTGAACCTGCAGTCTGTTTACCCGGCTCCCTCCACCCCTCCCGATTTAGCCTCTGGCTCTTTTTCTTCATTGCTGCTTCAGGGCTCTGCTGTCAATTCTTTGCCCTATCCACCATTTCTGATTATCCAAATCACTTGCCTCCCCAACCGTGTGCCTCCCACCCAAACCCTCCCCCGACTTGAAGGCTCTAATCTCAACTCTGCCTCCAACTTCCTGGACCACACCAGATCTGTCAAAGTTCTATTAGGGCTCAGGAACTGCGGGCTGCCTCCTGGACCCTGAGTCTGGGACTAGATTCGGAAACCAGACCTGTCACTCACAGTGATAGAGGGGATTCTTCTCTGTCAGGTGCGTTCAGGAAGCAAAAGGAAGCCCCAGGTTCGGGAACTGGGGCAACGACTCCAAGGTAGTGGTGGGGTCACAGGAGGTAGTGGTGGGGTCACAGGAGAACCTGCCCCGCTTCACGCGGTTCGCTGTCCCTCCATCTTCTCAAGGTGCAGCCCCCCCCCCCCCCCGGCAGCCCTCGAGGAGGGAACGCAGACTTCAGCCAGCCGGTGTTCCAGCTCCTCCCCCGTGCGCCACAGTCAAGAGCAGGGCACCGACCCGGCTGTGAGGGATCCCGACAGGACGAAGGCCGCGAGGGTGTGGCGAAAGCACGGAGACATGACCTGGCTACTCCTGGCGCTCTGGGCGTCCCTGGTGTCAGTGGAGCTCGCCCAAGACTCGGAGACTAGGGAGCCAGGTAAGGAATGGACAGAGCTGGAGGGGGATGGAATGGGAGTGGGGTCCAGCCTGCGCTGCCCACCCACCAACGCACATTCTTGACCACAGCCAGAAACCTGAGCTGCTTCCAGTGCTTCAAGGTCCACAAGCCCCGCATGTGTAGGCCCAGGATGTGCCGACCAGAGGAAAAAGTCTGCCTGAGCAACGAGGTGTTAATTTACTCAAGTGAGTCCTTCCTCGGGCCTGGAAGGCTCCAGAGCCAGTGGCAAGACTGGGCCCCCACCCCACACCTGCAGCCCCAATGCCTCCTTTAGGTGCTGACCTATACTGGAAGGTGTGGTCTGGAATTTGCCCGTTCCTTTTTCTCTCCCAATTGTGTACCTGTTCGTGTGTCACTCTTTCAAGAACTCACCCTGGGACAAAGGCTCTGATGCCTTGAATTCCCAAATGAACTGGTGTGCAAAAACAGAGCCCATCAACCAGGGACAGATTTGCCAAGGCCGCCCACCCTCATGGGGACATCATGGGGTCGTGAAAACAGTGGGACCTTAGGTAAGATCAGTCTTAGAGAAGATGAAGGAACGAGAGCCAACACATTACTTTTCCATCACCATGAGAAGGCAAAAATATGAAAATGTCCAGAAACCAGAAATGATCAGACAGACCTGTGTTGAGCTCACCGTGGTGGTAGTAGCTGCACCGACCTCGATCTAGTTCCCTGGGACCATGCAGAAGCCTCAGAGCTGCCTCCTCTCTTGAGGTGAAAGTCTTGAGCCTGGCTGGCTGCAGAGTAATTCATGAAGTTTAAGCATCTCCAGGTTCCTGGCTTCCTGAGAATAATGGCTTGCGCTAAAACAAGCCCTGAAGGAGTTGTACAGCGTGTGCCTGGGTTGGGGGAAGGGTGATAAACTGTCCTTTGCAGTAGTCTCCGCAGTCACTGAAACTGCCTTGGGCTGCCTCTTCCAGCTGTGTTTCCTCCTTTGTAGTTAAATCCAGTGAAAGTCTTTGGTCCCAAGTGGGGTTTTCCCAAGGAGGGCCACAGTTTCCCCAGGGCACGGTCCCTGTTCTTATCAGCAACAGCCCTGCCCTGCAGTCTCTTTCTCTCCTTACAGCTCAGGGATTTGTGTAGTGACAATTTGGAAGCGGAGGAACTACTTCCGCACCTTTCTCCAACTTTCTCTTCCAGTCTTGAATCCTCGCCTGGGTGCCCCACCCCCCAGTTTTTTGTTCCACTGCTCTTGAGCCAAAAGGTAACCGCTGACGTTCTGTGCAGGGCGTGGGCTCAGAGGACTCCCTTTTGGGTGCTACCTGTCCTGAGAAGACCTGAGGTGCCCACTAGGGAGGTTCAGAGCCAAGGCTTCCAAGAAGGCCGCAGACTCCACACTCTCTGCTAGAGAATCCTTGGTCATCCTAAATTCTGTGCCACCAATGTACTCTTTGGCGACCAGTTCTTTTCGACTTTGCACCCTTTACTCCGCCTCCTGGGCCACCTAGGGCTGCTGAAAAGAGCCCCCACCTCTTTGCTGTACCCCAGGTTGGTGGTGACTCTGAGTAGCAGAGCTCCTATTGCTGTGTGGGCAGTGTCTGAGAAAGGACAACAGAAGGTGGCCCAGCAGGACCAGACCCAGCCATCCACTTTAGAAGCTTCTCCCCACTCTGTCTAGCCTCGGGGTTCTAGAACCACATGCAGTCTCTTTTCTTCTGCAGGAACAAGGAGCAGAACACAGATCAGCAAGGCCTGCGCTGTCACATGCCCCAACTCCAACAGTGTGTATGAGTGGGAAGTGAACAAAGAAATTTGGGCCAGGATCACCAGAGTATGCTGCTCAGGGAATCTCTGCAACAGAGTACCTGGCGCTGTGTTCAGGACCCTGCCAGGGAGGATCTTGCTGCCACTGGGTCTGGGCCTCTTCTACACCCTGTTGTGAGGAATACCCTGCAACACCCCTGCCACCCCTTGTAGTACCTCCTGTCTTCCACCTCAAGTAGCTATTGTAATGGGTTAATAAAACACGCTGCGGATCCCCTAGTGGCTGCAGGCAGCAAGCAGCGGATCCCCTGAGCAGCTAGTCCCAGGCAGGGACAGTGCGTGAGATCACGAGGAGGGAAAGATAGATAGGCATGTCATAAGCTGCAGGTTTCCAAAGACGGCTGGTCCTGGGCAGGGAGTCATACAGGCAGGAGAGAGATAGAAACTTGGATAGGCACACCATACAGAGTGAGGATGGACATTTATTTAGTGGGTTATGGAGGGGAAAGGAAGAAAGGGAGACTAGCAGAGAGAGAGAGAGAGACAGAGAGAGAGAGAAGGGAGAAACAAAAGCTGCCTCTTTGAGAGGGAGACAGAAAAGGAAAGAACTCAGGCTGCAAGCAGGAAAAAAATCTCCCTGCCTCAGCAGACAGGGGTGGGAATGGGCGTGGCTTGCCTCTTAAAGAGACAGAACAGACCATTACAGTCCCATCTCTTTTATAATAAAAAGGTGGGAGGTTAGGCACCACAGGTTAAAGAAATTAGGGTGGTAGACTCTGTCTCCCCCACTCTCTGCCTCTCTGCTCTTCTCCCCTTCTCCCTTCCCCCTCCATAACCCACTAAATAAATATCCAATCTCACTCTGCCTGGTGTGCCTATCCATCTCTCACCCACCCCTGGGGACCAGCCTTCAGAGATCTGCGGCATGCGCCTCATGGTTCCCTGCCCAGGACCATGGTTCCCTACCCAGGACCAGCTGCCTTCGGAGACCTGTGGCATGGGAACTGCACCGTCCCTGCCTGGGACTGGCTGCTCTGGGGCCCACTGCCTGCTCCCACTCTGGGACCTGTGACGTGGTCTCATGGCCTTCTGCCAGCTGCAGCCACTCAGGATCCACAGCATTTTACTTTTACCATTAGAGCTATCCCATCTCCATCCATTCCAGGACTTGTAAGGTGATGCTCAGACCCTCAGTTGGAAGGGAGGACACCAAACCCTTTCTCCATACCCAGAAGCCTGCTCCTAGCTGACATCTTGGCTCAGAGAAGTGGAAAGCCCTGATGCTCCTCATAGAGACAGACAAATGAATATTTCCAAAGCAGGGCACTGGCTTCTTTGAGAAAGCTCCTGACCCTTGGCACACTGTCCAAGCTCTGTGAGTGGCAGAACAGACCTGGTGAAGCCAGGGGTTCAGCCACATCTGCCCCTGGTCCACCTTCCCTCATAGCAGCTCACTTGACTGATGGAGTCCAGGCTGAGAAATGCTATGGGACTCTGTTCATGCACTGGGACTGCTGTGTCTCACTCCTCAGAGACAGTAACCTCTCAGTGCCCCACAGCTCACCTCTTCCTTGTCCCATCGCCCCAGACACCTGTTCCATTTCCAGCTCTCAGCACAGGCTGCTATGGATAGAGCAGGCAAGATCTGGATGGATACACCCAGTCAGGAATCAGCCACACCGAACACGGAACTGGCCTCAAAGCATGTGGCCCAGCATAGGGTGGGCACACAATCCAAGCTCAGACCTGGGGTCCTAAGAGAGCACACTGGCCACTCTATGAGGAGGGGATGGGGACAGAGTCAGGAGTGCCACAAGGACAGCAGAGAATGCCAGGGTGGTCTCAGAACATGTCTGGTTGGAGCTTCACCATAGGAAGTGAGGTCTGGTGGACATGATTTGGCAGCTGGCCTTGGAAGGGTTCCTGGGTAAGGCCACAGGCAAGGAGCACAGGGAGGGACTAGGAGACTGATGGGCAGCTTAAGGCCAGCCAGGCTGAGTGGATTCTACAGGGCCTGAAGAGGCTGTCTAAGAGAACAAGGAGACTGCTGTGACAGGTGTATTACCCTCATCTTGCTATGACCACATTGCTTTGGCTCACGGTTCCAGTCCACCGTGAGGGAGAAGGCATGGGCGGAACGCCACTCTTGGCAGTGGAATCATGTTATGAGGCTGTTGACATCATGCTTTACTAGAAAACTGAGCGTAAAGTTGGAACCAGGGTCCAGGTGTGACCTCCAGGAGTCCACCCCTACCACCTGCTTCTACCAACTAGACCCCCTTTCCTGAAGGTTCCACGGCCTCCCAGAATAGTGCCACCAGCTGGCGAACAAGGTTTGAAACTGACCCTGAAGGGGATGTTTCAGATTCAGACCCTAACAGCAAGTGAGCCTGGGGGTGGGGGTGGTACCTTGCCCCCACACCCCCACTTCTGCCCACTCTGGTCCTCACACACCTGCCTCCCTCACCCTGCTCTTCATGCTCCTCCACCCGACTCTTAGCTGAGGTGGCAGGGAGGATAACATACCCTCCACCAGGGACCCTACAGCCTCTTCCTAACCAACACCTTGACCCAGTGACTGACATGGCCCCCAGCCCCTTGGTGGGCCTGGATAACCCTGAGTCTGGTATCTCTGTTCCCAGGATCGCTGACTAAAGCAAGACCTTCTCTTGCTTTTAGGACTTTTTTTTTAAGCCGCCATGGGTTTTCACACTGAGTTTTAACCCCACTTGCTCCCCACACTGGCCAAGCAGTGAGTCATGTCTACTGCTTAGTGGTCCAGGGTGGCAATCCTGGAAGTGTTAGGGCTTCGAGAGCCTCTGGGTCTCCAGACCTGGGACATCCTGGCTTGTGCTAAGGGAACAGGTACTGAGAAAACCATCTCGCCATGGCAGGGTAGTCTCCTGTAAAAATTGTGTGTAAGTACCACCTGGGTATTGTGCTGGTGATGCCCATGTTTGAGGGTGACAAGGCCTTTCTCAACCCAGATATCCTTGACCCAAGCACCAAGGTGCCAGACAATCAACAGTCCCCGAAAGTCAAACGGAGACAGATGCTTTCTAATCCATCCCCTCACAGCTGTGACAATGGAGGA
Organism: Alexandromys fortis; assembly: GCF_014885135.2. Taxonomy (NCBI): domain Eukaryota; kingdom Metazoa; phylum Chordata; class Mammalia; order Rodentia; family Cricetidae; genus Alexandromys; species Alexandromys fortis. The sequence continues at coordinate 1,852,749 of NW_026067930.1, read as the reverse complement.
TGTGGACACACCAGTGAGCAAAAAGAAAGCAGACATCTCCAAGGAAAGAGCAGGCAAAACTCACTCCCACCCTGGGAGAGGAACCAAAGAAGACACTGTGAGGTGCCTTGTTTGGGGGCTTTTCATAAGAGTTATAGTTAGGACTACGCAAAGATTAGGATTTTATGGAGAGGTTAATCATGCAGACATGGCATAGGCCAACCAATGGCAGGGCTCGTGGGCTCTGTGCATGCCTCCTGGTCCAGCCTGGAGATAATTTTCATACTGCTTGCCCAACTGGGTGTGTTCACACAGGAAATCCCCCTTCTGTCCTACCTTAGCCGCACTCACGTTGACTCTTGCGTCAGTCACACCAAGCTTGACAGACGTTGACAATCACAGAACTTGTGGGTAATGCTGGTCCCCGACATTGGCTTTTGTTTGCTGATCATTGACATGTTTACAAAACCAGATTGTGGTTTTACCATAGGCCTTTTTTTCCTTTACTGCCTATAGACAGCTAACTCCTTATCTCTGGGTGAATCTCAGGCCACTAGGGAAGCTTTCCCACCCAACCTCTGTATCAGTTACTCTATACCTTTAGAGTTGGGGCCTAAGTTCCTCTTTTGGAACTTGGGCTTCAGTCTTTAAGTCTTTCAGTATCCTTTAAGCTGGAAACCAGAAACTTACAGAATAAGTGAATTTTTCAGTTAACGATGGGTCTATGTGTAGATAGCTCAGTCTGTAAAGTACTTTCTCTATATGCAGGAGGACCTAAGTCTGATCCTCAGAGCCACGAAAAATGCTGGGTATGGCAGCATGTGTGTATAATCCCAGCACAGAGATAGGCGGATGCTGGGGCTCGATGGCCAGTCAGTCTTGCCTAGCAGTGAGCTCCAGGCAAACGAGAATCCATCTCAAAAGAAATGGATGGCCACTCAAAAGTGATCACAGAAGGTATAGTCACAGGCTTGTGAACTGTCTCCCCTACAGCTGCTCTCCCAAGTATTACTGGCCTCCCACAATCCCATCACTGTCCCAGTCTCTCTTAGACCCTAGACACTTTCCTGTTACCTGGACCAGAGCCGTGTGGCTTTCATGGGCTGCAGTCCAGCCTGGCTATGAGCACCCAACATGGCACGGCAGGACTATGCAGACATCCAGGCAGGTAGCTCATTCCCTTAGCTGGACATGCAGAGGCCTGAAGAACAGGCAGCTGGGCCGGCCACCTAGGCGGTGGGATTGAAGGTGTGTGCTACCACTGCCTGGCCTCTATGGCTAACTAGTGGCTTAGCACTGCACTCTGATCTTCAGGCAAGCTTTATTTGTTAGATCACAAGCAAATTATCACTACAAGGCTGTATCTGCCTTTTTCGTTACTGACTTCCAGTAATTAATTCCCAGTAATTTCCAGTAAGGCTGGGGGGTGGTAAAAGTGTCATCGAGGAGGAGACTAGCGAAGAGAGACGGGATCGGGCCACTTTGAATGAAAGCAGTGAACTGAAAGCTAAAGCCAAGATTTCTTTTCACACCTGCGCACAGTGAGGGCCTGAGGGACCCACCTGACCAGTTTGTTCTGTTGACCTTGAACTTGATGAAACAAACTGTCCTCAGGATCCTCAATACTTGGCCGCACTCCTCCCGGGCTGGGCGGGGTACCCTGCTGACTCCAATCACTCACGGCTCAGGTGGAATTAGGAGCCACAACTCAGGGGGAAGCCACGATGGGGTCTGTTATGAGGAGGGCCCAGTGCTGGTCCCAGGTGCTGTGTGACCCAGCTGTCCCTCCTGCCAGGCCCCAGGGGGTGCAGTTAAAGAACTAAGAGAGCCTCTGGGCACCTTCTGTCCTCTACAGGGGCCCAGTCAGGTTGGGGAAGGGAGTTGACTTGTGGTACATTAACCCAACAGAACACATGCAAACGGCATGAAGGGGAGGGTGGGAGTGGGGGATGGGAAGTAGGAGGAGTGTGGGGGAGGGGTTTTCATAGGAAAAAAGCAGGTTGGAGGTGTGGCCTGTTGGAGGTGTGGCCTGACCACACATATCATAAAAGGGCCTGGGTGGTCAGCCCAGAGCAAACTGAAGGCATGTCAGGGTTCTCATTACCACAGACTCCAAACCCAGCTAGTCAGGCTAGGCTGTGCCTCCAATTCATTAAACCAGGGCCAGTAGGATGGTCCCATCCTCCTGAGTCCTCCACAGCCTGTTGCATTGCCTGGGGGCGCTTCTGCACACCTGGTGGCTAGTCCAGGTAAGAGACCACTTTGAAATGTGACTAGTCCTATGGTGTTCCAATGATGTTGTGCCAATGGATACGTGGACACCCCAACACAATGATGCTGAGCCTTTCTGCACCCGACCCCAACAAGTGCTTTGAGGGTGCTGGCTGGTGCTGTGGACAGTGACAGCGGCAGCCCTCTTGACTGAGGGCTATCTGTCCTGTGGCTGCCAGCAACCCTGTTTTCCTTTGGTTTTGAAGGAAGGCTGGAGGGCAGGGCCACGCGGTTCCTGTTGGCATCTCTTCTGCTGTGGTCCCACCACCTTATTTTGCCCGGCCACCCTCTGGGTACCAACTTTTGCCTTTCTCCAGCAAGGAGGCTGCTCTCCCTAGGCATTGGGATGCCTGGGTGTGAAAGCTGGTGCACGCCAGCTTCATCCAATCCATTCTTCCGTTCCCAGGACCTGCAGCAGCAAAGTCCTCAGAAGGACCTGCCAGGCTGCTCGGCTCTGGGGCCTTGGACACTCTGAGCTCCTGTCTCCCCACAGCAGCTGGTGTTCCTGCAGAGCCCCAGGCCCCTTTTGTTCACAAGACACGCTTCTTAGAGCTTGCATTGGTATTAGGATCCTTCCACAGCCCTGACCTTTCCTTCTGCCACCAGCCAAGTAAGCGCCTTGTCTCACTGTGGACCAAACTTCCTGGAAACACAGCACGCCCACTTGACCACAGGCTGGCAGGAACGTTAGTGATTGTAGAGAGGGTTGAGTCTTGCCGGTCCAGGGCCTAATTACAAATTTTCTTGGGCTTTTGGGCCCTTTGATAGCCATTTATTATTGACCTCTGTATGTGACCCGGCATCTTTATGACAATCAGGGAAATTCTTTGAAATGTATGAACAAACCAACCCAGAGGCTAAATACCTCATCAGATCCTGTCTGAGGCCAAAACCTAAGATTTCCCCAGCTTTGCTTTAACTTTACCTGCTCAGTGTGTCCACCAATGTATCTAAAGAGTCTTGATTTATGGTTTTATTGTTTTGTTATTATTTTTTTAAAAAAAAGAACCCTCTATGGAACTATTACCACATTGAACATGGGATTTGGAGTAACTGGAAGCTGTGGTCATACATATTTAGTTCCAGAATAAACTATCTTATCTCCATTGAGGTGAGAGCTGCCCTTTGGTACGGATATCATGGAGGACAGAAATCAAACATGAACAAGTTCCCCTGGCCAGAGGGGAGACAGAATACAGCATTCCACTGACCAAACAGCCGCATCAGATGCCTGCAGAGAACAGCTGCATGGCCAGGAGCTGAGCAGTCCCTGGGGCCAGGGTCTGGGCTCCTCCCTGTCCCCTCTCTGCCCAGCCCTCCCCAGTGTCATCTCTTGTAGAGAAGGCTGAAGCTGTCTTACTGCAATATAAAGCAAAGATTAATCTCAGGCAGGGGTCTCTATTAAGTCCTAGCACCCATCCCCAAGTTTGTGAAATAGGGTCACATGTGAAGGACCCAAAGCATCCTGCAGTCCTCAAGGGGGCAAATGGCTGCCACTCCCACAGCTCAGAGTTTATTTGGGTCAGGACAGGTATGCCTGTAGTCTCATAATCCTGCTGCCCACAGGAACGCACAGAAATCATTGATTTCTGTACTCCATGATATCAAAGGGCAGCTCTCACCTCAAAGGAGATAAGATAGTTTATCCTGGAACCAAATATGGGTGACCATGGCCCCAGAGCACAGCTTCCAGTTACCCCAAATACCATGTATTTGGGCCAGGCACTAAGGTCTGGGAAGGCTGGGGTTCCAGAGCCCTGTGGTGGACATGAGGGGACAGCTGGCCATTCTCAATAAGACTCAAAGAGGGCACAGCTGACCTCACTGAGAAAAACCTTTCTCCCCTGGAACCCTGCACTGCCCCATCAGGTCATCCGGGCTACTTCAACCTGAAGAAATTATTTCTTCTTGGTGCCACCTCCACACATGCTCTGATTGGCCAGAGCCTTCTTCTAATGTGGTCTGAGGTGCTGAGCCATGTCCTCACACAGTAAGCAGGCAGTAGGGCCGACAAGGGTCTGCAGGGCGTGTGAGGGGCCACAGGCACCTCAGGCAGTCCCACTGTCTTATGGGGGGAAATGCTACCCCCAAGACCAGACTTGCCTATGTGAGCTTGCCATGATCTGGGCATTCTCCCTTCCTGGGCTACCAGGCAGGTCAAAGACCCAAGTGCCTAAAGCTGAGTCCATAACACCAGAGACGTTGGTCCTGGCTGCATGCATCCCACTTTCACTGAAGTTAGAGGACCCGCGAGGCAGTGTGCATGCTGTGTCGCTGCTCACCTTCCCTCTGCACTGAGAGACCCTACCCCAGCAATGCCTCGCCAGGTTTGAGGTCAGCACGCCGCACACAGGAGGGGCTGAGTGGGGGTCTGGATTCCTCCAACACTGCCGAGTGTCACTGACCAGACAGACACAGGGTGCCTTTTCCCTGAGTCTTGACTTGAAACCCTACCATCCTTGATGATGCTGGTCGGTGCTACACCTCTTCCCAGTGTGTCACTTGCTCCGTGTCCCTCAAGGTGTCTTTTCTTAATTTTAGTAAGACACCCATAGCAAAACATAGCACCTGAGCCATTTTCAAGTGTCTAGTTCAGAGGCATGAAGCCACTGGCGCTGCTAGGCAAGCAAAGTCCTACTAACTTCCTCCAGGGCTCTCCCACCCTTGGCAACCACAGGCTAGGCCCGCCTATGACCGGAATCACACAGGGCTGTCTTTTTGCGCCTCGTCATCATGTCCTCTAGGTCCGTCCCATTCCATGTGGCCTATTTGCCTTCCTTCTTATGACTGCACAGCATCCCTTTCGTGTTTTGTCTCTGTTTTGTGTTGTCATGACAAAATGCCCGAGGCTGGGGCTCTGAGAAGAGAGGAGGCTTATCTAGCTCACAGTTCTTCAGGTTCAGGAGCAAGGCAGCTGCGTCTGCTTAACACTGGCAGATGGGATTCAGGAGAGGTAAGGAAGAGTCAGTCCTCTGAAAACCCAACCAAACCTTCCTAGCCAGGCGGTGGTGGCACACGTCTTTAATCCCAGCACTCAGGTGGATCTCTGTGAGTTCGAGGCTAACCTGGTCTACAGAGTTTCAGGACAAACTCCAAAGCCACAGAGAAACCCTGTCTCAAAAAAAAAAAAAAAAAAAAAAAAAAAAAAAAAAAAAAAAAAAAAAAAAAAAAAAAAAAAAAA
>NW_026067930.1:1792907-1847261 GCF_014885135.2 Alexandromys fortis | reverse complement strand
AAGAGAGAGAGAGAGAGAGAGAGAGAGAGAGAGAGAGAGAGAGAGAGAAAACCCAGCCTTCCTACCAAACCCTACCTCTTCCAGGTCCAACCACCTAACGTCATCACAAACCAAGTTTCCAGAACTCGGACCTTTGAGGGACAAGCCACACCAGCCACAGCATAAGTACCACATCCTGTATATCCTGTATATACATTCACCCAGTGATGGACACGTGATTTACCTCCACCGTTTGGCTGTTGCGGCTGCTATATGCACAGGTATACACCGCTTGTCTACACGGGCAGCTCCCTAGCCAATGCCTGCCTTCAAGTCTTTGGGGCATAGAAGTAGATTTGAAAGATATAAAATGATTTGTTTTTAATCCACCCCGACAGGAGCTGCCCCATTTTCCTTTCCCACAACAGTGCATAAAACTTCCAGTTTCTTCACCTCCTCAGCCACACCTTCCGTTTTCACAGTGGCTGCTCTAATGAGTGCTATTTCCCATTTATAATCCCTTCTGCGTCACCCGACAGAAGCAGCAGAAAAGAGGAAAAGGCCTGCTTTACTTACCCAGTTCTAGGGGCTCAGCTGACATGGTGGGGAAGGTGTGCGGTGGGTCAGGAAGCTGAGACAGCTCTGCTAGCTTCCCCCCCTTTCCCCTTTTATCCACGGGGGTCTCTAGCCTATGAGAGGGTATCCCCCACATTCAGGGCAGCTCTCTCAGACACATCTAGAGGTGTGCCTTCCAGGTGATTCTAGTTCCAGCCATGCTGACACTGGAGATGAACCGTCACATCAACTACAAATGAAGCTGGTGTCTTCTCGCCGCTTATTTGGCCACTCCTGTGCTTCCTCTGAAGAAAGGTTTGTTTGAATCCGCCCTTATTTTTGTTGGTTTCTTAACTGTTGAGTGGCAGATACTCTTTTTATATTCTCAGCACTAACCTCTTATCGGATACATGATTTATAAATATTTCCTCCATTCCATCCTGGTGGACCAATAAGCAGAGGAAGGAAAATGCTGGTGTTGGGCTAGACTGTCCTCTGAGCCAAGTGACCACTGTCTTCAGGTGTTCCGCGGAAGGTCTGCTTGCAAAGATCACCTCACTGGGCTTGTTGACTGTTGGTGTTCCCTCACAGAAAGGGAAGGGAGGCCATCACCCACAGTGGGTGCAGGCTCTCCATGGCTTTTACGGTCCTCACCCATGCCCTATAAGTAAAAGCCCAGTAAACTCATCGTCTCTGTAGGGAAACTTTGGTGGACTCGAACTCTGGTTGATAATGGAAACCTTAGAAGGTGGGTGGTAGGTATTACCTAACTCCCCCTGCCCTTGAGCAAAAATTCTGGAGACGAGGAATGTTACCGCTTTAAGATGCCTTTCAATAAGCTATGTAATATTTGTTTGTTTTGTTTTATTTTTTGAGATAGAGTTTTTCTGTGTAGCCCTGGTTGTCCTGGAATTCACTCTGTAGACCAAGCTGGCCTCAAACTCATGGAGATCCACCTGCCTCTGCCTCATGAGTGCTGGGGTTAAAGGTGTGCAGCTCCACTTCCCAGCCTCTTTCCTTCTTTTGAAATAACGTGCTGTTCAGTAGACTTTACTGGAGTCAACACAAGCTCTTCACTAAGGGAAGAGCCTCCTTAGATGCGTTTCCAGCTTCTCTCTGTCAGGTCTGAATGGCACACATTGATGCCACCTCGTTTTGGGCTAGTATACACTGAACAGGGTCACTGAGCCAGGCTTTGTGGTCCTACAGCAGCCAAGCTAAGAACTATAGAAACTTCATGAGTTAGACACGAGGGTCATTCTGAGCCTGCTCAGGTCAGAGCTACGGTGCCAGCTCCCACCACACTCCTCAGAACAGCTCACATTCGGAAATTCCCAATTAATATTCTCAGACAGCAGATGCACAGCCACAGCTGCACGAAGCAATGCTGTTGGTGAGTGATCTACTGCACTTCCCCGTCTTTTCCGTTAAAAGGAGCCTGCAACCCAGGAGCTGGCAAACTTGCTCTGAAGAAACCAGAATACTCTGCCCAATACTGGAAGTAGCCAGATGTTGCCAAAGGTGCAATTTACCAACGCCTTCTGCACCCCACAAATAGAGATGGCGCTTTAATTTCTCCCTTCCTGACTTCTATATCTTTGCTTTTATAGTCTCTTTACGTTTTTAATTATTTGTCTATGTGTGTATGTATGTGTTGCATCGTGTGTGCAGGTCAGGGACACCTTGTGGGAGCCAGTTCTCTCCTTCCAGGGTCGTGAGTCGTCAGACTTGGCAGCAAGCACCCTTGGCTTGCTGAGCCATCTGGCCAGCTCTGCTTTTGTGTTCTTATTTTGTGGCACAATATTACTATGTTGCAGAATGAAATGGAGTCAGTATCTTTTCAGGGGTCCTAGGGTAAAGGAGCTTCTCATAAGGACTTTCCGCTGTCTGTGACAACTTGAAGTCGCGTGAGTCCTCTTTGATTATTTGTTTGGTTGTTCGCTTGCTTGTGTTTTTGAGACAATCTCATGTGGTCCAGGCTGGCCTTCAACTCACGATGCAGCCAACACTGGGCCTTGAGCTCCTAATCCCCCTACCTCTACCTCCCCAGCACTTGGATCACAGGAAAGTGTTAGTTACCACACTGGTCCTCATTTGAAAGAAGTAATTTTTATAAGCAAATGTTAGCTTTCTTGTTTGTTTCTAATGTAGATGATAGCATTTTTCTTAATTTTTAAACTTTTTTAAAAGATTTGTTTATTTATTATGTACATGGTGTTCAGCCTGCATGTATGTCTGCAAACCAGAAGAGGGCACCAGATCCCATTATAGATGATTGTGAGCTGCTGCATGGTTGCTCCGAATTGAACTGAGAACCTCTGGAAGAGCAGTCAGTGCTCTCGACCTTTGACACATCTCTCCAGCCCTATTTTTGTTGTGTGTGTGGATATGCACGCTCGCCATGGCTCGCATGGGGAGGTAAGAGGACAACTTCGTGGAATCAGTTTTCTCCTTCAGCTGTGTGGATCCAAAGACTGAACTCGGGTCATCCATCAGCTTGGCAGCAGGCACCCTATCCACGGAGCCATTTCACTGTCTCTTCTGTTTTAGTCTTTGCTTTCTGAGACACGGTTTCACTAACCTGGCCTGGCAAACCCTATATGGCCCAGGCTGACCTCTAACTCATGGTGACCCTCCTGCCTCGGCCTTCCAAATGCTGAGATTACAGGTGTGTGCTAGCAAACTTACAGGTGTGTGCTAGCAAACTTACAGGTGTGTGCTAGCAAACTTACAGGTGTGTGCTGACAAACTCAGCTCGGTATTAGCTTTTCTTCACAAGCGCTTCTGCTAACATGGCCCAGGGACTTGTCTATCCTAATCTATGGCCAGCATTCACTCACTTCTACCTTGTTTTGTTTGTTTGTTTTTCGAGATAGGATTTCTCTGTGTAACAGCCCTAGCTGTCCTGGAACTCGCATCATAGACCAGGCTGGCATTGAACTCAGAGATCCGCCTGCCTCTGCCTCCCAAGTGCTGGGGTTAAAGGCATGCGCCACCACCACCCAGTTTTACCTTTCTTTTTTTTTTTTTCATTCATAGTCCTCTCAAGTTTCTGAATTAGGCCTGGCTTAGTCACCTGCTGCTTTGTATAATCTTAAAAAGTTGGTTTGTCTGTAGTTGTTCTTATATTTTTGAGAGCGTGGGAGGGGAGCTGTCCATAAGCCAGAGCAGGGCAAGAGTCCTGAGAATCAGAGCACATCAAGATCCTCACAGAGGAGACAGTTGGGACGCAGCAATTCAGATAGTTCTACCCCAAGTCCTCACATCACTCATTGGTCCCAACCTCTGAGCTTCTATCTCCAGTCAATAGCCAGCAACAGTGGGTCACTTCGTGTGCCTCACTGGTGACAAGTGACATCAAAGCCAGACTTGACTTTGGGAGATGGATTGAGTTCAGTCCTTTTTGGTCCCCACTGCAGGGATTGGGTCCAGGCCATCATTCTAGTTAAGTGGCCTACCACTGAGCCACATCCGCCAGTAGTGAGCTCAGTCCTTTGATCCAGTGGCCACTGTGACTACATCCCATATCAAGAAATACAATGTGTGAGAGTACACACACCCTCACACATCTTCACACACGAGTATAAATATATACAGCCGTCACATGGACACACTAACACACACATGGGAAGGTAAAGATTACCTGCTATCCTTCCTCCCCCCCCCCCCCCGCGATGAGAGAGAGAGATTTATTTTTAACTTATTTATTCTTTAGTGTATGTGGGTGTTCTACCTGCATGTATGTCTGTGCACCACATGTGTGCAGTGCCTGTGGAGGTCACGAGAAGGCACTGGACACTGGGACTGGAGTTATAGATGATGGTGAGCTGCCTTGTGGGTGCTGGAACTAGAACCTAAGCCTCCAGAAAAACAGACGGTGCTCTTAGCCACTTGAGCCACCTCCCCAGCCCCAGTCCTTGGTTCTTTTGTTTTATTTATTTTATTTTATTTTTTGGACGCAGGGTCTTGCCATGCAGCTGAGCTGGCCTCAAACTCCCAATCTTCCTACCTCAGCCTTCCAAGTGCAGAGTACAGATGCCCAACACCAACAGATGCCAACATTACAGAGGAACAGGTAACTTCTGTTGAAGGGCTTCATGGAAGTGGGTACCTAAGCCTTTCACTTGTCCCAACAGCCAACATGGCTTTTGTGGCCAGTTGGTGGTGCCAGAACCCCATATTCATTATTAAAAGTGGCAAAAAAAAAAAAAAAAAAAAAAAAAAGGCTCTGGAAGGGCTGTGCTATTGTGAGACTTGACTCCTGTGGCTGCGGCGGGGCTACTTGAAGTCTGGCTGTCACCAGGCAGCAAGACCACTTGTGTCTCTTTAGCCATGAGTCCTGTGACAGTGGTGGAGTAACGGGGAAGAGTTGCCAGGGATGCTCTGGGCCCTTTTGGAGATCGGAGTCCGACAGGACCTTAGAGGAACAGTGGTAACCAAGGGGATGATACGGGGCCCTGAGCTCTTCCCCTGAAAGCACCAAGGCCAGAATCTAACACTTCATCCCATCCTCCCTGATCCCAGGCTAACCAAAGGCCGATGGTGGAGAAACTGCAGACCTGCCTTCCCTGTCAAGAGAACCTGGATAGTTCCAGAATGCCAGTGAATGCCAGTCAGCAACTCTCCTCACTGACCACCCAGAGGCGCTGTTTTAGGGGATGTGCACAGCTGTCTTCATCACCTTATTTCTCAAGGGAGGTTCAATACAGAAGAGTCCATGCCAGGGAGTGCCACAGTCTAACTCTGGCTCAAGAATCTGTCTGGGCTAATGCCGCACGTGATGGGCAACTTGCTGCCTGCTCCAGATTGGCATATATGGTCCAATAAATATGCCAAGTGCAATGCGGGCAACATGCATGAAAGGAGCTGGCGTGCAGTCTCACATGAGTGGACACAGCTGAGTGGCTTGGTAGCCTTGTACACACTTAGTGAACTCACAGCGACCTTCAGACGCACCTGGGGGCTGGAGTCAGGCATGGAGTCCCCCATCCTGGGATGCTGGTCTTATCCTTCCAAATGGGGCAGAAACTGCTCACAGCCATGCAAAGACATATATAGGTGCTCGATTCAATTTTATTTTTAGGATTCAAGTTGGGGGAAAATCACCTTCAGTGAAACTGGTCCTAAAGAAGATGACTTGCCATCCCTCAAATGGACACCAGAGGGTGTGCTCCTCCAGTAGATGGCTCAGCGGGCTTGGCTGCACACCCCCCCCCCACCCCTGACTGGTGGAAATAGGTCACCTTCAACACCTCCAGAAGAGGGCTGGTGTCCTCCCTCCCCTCTGTGGTTATTGGACATTCTGGTGTTCTTAAAGGCCAGTGGCCAGACTGGGATTTTTAAAAAATATATTTATGGGTCTTGCCACAAGTGTGTGTCTCAGTAGAGTATCACTGGTCAAAGTGACCCCTCCTTACCTGCTGCCTGATGGTGCAAGTTTCAAAATTAAAAAGGGAAAGCTTTCTTCGCTATCATTCAGCCAGCTGTGCTGAGCACGCTGTCCCCGGGGATGGGCAGGTGTGAGTGTCCGGGCTCCATAATGACAGGTGGGAGGTATCATTATAGGGCCACCCAAAAATCATCTGCACAGGCCAGAAGCAACCCAGATGAACAGAATCCCCTCCGAACACTGATCACTGGGAGGAGGGTGCCTAGGGAAAGCCATCCCTGCCAGGAGATGGTAGCATCTTGGTATCTCTAAAAGCGTCTCCAAGGAAACCATGTGGGACTCGGTGCCAAGCAGCAACTAGAACAAACATCTGCAACAAAAATGAATGTCTAGGGAAGGACAGAAGCATCCCCATGTAAAATCTTAGCTTGTTGGTACTCTAACCAGCAGCCCTCTCTCTAACACTATCACTCAGCCATGCCAGCGCTAGCTGAGGTTCCCTGGGCCGAGATATTAGCCAGGCATGTCCAGGTCTTGCCCATATCCAGGGCACCTGCCAAGCTTCCCCAGAGCCCAGCCTCCCAGGAAACTGCCATCTGCATCCAAGACTCCTCTGCTGCCCTCATGTCCCTCTCTGCTCCAGGTGCTTAGAAGCCTTGAACACAGGGGTCCAAGTGACCCTGCTTCCCCCGTCATCCCTGACCTAGTTTTTCTTCTGTTGTTACGATTGGGGGGAGAAAAAAGCTGACAAAGCAGCTTCGGGGAGAAAGGCGTTTCGGCTGCTGTGGTCAAACACCATAGCCCAGAGAAATGTAGAGAAGAAAGTGTTTATTTTGGATTTACAGGTCCAGGAGAGTAAGAGTCCAAAAGGCATGGCAGCAAGCAGCAGGTACTGTGACAGAAGCAAGAGACAGCACATCTCTAACCACATGGAGAAAACAGAAAGCAAACTGGGAGTGAGGCAAGACCACCCCAGTGACATACATCCTCCAATGAGGCTGCACTTCTCCGTTACCATGGCAAATAGTCCAGCACCAGCCTAAGAAGGACCATTCTCATCCAAACCACCACAGATAGATAATGGACAGATAGATGGTAGATGATAGATAGATAGATAGATAGATGATAGATAGATAGATAGATAGATAGATAGATAGATAGATAGATAGATAACAGATGACAGATAACAGATAACAGATGGTAGATAATCTATAGATAATGATAGATAATTGACAAAGATTAAATGACAGGTAGCTATATCAATTGATTGACACTAAACAGAGGCTAGATAGAAGAAAGTTGTGTTCTGCCTAGCCAGGCGCAGTAAGCTGAACCTTTAGTCTCAGCTACTCTGGAGGCTGGAATTGGAAACCAGCTGGACAGCAGAACAAGATCCCTTCTCAAAAATCATACTAAGACTGGGAATGTGGACCAGTTGGTAGAGTATTTACTTGCTTGTCATGCATGAAGCTCTGGGTTTAACCTCCAGCACCACACACCTGGAGGTGGTAATGCAGGCTCGTAACCCCAGCATTTGGGAGGTGAAGAATCAAGAGTTCAAAGTCAACCCTAGGCTATCTAGCAATTTAGAGGACAGTCTACAACACATGATACATTGTCTCATAAAAATACTCAGCAGAAAACAAAACAAAACAAAACAAAATATCCATTTTACAGGTTCCTATTGTAAGCATTACAGCTGGGATGGAAATGTACCCTGGCAGCTGAGAGCCAAAGAATACAACGAAGTCACATCACACAACAAACCTCATACAAGAGATTTATCAGGAGGAAAAAAACAGGAGGATGGCTGCCTCTGCTGGGATGAGAAACAGTGGCAAACTGAACAGGATATAGGGCTTATATAGAGTTTCTTGGGAAGAGGGTGGAACTTTGCAGGGTGGTGCTTCCCAGGGTGGAGATTGGTGGGATTTTGTGTTCAGAGATTGGGCTTTTAATTCTGTAGGGTGGGGTCAGGGTCCAGCAGTTAGGGCAGTTAGAGTATTCTGTGGGTGCAACCTAGTAGTTAGAAGTCCTCAGGGCAGTGGCCTGGCTACTGGTGTGGCTCAAGGGGCTTACATCCCCCCCCCCCCGTTTTTGTTCATTATTGATAAACGATTAGGCCATGGGAAAGGGGGCGGTGTTATCATTAGATTACTTCCTGCAGAATAAGGGCATTGAAGCCCTTTGGATGAACTTGATCTTTGCCTTCAGTATGTAATCGGAGTCCCTGGCCTCTGGCTCTGTAGCTAGGGGCCAGTAATCCTGTAACAGCAATTGATTAAAAGTCTGGTTAGAGATCTTTTGAATCTGTTAACTGAAGAAATATAGACAAGAAGTTTATAAGGCAGGGTACAACTAGTAAGAGAGCCAGACAGTGGTGGCGCACGCCTTTAATCCCAACACTCAGCAGGCAGAGGCAGGCAGATTTCTGTGAGTTCGAGGCCAGCCTGGTCTACAGAGTGAGTTCCAGGACGGCTAGGGCTGTTATACAGAGAAACCCTCTCTCAAAAAATAAAAGGCTGGGGAAGTAATCAGCCTCTGGTTTCAGCACCAAAATGTGTTACATTTCTCTGAAGAGAAAGGTACCCTGGCAGTCAGAGGTCAAGGAGTACCTGCAGCTCTGAAGGGAAAGGTACCCTGGCACACCTGTGCGGTTTTCATAATAAAAGTAAACCAAGCAGGGAGTCTGTAGTGGCACTTACCCAGTAGAAGGGGAGAGGTGAGTGGCTAGAGCAGATGGACGGGAAAATAGCAGAAGCACAAGTGTCTTAGTAAATACAATTGCACATGGGTGGAGCCCTGGAAGGAATATGCCCACATGTTGGCAGCCCAAAGGGCATAGTAGATCCCTTCTTAGAAGGTCAGAGATAAGATGCTCAAGTGCACTGAGACCATGGAGAGAGAGTGGGTACTGAGCCTGGGTGATACATTTCACGGGGTTTGATGAGGCCAGAAAAGCTGTAACCCTACCCTGACAATAGAAGAACAAGAAGATGTGGGTCCCTAAAACTCCATCAGGACTAAATAGGTGGCCCCGGTATCCAGAAGGAGAGAGAGAGACAGCTCTGGCACTGTGATGCCTACCTGAGGCTCCCGGTGAGAGGTGGCAGTGGTCGGGCCAAGGGAACCTGGGCCCCTCAGTTGACCATAGACAGATCTAGGAGGTCAGCTGAAGGGCTGTCTGGGTTTGATGTCCCCATGCCATGAGGGCCATGGGGGCAGTCAACACCTCAATGCTCTTCTTTATGGCACCTGGGACATGGTCTGGGCAGTGTCTGAGGGATCAGACAGGCCTGGGCCTAGTGACCCTCCTGACTGCATTTGAAACAGGAACCTGAAGGCTCGCAGGTTTGGGAGTTGCTAAGGCCAATCAAAAGGCCTTCGCTCGCATCAGGTATTTTGGTTTTCCAGCTTTTTTGTCTCTCCCATGGTACACCTTAAAGGTCATTGCTAAGACTTCTGCCTGTGGATGTTTAAGTTTGGCTCTAATATCAGGGAAACTCTGGGAGAAGGAGTAGGCCATCAGCTGTTTTCCATTTGGGGGCTCGGGATCCAGATTGGTATATTGTAAGAGGGCCTTTAGGAGGCGGTCTAGGAATCGAGGTGGGGTTCTCATGTTTATTCTGGATGACCTCTTGGATTTTTTCATAACTTACCTCTTTAAGGTTGGCCAGCCAGGAGGCAAGTTACAAACCAATCCCTAGCAAGGATAAACCCAGGAGTACTGTAATTCCATTCAGGGTCCTGGTCAGGGACTGCCTCAGCCCTGACTGAGTGGGCAGCCTGTTGCTGAGAAGGGAGAAAGGGAAACCAGAGAGGCCGGAGAAGAAGAGAAGGGACTGTGGGTCATTAGTGTGATTGAAAATAGTTAAAGAACCCATCTGGTTTGGAGCTCACAGGTAAGAGGAGTTATTGCTTTTCCTTGAGCGGCTTATGTCATGGGGTCACTTTCATCAAGATGGGAGTGAGGTCACAAGGCAAAGTCCAACCTTACAAACCTTGCAAAGGTGGCTGTCAGTCATGTGGCTACCTCCATCCCAGTGTGGGGACAGCAGCTAAGGTGGCGGCAAGCCACGCGTTTTCTTTAAGATTACTTATGCATAGGTTTTTAACGATCAATCCTGGTGTTCATGAGTTTTAAATGAATCCTTTTGTTACAGATTTTACAGAGTTTTAATCATAATCCAACATTCTTACAAATCTTGAGGTAAAGGAAGTTTACATAATCTTGAGATAAAGATTTATACCTTAGCAAAAGTTTTAGAGCGCTAACCCAAAACCAAAAGAATATGAGATGAGTATCAACAGTCCCTTTGGGGAATAGTCTATTTATTTTTTTTTTCTCTGTCGCAGAGCAGATGGCTTCCCTGATACAGAAATCTTGGAAGAAGTCTTCAAACAAACATGCTTTGGCTAGAGGAGTAGGAGCCATACCCTAACTCTAGAGCCAGATTTTTAATTCAAATGGGACAGCATAAAACAATGGTCTAATGCCACTCACACTTAAAAGATACCTGGATCCCTGTTAAACCACATCTAGTAAGTTGAGAACAAAGAAGGTTGGAGATAGGAAATTTTTGAGTCCTGGCTATAGACAGAGGATGCTGCAGGAGGGAACTGAGAAAAGCCTCAGCCAGTGAAGAGTGTGTGTAGGGTGTGTGCGTGCTGCAGCTGGCCTACTCCTTCTACTTCTTTGCTTTCTCTGGCTCCTGCTAGGTCTCGCTCATAGCTCCCACTGTGTAAAAAACTTACAGATCCATCCATGGTAGCTTAAAAGACAGGACATTTACACAATGGATGTGTTGGGGAGACCAGACAAAAACAAACAGGGCTTGGAGCCGAGAAATAGGGAATGGGAATCCCTTTCTGCTTCCCCAGTCACTCACAGTAAAAGTCCCAAATAATATTAGGCACTAAGGTCCCATTAGGTGGCCCTTTGGCTTGATTGTCTAAAGAGTATTGAAGCCAAATTTGATTTCATAAGCAAATAAATTTAGGACCCTTCAGATGGGGTGTCAGGTGGAGAGCCTGGAGGTTTTCTAAGAGGCATCCCAAGGGCGGGGGGAGGGGGGAGTTGAGAGGGTATGGAAGACACATTCCCATGGATGAGAAAAAAGGAAAATGTCACAGCATCTTAATAGTCACGTATGTCCCCAGAACTCAGGGAAGACCAAACAAGGACCTCAGTACAGTGGATCATCACTACACTCAACAGGGGTCAGGAACTTAGCCTGGCTAAGCCAGCAGAGAGACTTAGCACCTGGTACCAGGACTTTCATAGAGGTGATAAGGCAAGAAACCAAAACAAAGCTCTAGGAAGAGGGGGTCTCATCCACAGAAAAGGGTTGGGAATAGGGTCACAAAAGCTACGAGGGCCCAAAGGAGCTGTGGGATTACAGGCAGCTCCAGAGGGAAGGTGGGAAAAGAGGGCAGGAAGGGGCACAATAGCCTGGTTTGGCCTAAGGAAACTGTAGGATTGCAGCTCCAAGGGTGGGGGATGGGGTCAGGTAAAGAGGGCTAGCTGTGGTCTTAAAGGACTGTGACTGGGGGTACCTCCACCTCCAAGAATACCAGAGGGGTGCTGGCCACTCAGCAGTCACTTCCCCAGATTCAGGGAAACATTTACACCAACCAAAGGGGAAACTTACCTAATTGCTGCTGGGGCTTGGGTACTGAACAATAGGTGAGTCTGTGGGTTGGAGATGAGGGATTAGGGTCCTAGTGCAGCTCATGGTACCATGAGGGGAAACACAGGCACTAGGAGAGCCTATCCAAGTCACGGCACCAAATGTAAGCATTGCAGCTTGGATGGAAAAAATATCCTGGCAGCAGGGAGCCAAGGAATACCACAAACTCACAGCGCACAGCAAACCTCACAGGACAGAATTGTTGGGAGGGAAAAAACAAGGAGGGTGGCTGCCTCTGCTGGGATGAGAAACAGCAGAGAACTGAATGGATATAGGGATTATATAGAGTTTCTTGAGAACAGGGTGGAACTTTGCAAGGTGGAGCTTTCCAGGGTGAAGATTGGTGGGATTTTGTGTCCAGAGATTGGGCGTTTTGCTCTGTAGGGTAGGGCCAGGGTATAGCAGTGAGGGCAGCTAAAGTGTTCTGTAGGTGGAATCTGGCAGTTAAAGGTCCTTGGGGGGTGGGGCTAGCTACTCACGTGATTCCAGCGGCTTACACATGTAGTCTTTTTCCCTAACACATGTCTATAAAGCATTATGGAGTAACTGACCCCCACCCCCATTATACCCTCAAGCCCCCCACCCCTGCAGCCCACCAGCCTTCAGGCAAACACCTAGCCAGCCCAGAGGCCCTGCTACCTTACTTGGCTACATCACACGGTGCATGGCTGCGTAATGGCTCTGTACACATGAGCAGCTTTCCCTTTTAAGCAAGTTCTGCCTGTCTGTTAGTCCCTTTTCCACTCCCCTCTTGGTTTGACCATGCTTCCTCCCCTACCGGCTGCCCTTTCCTACTAAACTAAATAAAGCACGTGGGTTTGTTGAGCTCTGCGCTTCTTTCCTCACTGCTGCAGCTCCGCCCTTCAGAGTTGTGGATCTATGAACCTTCTGAGTCTTGTGTCTGACTTTTGTCTTATTGGCGGTTGTCCATGCTGTGAATGTCGTCCTATGCATGTGTTGTGTAATATTCCACTGTGTGGCTCCATCACAATCCATTAGCACTTTCCCCCTACCCACAGGCTGTTTTGTTCTCATGAACGGTGCAGTTAGAAGCATCAAATACATGCCTCTGGGTGCACAAACACGTGGGATATTTTGACTGGGGTACATGCTGGCAAGGGATTGCTTGGTCCTGGGGGACATGATCACTCAGCCTTCCAAAAGGTTCCCTGTGTTCCCAGGTGACTGTACAATTTGTCTCTGACCTGAAAAGTCCAGGTAGAGCCGCACAGCACATCTTCAGTACGTGGCATCGTCAGCTCTCTGAGGTTTGTTAATCCAGTGGGGACGGCTCATGTCTGCAGTTGTTTCCCTGGCAACTAGTGAAACAGGAGACCTCCGTTCTGGGAGCTTGTTCTGTGACTTGCCCATGCGTGCAAGCCTCTGCCATTTCAACCAGATCTCGGGTGCTCATCTACTAGGGGCTGCATGTTTGTTTCGTTTTTTAATCAACGTTGTCTTCAAGCGTTGCTCTGTTGCCAGTGTCTTCTCAGGCTATAAATTATCCTCTTGCTTCCTCTAAGAACTATTTGACAGGAGAAGACTTTTGGCTTTGTGATTGTCACTTGCTGGTTCTTTGCTATAGCTCACTCTATTTGTATCTAATTTTGGAGATTCTCCCTGTCCCTGGGTCATAAAGCCCTCTGTTGTCTATGAGCTCTTCAGGTTTCCCTCCTGACATTCCTTCCCCTCATCCTGGAGTCCATTTTGGTCGGTAGTGTGAAGCAGAGCTCCAATATTTAGTTCCCCTCTCCAGCTCACTCTCAAAGGGACTCTCAACTCCCCCCTCCTGTTACTTGGGCTCTGTGTACTGCTGGTCTATCTCTGGATGCCTGGCCCTGTTTCCCAGGACAGTTTTGTCACCTGTAACCACGTCTTCCTCTCACTGCCACCGTGGTTTTGTGAGGATTCTTAAATCCCACAACATGTGCCCTGTCCACTGCTGGAGGCCCACCCTCTCTGCCAGTTCCTCCACTGTAAGTGGGGACAATGGTGGCCTTCTAAGCTGGGGGCTGGAAAACACAAAGAGTAGTCACCCCAAGCACGCAGCGAGTGTTCTTGGTTCCTACAGCGAAATTTTCCTCCCTGGGATGTGACCTATTAGGATAGACACTAAGTTTGGGCCTCAGCTCCCTGGAGACCTCAAAAGGTAGACCTTATCTGTCCTCCGACAAGAAGCCCCCAGCAGAGTTGCCAGGAAGGTTATCAAAGACGTATCCAGTGTCAAGGATCTATGAATGTATCTGTTCATCTATCCTAAGAATGAGTGACAGGAATCAGTAGAGCTAGCCAGTGGGCCTGGGCAGGTAGGTGGGAGCTAAACCCCAGCCATTTAGTTCTGAGTCTCTCTAGAGAAGACACTACCCCACCCCAGAACCCTCAGTCACCCACAGGGAAAAGGAGCTCATGACAAGAGCCACATGCAGTCTGCATGGGTAGAAAGGGACCGTTTAAACAGTGCCACTTCCCAGGAAGGCTTTGTAAGCAAGCCCTGGTAACCATGGCAACTACCGGATGGAACACCTGCCTCAGACGTGTTCCACAGACAAACTGAGTCCCCTAGGTCCTCTAGGTCAGCACCACAATCAATACCACCTCAGGCCCATGAGCTCATGCTACCCAGCCGTGGCCAAGCAAGCCTGGGAAGGGCCAGTTTGAGGAGGGCGTGGACAGGAACCCTCAAACTTCCCCATGCTGAAAGGTCTTGAGAAAGTGGAGAAAAGGTCAAAAGGAAAGGGTTGACCCCGAGGCTCTCAGCCAAGCAAGGCTCCTTCCTCCAGGCTGTCTGCCCTTCACAGTTCCTCACAGTACCTTCATTACACAGCCTGGCCCAGCCCAGATGTCACTGGGCATTTGATCCCTGGCTTATGGCTAATGGCTAATTCACTTTAATTTCCCCCATGTCATTCCTTTCTAATTTATTGATTCATCTTTTTTACTCATTCGTTCAATAAAATTCTAACACCAATGGTCTTCAGAGAGGCTGTCCTGACAGGCCCCCCTGCCCACACCCACCATGTGGGATGGGAAGGAGCCACTCAGTAGCGGGGGACTCAGTAGCCTGAGGAGAGCAGCAGCCTAAGCCAGTCACACACAGCCAAGCCACCAGTGCCTTGGTGAAAAGTGGGGAAAGAAAGACTAAAGACCAGTCCTGGCCCCTGACCTCCGTAAGGACTCAGTGCTGCCTCTAAAAGCCCTCCGCAACCACAGTCAGTATGCGCTAGATACTCCAGAAGGTTCCCCAGCACCCTGGGTCTTCACCCTCTCAGCCAGCATCCCTCGGTGCTAAGAGAAGGAGCCTCATGAAGTTATGTGGGAAACTGGTGGTCCAAGGTTGTGATTTCATGGAGCCTGGGAATTTGGGGAGTTCATCCAGGAGAGGAACTCGCCAGCCCTCCTGGCCCCACCAAGGAAGGGTCTCCCGCTCAGCCTCCCTGGCACACTCCCTTCCTCCAGGATGTTCCCCCAAGGCCTCATAGTGCTGGGTGAGCGAGGCCAGGACCAAGCTCTGGCCAGACCTTCCTCAGTGATTCCAAGGCGGTCCACATGTGTTGGCACGATCCCTTTCTGGAGAAATCTGCTCTCCTCCGTCGGTGCATCCTTCCTCCTCTGCCTGCATCTCTGAGGTCCTTTCCCTCCAAACATCACCCCCAGATACTATCCCCATTCCAGACTTACCAGACCAAAAGGGACACAGGGTCTCCCTGGCAAATGCCCATCTCAGGCAATGATCTGTTACCTTAGATGGATTCTCCAACTCAGGACAACCCAGAGGAAACACTTTCTTGCCTCCTTACAACTCCACAGACCAATAGGAACCCCGCTTCTTTCTTGGCTACTTTAGGGTCTATATACCTAATCATGGATCCTTTGTCAAACCTTTATATAAGGCCTTCTATAGGGGCCTGTAGGACCAGAATGTAAAACCACTAAACGGCTCTTTCTTTCATCGCAGCCTTCCAGACACAAATGACCATCACCAAGGTCCCAGCCACAGCCCTTCCCAACCTTTCAAAGAATTTCCCCCTATATATAGCAGAGAAGGAAGAAATGGCTCTAGGAGTGCTGGGACAAAAGCATAGTGGCACTTAGGAGTATTAGCTTTCCTTTCTAAACAACTTGATAACACTGCTAAATGCTGGTCTCTGTGCCACAGGGCAGAGACTGCTTGCCAGGAGCCTAGCACACTTGCATATGGATGACAGACGAACACTCACAATAATCCTATCAATACCCTGCCACCCCTTGCCTCATCCAGTTCCAAACCTTATTAGGAAATCTAAACATTTCTATCCAGAAATAAAATCTTCTAAATGTCACAACCCTCCTCCCTGTAACAGGACCCATTACATATCAGTGCTCATAAGTTTTAGGGTACACTTGGGACACTCCCAACTCCCGAACTTGGAACAGTGACAACCATGGCCCAGAGTACAAAGAATTCAGCCTGACTGCCTCGTACATCTGCACACAAGGCAAAGTCTATTGCTTTCACCAAAGCTCTCTCATCTTGCAAAGATGCCAGACTTAACACCTACACAGGATCCAAGTATGCCTTTCCCGCTGCGGTTATTGGAATGAGAAATCTCCTCTATAGGCTCAGGAATTAACTTTTGGTCCCTCCGTTAGTGGTGCTGGTAGAGGAGGTGGTGCAGCCTTGCTGGAGGAAGTGCATCACTGGGGGGGTGGTCTTTAAGAGTTCATCGTTCTGTCCAGCATTCTCTCTCTGCTTTGCATCTGTGATTGAAGATGTAGTTTCTATGCTTCCTGCTCTGGCTGCCTGCTGTCATGCCTTACCTTGTACTGAGACCTCTCCCAGTGGAAATGCAAACCAAAGAAAACTCTTCTGTAAGTTGTCTTGGTTACCTTCCCTACACTCACGGGCAGCAAGCTGGAATGGTAGATAGAGTACATTGATCACCCTGGGACTCAGCCACTAAACCCACTTCTCTTTGTCTACAGCTGACAGAGGCTGCAGTGTTGGTTACTCTTGTTCTAACCTGACAAGGTGAGGCTCCAGAGATGAGCATTCATTTTGGCTTGTAGTTTAAGGGGATACAGTCTGTCACGGCAGGAATGCATGGCAGCTAGGGTGTGAGACTGATGGTCTTGAACAAGAGAGCAGAAGGGAGTCTAAGCTATCAAGCCTCAACTCCTGCGTCCAGTGACTCACTCCCTCCAGTGAGGCTCCATCTCCTAAAGGTCCCACAACCTTCCAAGACAGTGCCACCAGCTGGAGACCAAGTGTTCAGACACAGGGGACTACCAGGGACACTTCACATTCAAATCACAACAACTTCCAAACTCCTGATCCAAATTGTAGTTATCCTACTGAAAGAGCCACCAAAAGTCCAAGTGGTCGAGGCACAGGGGACCAAGGGAAGCAGTAAGAAAGACTGCGCCTTTGCCCTCGAGCCCCAGAGGCCCTGGCTGTTCCTTCTGTCATTCCTAAGCATGGCTTGATGGAACGAGACATGACAGAAGACAGAGGGATACAGAGGGACCCTGGTTTTCCTTACCAGGGAGAACTGTCCTTCCTGCTAGTCAAGAAAGGAAAATCCTCACCAGAGTGCAGAATTCCTCATGCACAGACTAAGCCTTCATAAAGGCTCCTTTCTCCCCTTCTCCAGTGCCCAAACCTCAGAGTTAGATCAGAATACTCAAAACAAACAAACAAAATAAACAAAAAGCCCCGGCTCTCACCCTTGCCTTATATAGGGGCATCACTCATATTTAGAAATTTCTTGCTATTACTGACACCAATATACTCGAACATGCTTTGTTTGGGCTTTTCTTACTCGGCTCCATAGGACTGCTATCTATCTGCAGTCCTTGGTGGAATCATTTCATCTGCTCAGACACTTTCACCATGTCCACCCACTGGCTTGACCCTGATCTTTTTATACAGTCTCCTGGAATTCCCCTGCCTTTGTTACCCTAACCTGCTCCACCCCTACTATAAAACCACTCAAAAAGCCATCCAAGCATCAAATAAATGAAAGAATTCTAGCTTCACAGATTGTTGGATGTGAGTCCCCACATTCCTGACCAAAAGATGCATCCCTTCCCTGGTTAATCTTTTGAATCAGATTGCCACCGACTCCCACCTCCCCATCCAGGCAACCGTCATCGGCGACACCACTGACTTCATTATAGAGTTCAAATTCTCCCTCTCTTTGGCATTCATCACTATAGCTGGACCAATACTCTGGATTAAAGTTAACCCGGCTGGCCTCCATTTGTATGAAAGGCTGATACTCCGGGCCTCTCCAAAAAACCTTTCCATTGCAGCTGGGCATGGTGGCACATATCTTTAAATGCCAGCACTGGGGAGGCGGAGGCAGGTGGATCTCTGTGAATCTGAGACTAACCTGTCCTACTTAGCAAGTTTCAGGCCAACTAGGGCTACATAGTGGACTTCCATTTAAAAATTTAAAAATAACTTGATTAAATTAATGACCAATTTTTTTTTGTTTTTGTTTTTGTTTTTCGAGACAGGGTTTCTCTGTGGTTTTGGAGCCTGTCCTGGAGCTAGCTCTTGTAGACCAGGCTGGTCTCAACTCACAGAGATCCGCCTGCCTCTGCCTCCCGAGTGCTAGGATTAAAGGCACGCGCCACCACCGCCCGGCCCCCAATTTTTTTAAATAAAAAAAGAAACAAGTGCCATGAACACATACAACACCAAGTGTGCTTCTTACCACCACAAAGTAGGATGTTTACAGCTTCATGTCCCTAGGCTGCGTCGTTGATGTCCTAGCAGGAGAGGAAAGGCCAAAGGCGAAGCTTGCTATACAGGATCAGAAGACCATCTCTCCCTTTTTACCGGTTAATCAGCTGAGATGGTCATCTTTACAAGTGGGAATTTTTTATTGGCTGTAAAAACCTTTCCCTCTAGGTTTTATTTAAAAAAAAGAATGAAGAAAGGAAGGAAGGAAGGAAGGAAGGAGAGAGAGAGAGACAGAGAGAGAGAGAGAGAGAGAGAGAGAGAGAGAGAGAGAGAGAAGAAAAAAGGCCACAACAGTTCCTTCCTGTGATACTGAGCATTCTGCTCAGAGGTAAAGGAGAGGGGGAGGGTCAAGGGTTCTCGAGCTGTGGGACTGAGAGCAGCTTCAGAATTTACCTTCAGTTCTTAACACAGTCTCTAAAATCCTCTTGTTAATTTTCTATTTATTTTTTATCATCTCTTTCTGACTTAGAACTCTTACTATTAATTTGTGAATTACCAATTTTCTCAACTTTTTTTTTCTTTCTTTAGATGTGTTTAAAAATCCAGCAAGAACAGGCTGCCCTGTTTGTGTTCTATAATCCTATTACCTAGGACATCTCATTTAGCAGACGCACACAACAATTTAGAGGCATTAAGTGCTCCCCGGAGAGGGAAGCACCAAGTCAAGTTATCTTCCGTTAGATGCCCCTCGTTGTCTTTTAAAACCCGTGCAACTTGAATTAGCAGTTATCAAGCATAAAACCCAGCTGGAGTACCAAATAATGTTTTGTTTTGTTCCCCCCCCCAAAGTTTCCCTCTCCTTTAAATTAGGTGTTGGAGGAGGAGTCAGAGATGAGACCGACAAATTAGCTAACCAAATGTACCCTCAGAGGTCTGAAAACCAACAAAAACAAACCAAATGGTGGGGAAGAGCAAACAGACAAAAACGGACACCTTAAAACAAAGGCTTTGAATGCAACCCTATATGCCCAAAAAAAAAAAAAAAAAAAAATAGTCAACAGAATCCTAACAGTCAGATTAGAATAAACAATACATTGACCTTCCCCCAAACCAAGGGAGGTCGGAGCCCCAGAAAGAGCTCACAACAGGCATCTGAGGAGGCCATGCTGGGTGATGGGTACAAAGGCTCCTGCTGTCAGCTGGTGCAGATCTGGGAGAATCTTCGGCTGGAAGGGGATTGTTCTTGAGGCCCTGACTTTGAGTACCTTGACAGTCAAGGCAAAAACACAGTTCTAGCTTTAAAGGGAGTAAGCGATAGTTTATTCTGGGACCAAAACCATGAACGACCACTGTTCAGGAACATAGATTCAGGTTTCCTCAAGCTCTATGTTCCAATATGGTAACCGTCCCATGACATTTTCATAGTGACAGAACAAAGAAAGCTGTAAATTACAATGCTTTTAAATACAGTGGCTGAGGGGGTGGGGCCATTGGAGCCATAGTCATGAGGATTGCAGTTTGGACTCCCAGAATGCATAGAAACAGCCAGTGGGTGTGTCCACCCACTGTAATTCCTGTGAAGGCAGAGATGGGCCTGCAGAGCAGGTTGCCCAGATGGACTAGACACAAAGGTGAGCTTTGGGTTCAGCAAGAGACCTTACCTCACTGAATAAGGTGGAAGGTGATCAAGAAATAATTTGACCAGCCAGGTGTGGTGGCACATGCCTTTGATCTCAGCACTTGGAAAGAAGAGGCAGGTGGATCTCTGTGAGTTTGAGGCTAGCCTGGGCTAGAGAGTGAGTTCCAGGATAGCCAGGGCTGCCCAGAGAAACTTGGTCTCATTGGCTTTGGGCCTCCACGGGAATGCATGCGCATACACACTCCCCACATGCATGTGAACATGCATACTCACGTGTGCACAGACACATGAAAGGTTGGAAACAATGGATAGGCACGCCGTAGCAAAGCTGAATGGGGCCATCTCTGTTGAAGCCCCAGACTCTCTGGCAACCGTCTTAGTTTTTGGATTGATAAAAGATCGGGGTGGCTAAGAAGATACTTTAAAGGTTGGTATTTTTGTTTTTTAGTG
Organism: Alexandromys fortis; assembly: GCF_014885135.2. Classification (NCBI taxonomy): domain Eukaryota; kingdom Metazoa; phylum Chordata; class Mammalia; order Rodentia; family Cricetidae; genus Alexandromys; species Alexandromys fortis. The sequence goes on along the minus strand of NW_026067930.1, from coordinate 1,826,892 downwards.
TAGTCCCAAAGCTGTTATGTTAGACATAGGATAAGCAACGAATGACTTTCAAAGGGACTGAAAATAGCCCAAGATCATTTGGCTCTCAACTACCACATTTTAACACTCAGTAATCACTAAGTCCAGTCTTTGGGCCTTCTAGAATCTAAAACGTAGGTTGCCTCCCACTTGGGTTAACTTCTGCTGAAAATGAATTCCCATATCCCCAGTTACCCATATACCCTGAGTGCACACACTCATGCACACAAGAATGCATGGAGTACCCGCTCCATCTCTCTTGTCTATGACTCCTTCCCAGGCCCTATTGCCTAGCACTTAGTACCCAGCAAGTAATAAAACAGCACATTTGCCCTGCTCTTTCCATCTCCTCTGATGCCTCCCCACCTTGCTTATTATGGGGTATGGGTGGTGCAGAGTCCTGGAGGGAACTGGGTGGGGAAAGGACAAAACCTCCCTTGAGCCCATAGTGTCTACCACTTTCCAGCCCTAATCCTGGACCAGCAAAGCCAGAGACTAGACCCAGCCCCAATCTCCCATGCACAACAGTTCTTAACTGGGATGTTCCACCTCACACCTCAGAACCAGGCTGTGAGGATGCTCAGGGAGGGTTGGAGAGCAAGGAGTGGAGAGGAGAAATCTGAATGGAAGCAGTCTGGCATTTCCTGCAAACCAGTGAAGACTTCCATCTCAACACCCGCCCACTTACCTCCCTCCCTCCCTTCCTCCCTCTCTCTTTCCATCTCTCCCTTCCTTCCCTCCTTTCTGCTTTCCTAAGATTTATTTTATGTGTGTTCATGCTTTGCCTACATATATGTACCTGCATCATACATGTGCCTGGTACCCACAGAAGTCAGAAGAGAGAGATGGATCCCCTGGAACTGAAGTTATGGATGGCTGCGAACTTCCATGTGGGTGCTGGGAACCGAACCCAAGTTCTCTGCAATAGCAGCTCTTAACAGCTGAGCCATCTGTGGAGCCTCATGCTTCTGTTTTTAAGGAAAGCTGAGTATTGAACCCAAGGACTATATATGCTAGACAAATGCTCTACCATTGTTCCCATCTTATCCTTGATGTCCTGGATCTCCCAAAACCACTTCTCATGCTTGAAGTGGGAGCAATAGGATGAACTGAGCACATCAGGAGCAAAAGTGCTGGGTGCTTGGTGCCATGGGAGGGGAACCCTATGCCCCCAGGGACACAGAGAGCAGGGAGGGCACGGGGATACCCACGGAGGCTGACAGACAGCTGCCCACGAGGCTGGAGGACTCCATTGATTCCCAAGCAGCCAAACTGCTCCAGAGCGTGGGAGGCAGAGGACACCTGTGGCCCTGCACAGAGGTCACAGTGCTAAACTCCCCTCTGATGAAGATGTCAGTGAACCAAGGGCAAATCTATGACACAAACATCCTGACTGAACACTGCCTGTTTAAAACGCAGCACGAGGGCCTGCGTGACTTGCCATCGGGAAACCTGGCAATGGGACTCAGCGAATTATCTGCTTACTAAGCCAGGGACACGTGTGGTTGTGCCAACAGATGGCAAAAAGCTTTTCTTTGAAATTCATCAGCCGTTCTTGACTTTAAAAATCGAATTGAAATATGGATAAACAGTCTAAGGTGAGTAACAGCCTGGGAGCGTAGTCCTTAGCTAGTGGAAAGGCCTTCTGGGAAAAAAAACAAAAGCAAAACAAAACAAACAAACAAAAAACAACAAAACAAACCTTAAGGGCTGCTGACACCATTTAGCCACATTGCAGAGTCTGGGCCATGAACATAGAAACTGACCAGAAAACAAAAGCTGGAATCCAGGCTGGATGTCTTCACTCGCAAACCATTGTGGTTTTAGGCCTTGATGAGGACAATGGTGACTTTAGAAGCAGGGAGTTTCCTTCCCTCCCCTCTAGTTGCGGTGTGGTCTGCATATGTCTCAATGTGCAGCCCCTTCTGCATATCTGGACCCCACCTCCCCCCACACACACACCAGGATTTAGAAATTATACCTCCCAGCCCCAAGGCCCAAAGGCAGTTTGCTGCTCAGAGGCTGTGAGTGGGGATGGCTTAGGGAGATGTGACTTGGAGCCACCACCCCAGGGGTGGGGCCATGTAGCTGGTGCAGCATGTGTCTCTGCTGGACTCCACCTTCGACATAGCAAAGTCCTATGAAACTCTGTGCCTGAGCTATCAGGTAGACTCTGGGGTCTGCACTACAGTGGGCAATGTGTGTTCAGGGACCACTCAGCTAGCTAAGAGCATGGAGTAGTATTCCCACTGCTTCCTTTCTAGACCTAGCTTCTCATCAAGGAGGCCTATGCTTGTCTTATTCAGTGCAGCCATTCCTGTTGTCTTCCCAGGTGGTGCCAAGGAAGGGCGGGGAAAGCAGATATCACGCCTGTCACTAGGTATCTGTGAAACTCATGTCGGCCTAGTGGTCATCAGCCAAGAGGATCTTCTTCCTTGCATGTGTTGACTCCCCCAAACTGTCCCTTCTGGGGATGCCTGTGGCTCACCATCACGGCCCTCAGATCCGGGACCTTGGGGGTACATTCATGACAGGAATGTCCTAGCTGAATGGATACCCCCTCCACTTGACGACATGCTCCCTTCTGAAGTGCCTGAGCGCCTCCTCCTAGGGGTGGCCATTCACCTCTCAGAAAGGCAAACAGGGTGTCAGCTTCTGGAAGCACAAGGGCCTGTCGGTGGTTCTCATTTGCTTGCTCATACGGAGTGGGCCACTGACAAACAGAATATCACCCAGAAAGCCAAAAGTATCAGCTTCCCAAACAAATATGAATAATTAGATTTAGAAGCAAGGGTACGCCCCATTATACTATGGATTGCCCAGTGATACACACATAGGGAGATAAGCAGCCAGTGTGAAGGAAGCTACAGGAGCCTACAGAGTGATGTCATTCCAGAGTCCCTGAAGTATCTGAGTGAGAAGGGCCGTGCCTGCAGCCCAGTTTCAGACCCCAGAGAGCGAACTCTAAATGGATTCTAACAGAGGAGACTCTGGGAGACTTCACCGATATCTGAATCAAGGGGAGAAGTGGCAATGTTCCCAGAGGAGTCATGAGTGTGTGTCACTTGCCTCAGAGACATTGAAAGGCTTCTCCAAATCGAGAAGGCACAGCAAAGACCTGTGCGGCAAAACCCACAGGGTAGCGAATCTTGAGCATCCTGTCCAGCCTGGAATGCACCATGTTGTAAAGGTCATGTTTTAAATCCGCGTCGAAATTTGGTTGCTTGGTTACACGACACTGAAAGACAGTAGCCACTCGGAATAGCTCCCTCCTGTCACAATGTAGCTCAGGTGGATGGATGCCACTGTAGCTACCAAACCTGTCAACATCCAAGAAACACATGGTGTGGGTTCACAAGAAGACAGAGATGGTTCTGGGGCAGGAAGCCCCAGACTGTATGAGAATTAGATAGGCCTTAGTGTTTCCAGCCTCAGAGCGCACACAGAGTACCATAGAACAAGACAGAAGGAAGTACCCATCAAACTGCCAGCCCCACAAAGAGATGTGTATGCCAGGAAGAGACCAAGGCCGGCATGGGAGGTCAGAAGGAAGGCGCCAGGAGCTCCTCAAGGGACACTGTGGCTATTGAACCTCGAGGACATTCAGCTGTTGCCCACATGATGTCAGATGGGATGCCAGAAACCCTCTATCCTGTATCCACTGGATGAACAGAAACCCCTGACAATACACAGCCAGAAAGGACACATGAGCTTGGCAGGAGAGAGTCATTGCCTTGTTAGAGGATCTATTCTGCCTAAGATTTCCTCTATGCCCACCTCCCCCTTCCTCAGAATCACCCTTTCACGTCTGATCACCTCAGACCATAGCACAGTGGTTCTCAATCTTCCTAATACTGTGACCTTTTAATACAGTTCCTCACGGAGTGGTGACCCCCAACTGTAAAACTATTTCATTGCTACTTCGTGACTCTAATTTTGCTACTGTTATAAATCGTAATGTAAATATCTAGTATGGATATCTGATATGCAACCCCCGTGAAAAGGTCATTTGACCCCAAAGGCGTGATGACCCACAGGCTGGGACCACTGCACAGGAGACAAGGACAGACCCTCCAATGCCAGTGACAGAAATCTGGGGGGAGGGGCCTCTCCCTTAGGGGTGGCTAAATCGAGTCCTGCTGTCCATTCCCAGGACATGTCGGAGCTTGGAAACCACAGGTCACTTGGTAACTCCCTAGGAGGGCTTCGCTAAGGAGCTGCTTGGCAAAATGGGCCAGGAGGGGAATGAGACAGCTCAGCCCATGAAGGCATGTGCAACCAAGCCTGATGCTGAGTTTCATCCCCAGAACCCACATGATAGAAAGAGAGAGAACCGACTCCCCCACGTTGTCTTCTACCCTTCACGTGTGCGCCACACACAGATTCACAATACAACAAAACTAAATGTGATTTTTAAAACAAGTAAAGACCAGGGACGCAGGGAGCACTCAGCCCTGTCCTGAGAGCCTGTACCTATCACCACTGTGGAAGGCTCCCCAATACCACACCAAAGCTAACCACTGGAACTCTCCTTTAGATAAGGACATTGTCAGCTCAGAGGTTGCTGGAGGGGCCCGACCCTCTGTGCCTGCTACCCTTCCCTCAGGAGCCCCTCGGAGGTACAAGAGAATTTCCCTTCTAATCTCATGTATTTATTCAACGAGGCCAAAATCCTCCTCCTCCTTGTTCTTAAGGGCCATTCAGACAATGCATTTGGCACATACAAGTTTGCCTGAACGAACGTGGGCTCCAAGCTCGTCTCCAGCCGGCAGCTTGGTCTTCCAGAGGCTTCAAGGACTTCTCCCAGGCACCCAGCACTTACAGCCTTCCTGCTACACTTCCATATACACCCTTTCCCGCCACCAGCTGTGTTCTGGGCTCCCCAGGCACCAGGCACCAGCAGAGGCAGCACTTTAGAAGGAGGTAACAAGCAGAAGGGCCCATTGCTGCCAGGTTTAAATGCAAAAGGGACTAACCTGTCTTCCGTCTGTGTTCAGACAACAGCAATCAATGATGACAGGAAGCTCCGCCCTCCCAGTCCCCCACCTAAACCCTCCTCCTGGTACCCAGGAGCAATGTCAAGGCTAGATCCTACAGGAACTAGTTCCCTTTCTGGGCAGAGCCAGGGCCCAGCAGTGGCCATGGGTTTAGGTCAGCTACAGGTTGTATGGGGGGAAGCACTGGCCAAAATTCAGGCCCCCGGGAATGCCTGGGGTGTCCACTAAATGTCACAGGGTGAGCCTGTCCATACAAACCATCTGTGGAACATCTGGGTAAGGAGCAGAAGGCAGGGCTGGACTCAGGGAGGAAACTGAAGACCAGCAGCTGGGGTGGACGGGCCAGGACAGCTCATCTACCTGAACAAGTCTTCCCCATCCTGCCCACCTTTGCCACCTTGCATGGGGATCAGCATCTTCAGGGCTCAGAACTCCATCCATGCGGACGACAGCTCAGAGCTGGGCAGCAGGTGCAGATATCCAGCAAAAGGGCAGAGCCCAGGAAGTGAGGGTTCCACTTCCACTGTAAGCAACCCCAGGGCCTTCAACCACCCCAAGGTTTTCAGCCACCCAAATCCAAGCCCCTGGGGATTCAGGGCAGGGAGAAGCAAAAGAGAGCTGCACAGGCACACAGGTCTTCAGTCGGGCAAATGTGCATCCCAGGCAGGGTGTGAATGTGTATCTGGGCACACCACATGAGCTGATGGGGACGCTGGGGAGGGTATTTCAGCACCTGTGTGTGCAGGCACCTGTAGGTGTGACCGTGTGACTGTAAGCAGAGTAGGCACTGACTGCGGTCTCTTGGCACCAGCAGAAGGCACATACACAGGCTGCCCATGTGCACTGTGGAAGGCATCTAGAAGCACCTTACACCCGTGGTGAGTTTGCAAAATTCTCACACCTCCTCCGCAGCCCCACAGTGTGATTCTGTCCATCTTAGCTCCCACCCCACCTTCCTTAAGTGTCCCCTCCCGAGCTCCCAGCCCCAAGCAGCACTACCAGGGCATCTCCAGGTGTCCCAGCATATACATACACCACTCCAAACCCCTGACCACACCCCCACCTGTCAGGTGCCCCTTGCTCCCTACCAAGACCCTCCCCTACCCCCAACACCCAGGCTCAGATCCAGGCACAAGACTCAGAAGTGACTTTATTTCTTTGTAGTTAATGCCCCTCAGGCCAGGCTGTTGGGCTGTCCCTGGCTTGGTTTCCCTCCCCTTGGGGACCTGGAGGGTCCCTGTCCCCTGCCCTCCCCCTCCCCCCGCCCCAGCTTTCTGCCAGGATGTCTGGTCTCCGGGAGATGTCCAGCTGCCTGGGATATGGAACTGGTGGGGAAACGGAGAAGGCTCACATCTAGGGAGGTTGAGAGCCACAGACCTTGTTGCCAAGCTCTTGCTGTCCCAATCCTAGCCAGGCCAGGCTGGGGGACGGGGCAGCAACAGGCTCAGGGGACAAGCTCCAAGGCCCTGAAGGAGGGAGGGAGGGACCTCAGGGCTGAGCCCAGAGGAGAGCAGGCCCCAGGCTGAGCAGGAGCCCCCCAGCCAGGGCCCAGGGGCTGCGCCCCACTGCTGACGCCCCGTTGCAAAGATCTTTCTCGCAGCAGTCCACGTCGACTTTTAAGATCCCAGAGTTAATGAACCCCATCAGATAGTCTGAGAAAAAGTGCCGCTTAACGAAGTCGCAGGAGGACGCGCACATCTTGTTCACAGAATGATCCTTCCTGCCTGGAGGGGGGGGGGGGAGAGAAGGCATGATGCTGAGGACCATCGCCATCTGAGTGCTGTCCCTCCCCCCAGGACCCGGGTCCTAAAGATCAGTTTCGGACTTGGAGCCCGGAGGAGCAAGCCAGTATCGTCTTGCCTCAAACTCATGCTATTGTCCCAGGCAAGAGGAATTCAGAAGACACCTCTGACCTCTCCCCACATCTGCCTTTCGGTAGCCCCTGTGTCCTCACCAGGTCCAGTCTTACTGCTGCTGGGGTCGGTAATCCGCACGCTGGCACAAACAGTATCGGTCGGCTGGCACTGCTTCGGGGCGCAGTGGCTGGAATTGGCCAGGGTGCAGTCCTGGCACCACAGGCCATGGGCTAGGCAGGGCATGGGGAGGACGATGACCAGAGGAACCCAGGCCTGGACAGCCAGACCCTGCACCCCTTTTCCCCAACCTGTGCCCCATAGACGAGTTCCACTCCCACAAGACCCGACCAAAGGGCCTCCAGGCTGACCCTGTGGCTGTATCTGCACATCCTGCCTCCCCCATCCTCTTGCTTCTCCACACAGTACCCTCAAAGATGGGAGGTTTCCAAGACCAGAAAGGCCCACCCGACTTAATAGGAAGCCCGTTGGACCTCTGAGAACGAGGGACCTCTTCGCAGTACCAGAAGCCCGGTGGAAAGGCGCTGGATGCCTTCGGGTGGGGGAGAGCCCAGGTAGCTGGAGCTGAGATATGAGTGCTGGTCCACTCATATGGGACCCCTCCCCGCGGGCCCCCGACTCACCCGGTGAGGGGCACAGCAGCAAGGCCAGCAGTGCCAGGCCGAGGCTCTTCATGGCCGCAGGCAGCATGCTCTGAGAGAGCCTGAGAGAGAAGCGGGGGCTGCAGACAGGAGTCCTCTGGGGGGCAGGCCTGGAGGGGAATAGCCTCAATCAGAGGATCCAACACCAAGGACCCTTTCGTTTTCGGACCCAGGAAACGACCATTCCCCAGGAATCACGGGGAAGTGGGGGGGGGGGTTCCTTACAGGAGCCTGAGATGCCCCACCCCCAACCCATCACCCAGAGCATCCACCATCACCGTATCCCCGCCAGGGAAAAGAAATTTGCCCTCTCTAGTGAGGTGGCCGCCCAGAGGTCCCCACAACCTTCGCCCTGCACCTGCGTGAGGAGGGTGTCTTCTCTCCCCAGGGAGCTGTAGGTGCGTCTGGACAGGGAAGGCGGGAGGAGGAAGCGCACCTTACCTGCCGGCGGGGGAGGGGTGCGCGCCGCGTCCCCGTCCTCGTCCCCACCCCTGGGCTGGGGGGCCGGGAACCCCGCGCCGAGACCCCTCCCCTGGTCCCTGCGCGCGCGCCTAGGCGCTCACCGCGAAGAGGGGCGTGGAGTACGGGCCTCAGGGTCGGGGGCTCACTCACATCCCTGGGGTGTCAGCACTCCGGGATCAGCAGCGGTTCTGGCGCGGGAAGCGATGCCCTTCGGTCTCCCTGCGGACCGGAACCGGGGCGCAGCTTCGTCTTACGGGGAACGCAGCCGCAGACGCGGACCCCGCGCGAGGGGCGGGGCGGAGCCGGGGCGGGGGCTGCGCGCGCGGTGGGGAGACTAGCGGGGCGGGGGTGCCCGGGGCTGGAGACCAAGCAGCAGGTCGCCCTACTCGGCCTTTGCGCCTTTCGCCCGCGTGCAACGCCCCCTTAGGCCTCCCACTCCTGCAGCAGCTGCCCCCCCCCACCCCTATCCACCTCCCTACCCTGCGTGGGAGGATCCTCCCCCTCTGCTTGGTTGTGGTCCCCTTGCAGATTCTCGGAAGAGCATTGGCTGCTAAAGGAAGCGAAATGCACAAAGACGCAGCGAAGGAGGGAAAGAGTGGTCGGTCATGGGGTTCCGACGCCCAGCCTTGGGGCTCCTCCCTCTCCAACCTCCACCTTGCTTCCGATTGTTCCCGTCAATTCCATTCCTAAGAGCACCCACGACGCCCACCATCAACTCAGCCCCAGGGACTTTTGTCACCAACCACACCCACACCCAGAAGGTGACAATCCTGGTCTGGGTTGGCCAGATTCACACCTCGCACTCCACCTGGTCCTTCTATCTCTCCTGGGCTCTGCAGAAGCCACAGTTACCATTGCTCCTTCTCATCCCTAGGCGGACCTTGGTTTCTGCCTGCTCTGCCCACGAACCTTACACCAGACAAATGACTGTCACTATATCAGATCCTTACCAGACGTGGCAGCCTGGACTGTCAGTTTGAGCGCACAGTGTCTGTGCTCCTTATTCTAAACCGCATATGCATTACTTCAATGTACTGCACATCGCCTTGCCGTCTGGGTGTTAAGTTACAGGTAAGGGGAACACACAGTCATAGAGCCTCCTGTCCAGTGCCGCACCAGTCCCTAGGTGACACGCCGATAATGAGACCAAACATCCCGAGCACTTGAGTAGTTCGGAGTGCTGACAAAGAGAGGGACTGGACATTTTGAAGAAAAGATCTAGATGAAGAGAGTGCAGAGGGTAAGAATTAGTTCGTGCACAATTCTCTTCAAACGAGTCAATCCCATAATGGAGTCCAGAGCCAATCTGCGGGGCAGAACCTGTGCAGATCGGAGGATGAGCCTTAGTATGGATTCTTGCAGAGTAGAAGGGGCTGGGGAGGCTTCTAGGTAAGTGTTTTCTGTGGAAATGCAGAGAGCGGGCTGCGGGCCGGCCAGTGAATGGTCCGTGAACCCAGTTCATCAAGACCACCACTTGGAAAAGCTGATGGCCTGTCTAAATTTACCTCCAATGCTAGTAAACCAGAGTTACACGGAGATCAAACCAAAGAGTTACACAGAGATCTTAGACTACAAAGATAATGTGCTTATTAAGACGTGCTAAAGATACCAGAGAACCTAGACAACAATGAGGACCCTAGGAGAAACATACATGGATCTAATCTACATGGGAAGTAGAAAAAGACAAGATCTCCTGAGTAAATTGGGATCATGGGGACCATGGGAGAGGGCTGAAGGGGACAATGGGAGAGGAAGGGAGGGGAGCACAGAAAAATGTATAGCTCAATAAAATCAATTTTTAGAAAAAGAGAGAGAGAAAGACATGCTAAGGAAGGACCCTGTAGCCACAAGCTGAACAGCAAGTTTATCTGAAAGAAAGAAAACCTGGAGACTTCACTTAAATGATTAAAGATCAACGGAAACCTTGGAAGTATTATCAGTAAAAGAAGCCAGTCACCAAGAAAGAAGGAACAGCAACAACAAACCAGGCAAACAAACAACAAAAACAAAAAAAATCAAAAACAAAAAACATTTTATTTACGTGAAATGCACAAAATTTAAAAATCCAACAAAGACAAAAAGATTAGCCAAATATGGGGGAGGGAGGGAGCGAGAATGACTGGTTTGGGACACTATTAATAAGTGAGGTGATTAAAATTTCATTTTGTAGTAATGAAATGCCCCACAATTAGATCATGGTGATGGATACGCAACTTTGTTAATACACTACAAGTCACCGAAATGTATCCAATAAAGAATACATTGTCTGTTATGTAATGTGTTATATTTTAACAAAGTTGTTCTTAGAAAAAAAAAAAACTCAGCAGAGTTGGCCAGCAAAGTAGACACAGATGAAGAGGGAATTTATGAACTGGAAGACAAATCTAAAGAAATCATCAAGAAAGGCCAGGGTTATAGTTCAGTGGTAGAACTCCTGCCCAGGCGTAATCAGGAATGCAACACAAGTTGAGACACATAAAGAACTACCAAAAATTGTGTGCAGAGAGCCAAGGAAAGTCTAATTGAAATCTCAAAGTTGGTTTTTGGAGACATTCTATTTTAAAATAAGTCAGAACCGGTGAAGGTAAGTGTGGGTAAAGATTCTAATGTATAATAAGTAAAATAACAAATGGCAGGTTATCTAAGCAGAGCATAGTGAAATTGCAGACCACCCAAGACAGGAAAATCTAAAAAATGAAGGCAATAATTCTAATGAATCTTGTGGAAAGACTATTAAAACCAAAGAGAATGAAATAGTATCTTTAGAGTAAAAAGAAGGCAAAAAAAAAAAACCTTCCTAACTCAGGCTTTTGTGCACCGTTTTCCAAAATTAAGTGCAAAACAAATTTTTTCATCTAACCAAAAGTTTAAAGAACAGTTTAGTAGCAAGAAATCAAAGAGCCTGACTGAAAATAGACAAAGACTCTAAGTAGGCACTGCTCAAAAGAAGGCATCCAGGCAGTTTCCAGGTTTGCAGAAAAATACTGAACATCACTGGTTACCAGGGAAACGCTTATCAGGCCATAATGAGATGTGACCTGACATCAATTAGGATGATGATTACAAGAAAGATGGGTACCACAAGTGTTGGCAGGATGCTGAGGAGGGAAATGTGTGCAGGATCTCATTTGAGAAGCAGAGATAGAATGGCGAAGACCAGGTGCTAGGCACCAGGAGACACAGTGTCCCTTAGACAGGAGGGAAAGTCATTAAGATCTGTTACACAGCCCAGGGAAATAGTTAATACAATGTATTTTTTTAATTAGTAAGATAAAACGTTTTAAATGTCTTCACTGAAAACTTGAGAGGATGAAAAGTTGATTGGCTTCCTTTAACTATTCTACAATATATTGTGTATCTAAAGGTTCCCTGGTACCTCTAAAATACTACTATTAATCAAATGTAACACTTCCCTTGGTTTTGCTTTCTTGTTTCATGATCATGCTGGGTACCTCAAGCTGACCTCTAACCCACTATCCTTCCACCTCTGCCTCTGGAGTTTCGAGGTGCCAGGTGGGTACCACTACACTGTTACGTTTGGTGATAAAGGTTACCCCCCCCCAAGTGCCTGTCTCCAGCAGATAGCACTATAGGGGATTTTCCTGAAAACTTTAGGGAATGGGGATGGAGCAATGAGGACTGGTGGCAGGTCCTGGGGAGCTGCCCCTGGCCCTTTCTGTCTCTTGGCTTCCTGTAGGCCAAGAAGTTAGAACAGCCTCTCTATCAAATGTTCTTTTTTTTTTTTTTTTTATTGAGAATAAGAAAAAAAAGTTTCCGCCTCCTCCCAGCCTCCCATTTCCCTCCCCCTCCCTCTATCAAATGTTCTTGCAGTGATGTCCTGCCCAAAGCCTGGTGCCAAGGACATAGACAGACACCTCTGAGACAGGGAGCCATAGTGTATCCTCCCTCCTTTAATCGATTATAGAGGTGTTTCCGTCAGAACAAAAAGAAAGCTGGTACCCTGACTTGAAGTTTTTGGTTGATTATTTTGTGTTTGTTGTAGGAGATTTGGGGGTGTTATTTTTTAAAGATAGGCTCTCATGTAATTCAGTCTGGCTTTGAACTTGCTATATAGCCCAGACTGGCCCTGACCTCCTGATCCCCCATACCTCTGTCTTTTCCAAAAGCTGGGATTATAAGCATCCCCCACCACAACTGTAAGGCTATCTTATAGTTTAAATAAACATTTGTCAGATAAAATTCAGAGAGTTTTACCACTAACCACCCTTCACTAAATAATCGTGTAAAAAGATACTTCAAGAAGGAGCATGGTGGTAAAAGGAGGCCCAGATACAAGAGTGAACAGAGAACTGGCTTACAAGAAGAGAAATCTAAGTCATCTTATACAAACAAAGACATCGGCCATGTGGCTTCTAGACAGCTGGAGCCCTGGGCAGCAGTATGTGTCAGACAGGAGGCTGCTCTGGGGTGGGGGATCCAAGACCCTGCATTGTTAAAAGCAGCTAAGTGAGCGATGAACTTTAGACTCCTTTGGATGCTCAGGATGCAGAGGAAGGTTTCCAGGGCAACCACGGGCAGCTCTCAATGAAGGGACCACACGTGGGGCAGGTGGCACGTGCAAAGGCTGGAAGTGGAAAGACGCTATGGATGCAGGGCTGGAAGGAAGGCAAGATGAGGGTGGGGTGGAAAGACTGAGAGCCTGGGAATCAACAGGGAGATGACATGGGAGGCGAGATATCAGAACCTTCATGGTTTGGGGTCCACAGTATAGGCATGGACTGTGCCCTGAGGACTGTAAGTGAGAAAATTCCTGTTGGAGAGTATATAACTAATTTTATGTGATATCTTGCTAGCCCATGGTACTCAGATGATAAGTCAAACATTATTCTGGGTGTGTCTTAGAGGATTATTTTTTGGATGAGATTAACATTTAACAAGCAATTGTTTCCTTTTCCTTCTTTCCTTTATTCCTAGGGTCTCACTATGTAGCCCGTGCTAATCTCAAGTCACTAGGTGGCCCAGCTGAGTGCCACCTGACCCAGCCAGGTTAACCTTAATTACATTGTACTTATTTATTTATATTTGGGGGATGCGCCATGACTGTGGGTGTGTTGTGTAACGTTATTACAGGGGAGATAGGAGCAGTTATCTGTCACCCCAGATAGGGAACCACAGCAGACCAAGCAAGATACCACCAAAGTCCAACTTGCTGAACCAACAGATTTTAGTGAATATGGGGACTCCTTGCAGGACAGAAATGACTCAAAGACAGCTGGATCACCAAAAGTCCATCCTAGGATAGGCAATAAGTTCAGGAAGGCTAGAAACCAAGGCACACCGCACGACCTGCAGGCAGAGCCACGGGTTGGAGAGTGTCTCTCTCGGGCAGCTCGGCTACTCTCTGTCTCTCTCAGGTGGTTTGGTTGGTCTCAGAGTAGTCCCAGTGGCCCTTGCTGCTTATATACATTTGCTAGGTAAGGGCCCTAGTGAGTCTAGTTGGTTTCAGGAACTTCCTGAGGCCTTGTTGTTTTTTATTTCCTGAATTTAAAGAACTTCACTACAGGATCGACAGTTTCCTCTCCCTTTACAACATCCTGAGTCCTAGGCAGGTGGTGGTGGCGCACACCTATAATCCCAGCACTCAGGAGGCAGAGGCAGGCAGATCTCTGGGAGTTCGAGGCCAGCCTGGTCTACAAGAGCTAGTTCCAGGACAGGCACCAAAGCTACAGAGAAACCCTGTCTCGAAAAACAAAAAAAAAAAAAAAAAAAAAAAAAATTCTGAGTCCTGTGTCTTAACCAGCTTTCCTCCATGATGGAGGCTTATCTAGGAAAAAATTGCTATATAGGCAGGGCAGATGTCAGAGGTCAAAAGATAACATATAGGAGTCAGTTCTCCCCTTCCATTGTGTGGGTCCTAGAGCTTGAATTTAAGGTTTAGCAGCAGGAACCTTTACTCACTGGCCCATCTCTCTAGAGCATAGATTAACATTTAAATCTTTATTAAGTACATACCATAGGGACATGTGCTCAGCTATGTTCATAGCAGCATTGTTTGTCATAGCCAGAGCCTGGAAACAATGTAGATGCCCCTCGACCAAAGAATGGATGAGGAAAAGTTGGTACATTTACACAATGGAGTACTACACAGTGGAAAAAAATGACATCTTGAGATTTTGTAGACAAATGGATAGCTCTAGAAAACATCATATTAAGTGAGGTAACCCAGACCCAGAAAGACAAATATCATATGTACTCAGACACTTTTTTAGATATAAAGCAAAGAAAACCAGCCTACCATTCACAATCCCAGAGAACCTAGACAACAAAGAGGATCCTAAGAGAGACATACATGGATCTAATCTACATGGGAAGTAGAAAAGGACAAGATTTCCTGAGTAAATTGGGAGCATGGGTAGAAGGGGAGGGTAGCAGAAGGGAGGGGAGGGGAGAAAAACATATAGCTCAATAAAAACAATTTTTAAAAAGAATCTTGATTAAGTAAACAGTACTCCACAGTGTGGGTAGGTCACTTCTAATCAGCTGAAGGTCTGAGTAGAAGGGAAGCTTCAGGGTACCTGAACAGGTAGGAATCCTGCCAGTTCTAGCTTTGGGCATGGTTGCTCTGGGCTCCTGCCTGTTGACCCACCTGCAGGGATTAGAACTGTCAATCCCCGCAATCATATGAACCCCCTCCTTTAAAATAACCCTGCATATTCACACACCCATTCAGTCTCTGGAGAATCCTGAGCAGTGTAGGACACCGGTGATGGATGACGATCAGGGCCCCCTGTAGTCCATTCTGGCCTTCCCTGGTCACAAAAAGCAACCAGCAGGGATGGGATTTAAGATATAGGAGCACCCAGCAAGTATACCCTTGCCCTCAGTGCCTTCCATCAGCTGGTCCTCATTCAGGACCTCTCTGCCAGCATGATGCTTCCTGTCTGTGGGGCTCCTGTGCTGGGGAAGAAGGCAGACTGGGCTAGCCAGGCTGACAGGAAGGCAGCCTGGGCTGTTGTGTGTGCGGTAGAGAACACCCAAGGATGTAGCTAAGAAAGTGGGCAAATTTCCCTGAGGGGAAACAAAGAGATGGGAAGAAGCAGAGGGTGGCTCAGGCTGTGCACTGCAGAAAGCCATGAGGTCGAAGGATGGGTTAAGGCAGGACAGCGCCCAGATCTGGCCATCTTTAACCACTTTTGGCTCGTCCATTTCTTACCCCATTCTACCCTTCATGAGGCAGGGGACAGGACAGTATTTCTGCGTGTCTGTTGATCCTGGAGTTCCATACAGGCTGTGAGGGTCCTCCATGGCATGGGGGTCTTTCCTGAGCACTGCTAGTCCATTCCCAAGATGAAACCCTCTGGCAGACTTCTGTTCAGACATGTAGGAAGTCCCTGTGGCCCCAAATATCAGTATCAAGGAGAGGTGGTGAAATGGGCTTGCAGGGAAGCCAGCCCCCCCACCAGGCACCACCCTCAGGCATCCTGTGATCTCACTCACCCCCTCCCTAGGCCCAAGCTAAATGAACTTGCTTTTTAACAAAGACAGCACCTTCAAGAATGAATCACAAAGACTATGGCTTCTGTCTTGGTTCTCTCAGCATTTACATGGCCCCAGTCCTGGTATAGCCACCTCGTAAAGAAGCATAAGTGACAAGGTTGGAGCCTGTCAATACCCCACGAGTGGGTTTGGGAGTAGACCCCCCTCGTCCAAGCTCGCAGGTGGGCCAGAAGCCCCAGCCTGTCGTGAGATCTCAATTTAGAGTCCCCAGCAAAGCACCTGGATTCCTGCAGAGGCAGCAAGAGGAAACGAATTTGCTGTTTTAAGCCCCTGCATTTGAAGGCAATCTGCCTGCCACGCGGGGAAACACAGGTGGGTAAGGACTGGCTTATGCAGGAGCTGGGGTGGGGGCAGGGTACAGGAGGAAGCTAGAAGGGAGAAAGAATAATGTGTGAGGAGGGGAGGGGTGGCCCCTCGGGAGCACAGAAAATGGAGAGCCTGAGACCTGCTCTCCCCAGGCTGGACTTGGTTGCCAGGGAGACGAGATTCCCAACCTGGTTTCTAGGCTGCTTTGAGTTCCTCCTGATGCTTGCGGTCTGTTGGTTTTCCCTATCAGGATTTTTGCAGGCAATAACAATGGTAGCCATGATTAGCAGCGGAAAAAAGGGGGGAGGTTTTTTTTTTTGAAAAAAAAAATGAAAAATGAATTGCCAAGGTGTGACCTGGCCCCTGTAGCCTGGGCAGCCTCCCTCAGGGAGTGGGCTTTGACTGCCCTCTTCCAACCTAACCTGGCCCATACTGCTGTCCCTAGGGCTATGGACAGTGGGTCTTGACCTTGCCAGGGACACTCTGCTAAGTATCATACAAAGGATTGTGTGCTCACGGCCCAGTGTTTGTTAGTTACTTATTTACTTTTGGTGTGTATCTGCAGTTGTGTGTATATGTTCGTGTGGGGGGGGGGTGCACGTGTGTGTTCATGTTTGTGGAGGTCAGTGGTCAACCTGGGTGTGGTTCACCAGAAACTGTCCATCTTGGCTGGGCATGGTGGGACACACCTTTAATCCCAGCACCCAGGAGGCAAATGTGGGTGGATCTCTGTGAGCTCCAAGCCAGCTGGGTCTGCATAGAAAGTTCCAAGCCAGCCAAGGAAAGAGAGGGAGGGAGGGAGAGAGAGTACACTGATTTTTGAGGCCTCTCTGGAGCTCACCAAAGAGCCTGGCCCGGTAGCCAGTGCACTTCAGAGATTGTCCTGTCTCCACTTCCCCTGAGCTAGGATAATAAGTATGCCCATGGAGGTAAAAAGAGGACATCAGATTCCCTGAAACTGGAGTTACCGATGATTGGGAGACACCAAGTAGGTGATGGAACTCGAACCCCAGTTCCCCACAAAATCAACAAGTGCTCTCAACTGTTGAGCCAACTCTTCTACTCCTAGATCTCTTTTCTTATGTAAAGGACTGTTAAGATGGAGTTGCCAGTCAGAACCAGGGACAGCGCCAAGGTTCCATTTAGTACATCATTAGCAGCCCAGAACCCAAGAGTCCCAGAACCAGAGAGAAGAGAGCAGATGGCAGGGATGAGCTGCGAGGGGATGCTGAGGCATGCATGCTGCAGAGCTTGCTGCTTTGGTCAGTGCTGCCCGGATCCCTGAGACTGAGCTTGGAGGAGTCACAGAAGCTGGTCCTATTGCAGTTGTTCATACCCATGACATAAAGAAATCATTCTTTCCTAAAACTTCCCAGTGACATGCCCTCAACAGGAACCAGAAGAAGAGATACATAGTGAGGGTGTCATTTGACCACGAGTCAAGCCTGCAGCTAGGCCCGGATGGTGGGAAGACCCTCTCTTGACCCTCAGAGACTTGCTGACACCTTGATTTAAAACTTCAAGCCTTGGCTGAGTATGATATCACACACCTGTAACTCCAGTACTTGGAAGGCTACAGCAGGAGGATTGCCATAAGGTTAAGACCAGCCTGGGTTACAGAGCGAGAGTTTAGCTCAAATACAAACAAATTCAGAACCTTCTATTCTAGCCTCAGTGTGGCTCAGGAGTATCTCTCTTGCTTGCTCTTTACAAGACCCTTCTAGAACAACAAAATCTACCCTTTAGCTTTGAACTGCATGAGAGAATGAGAATAAATCTCTGCTGGCCTAAATGCCTACCATGTAGGACTCTCTCATGGCAGCCAAGCTGCCTTGCTCCTCTTCAGCTCACCAAACAGGCTAGCCTGGTAGCCAATGGGCTTCAGGGATCCTCCTGTCTCCACCTCCCCTGTGCTGGGATTATAAGTGTGCCCATGACCAGTGGAGCCTCTTCAGGTTGAGTGGTCCATCCTCGAACCTAAGTGTTTTATTATGGAAGACTTTAGGCCCAGAAGAAGTTGGAAGAATTGAACAAGCAGCCCCAACAAGCCCAGCACCACAGGCTCTCTGTTAGCCGGGTGTCTTCCTTCCCTCCAGCCCTCCCTCCCATCTTGCCTTCTTGAAGGGCTTCCAAAGGAGCTGTGGACATCTGCATCGTCCCCCTGAGACCCCAGCATGTGTGCCATTGGCTAGTCAACAGTGCACTGTGATATCAGAGGTAAAAATCTGACTTAGTGAAATGGGTGAGCCATTCCACAGCAAATTCTATCAGCCACATGACACCCAAAGTCCTCTGCAAACCAAACATTTCCGTCATACACACATCCCAAATTCCCTCCTGCCCACTCACAGTTCTCCTCATTTCCCAAGGCAACCATTAGGAAATTTGAAAAGTCTGTATTGGGGCTGGAGAAAAATGGCTCAGCTATGAAAAGCGAGGCTCACAAGCAAAAATGTAAGAGAAGGGGTTGTAGCTAAGTGTTGTCTGCCCTGGCCCTGGTGGGAGTGGAAATCAGGGCTGTCTTGGTCTGCTATCCTTTTCTGTGATTAAACACCGACCAAATCCAACCTGGGGAGGAAAGGGTTTGTTTCAGCTTACAGCTGCTCGGTCACAGTCCGACATGGAGTGGAGTCAGGGCGGGAACTCAAGGAGGGGTGATGTTTACTGGCTTGCTCCCATCACTTGCTCAGCCTGCTTTCTTATATAAACCGGGACAATCTGCCTCAAGGATAAGTTGTCCCCAGTGGACTGGGCCCTCCCACATCCACCATTAATTAAGAAAATGCCCCCGCAGACATGCCTGCAGGCCAACTTGATAGAGACAGACAGTTTCTCAGTTAAAATTCCTTCTTTCCAGATGGCCTTAGCTTGTGTTTGTTAACAAACCAAAAAAAAAAAAGAATAGAATAGAAAAGAAAAAAAGCCTAGGCACCACACATGGTATGTTATTTTGTGTCATTCCTTGACATGTGTCACTGCAGGCTAGCAATGCTCCTTTACCTCACTGAGGAACAATTGCTCAAATGAATGTCCACAAGTAGGGCCTGTCGTTAGATGCTGGACACCAGCTGTGGCTTTTACACCCCAGGCCTTGGTGTGGACACGAACTTCCCAGGCTTTTCAGTCAACAGATGGGTGTAGATTGTCAGATTTGAAGGTCAGGTGATGTTCTAAGCAATTGCTGGGGGGGGGAGAGAGAGAGAGAGAGAGAGAGAGAGAGAGAGAGAGAGAGAGAGAGAGAGAGCGCTCGCGCGCGCGTGCTCTATACTGCAGCCATGTGGGTGTGTGCGGTGCTGCACAGGACCCTGGCACTTTCTGTGATGTTGCTCAGCTCTGGGAACTCCCTCATGGTCCCTCTACTTCCTGCCCTGGAGTCTTATGTTTTCCCACAGTTTTTGCCTCTCACACGAGCATCTGAAGCCCACACTGAGGGTGCTCAGTGCCACATGCCCTGACACTCAGGTCACATGTAAAGAAAAGATGGGGCAAAGTGTTCGGTGGGTAAAGTGTCTGTCATACAAGACTGAGGACCTGAGTGAGTTTAATCCCTAGAGCCCACACACAGCTGGGTCCAGTAGCGCTGTGATCTCAGCACTCTTGTAGGAACTGGGGAGTGGAGAGGGAGAAGTTCCTGGTGTGTGTGGCGGTGAACAAGAGACCCCATTTCAAATAAGGTGGAAGAAGGTAGGGACAGACACTTGACCTCTATATGTTGTGGCACATGTGTGCATACACACACACACACACACACACAAACACCATGAAGGTTGCATAGTGAGAGAGGAAGCAAGGCAGGCAGCTAAGAAAGCTGAATTTTCTTCCAGACCCTCTCACTGTCATGAATTAATCCTATCCCATGAGAATCCACGCGCTCCCCAGACAGCATGAATCCATTCCCCCCTTGAGGGTGAGCCCCGAGAACTTTCATGAGGCCCCACCTTTTTAAGGTCCCACTCCTCGTACCACCAGATTTGGATAAAGCTCTGAGCATTATAAACCTTTGGGGGACAAACCACGCCAGAACTGCAGCACAAGGAACATCAGGAAACAGGCACCCTCTCCTAAAGGAGAAACAATCAGAAAGCATGAACAATTTGTTTCCAGAAACACTTGCTCGCTCATCACTTCAAATTCAAGGCTTCAACGGTTTTATTCGTCATCCGTTTAACCTGTGTCTCTTCCCTTAAAACGCTACTGCGGGGGAAGACATCATCCACAACATCCGCTTGTTTGCTTGCTTTGTGAGGCTTCAAAAATACACTGCCGTTATTACAAACAAGACGGCTGCGAGTTAACGCGAGCGAGCGTAGCTTTGCAGGTCATCTTGCCCTGATGCTGCCACACCATCTTTGTTCTCCGGGCCTTCAGAGAACAACATTCGGAGGCTGCTACCTTTCTCTCCTTATCCTTCCTGCGAAGTTCCTGCCGACTTGACATATGGCTGGGCACTCTTATCTTGGCTGTTTTCCCATTCGAAGGGTTTTGCTACTGCTGCTGTTTGAGAGGCAGGGGTGGGGGGAGCTGGTCCATGGATAGGCACAGACACCCTTTAACACTATGAACTCCGGCTTCCCTGCCATCACCTCCTGAGAGCCGGAATCGTAGGCATGCACCATTCTGCCCAGCTCAAAAGGATTTGTTTTTTTTTTAACCTACCATTTTTACTATGTGGGTAAAAATGCTCATAATATTACAAAGCCAGAACTCCAGGGCAAGGTGCCTTGGCAGATGCACCATCCCTGTGGTTCCACCCCTATTGCTCCACCCTGTCTCCTCTTCTGAGGTCTCCCCTTCACCTGGGATGTGTCTCATTCCTTTGTTGCCGACATGAGAAACAGTTGCTTGTGTTGGCATCGCCCTCCTTAGGCCAGCAGCACAGTGGCATTTTTATGCAACAGCACAGCCCAAAGAAGGACCTGTGTGCTCTTTTCTTGGGCCGTGTGATGCTGGGGGAAGGGTTGTGCACCAGTACACAGACAGCCGTGTAGCAATGGTCCTTGGGAGGTTCCCCACCTTAGCTGGTACAACTGTCACTACACTGAGAACTGGGTGCGTGCCACTGCGTGTGCGGGTGTGACCTTTGGAATGGGTTCCTCAAGTGGGCAGAAAGACGGTCCATCTGCAAGTATCTGTGTCACCTGCAGGCAGTGAGTCCTCTGAACCCAAAGGCGACCTGCTGATCACCCAGAGCTGCCAGTCTTGGGGAGATGTGCTTCCTGATCAAGAAGATACTGAGCTTCTATCCATGGAGTTAGGAGCTACATGCATGGTGAATCTGGGAACTGTCCATTCATGATTTCTGATTTTTTTCCTATCTTCTCCTTCTATATATCTAGAAGCTCCTTAGTGTTCAGGGAATTAGCATGTAAGTTACACCCACATCATTTTGTCCTATTGCTGCTCTTTCTCTGTCCCCTTCTCATCTCTTCCTCCCCTGTTGCCATCCCCCTGTTGTTCCTTTTACTAGCTACTAGCTTCCCTCCTTGCCCTCCCACACCCCAGGGCAAAGGGCCCCTTCTTCTGCAATGGGGTGGGAGGTGCTGTCAGAAGCTCTTCCTTCAGTGGCTTCTTAGTGCTCCTGCTGACAAGCAGGGCCTGTGGTCTGCAGACCCCCAGCCAGAGGCTCCTTTGCTGTGTTCTAAGGCTGGCTGGCTTGCTGCCAGAGGTTGCCCTGGGACTCACAAGTTTCTGTGCCTCCTCCTACCCATTTCTCTCTAGGTCCTCGGGAGCCTGGGAGCCTGGGAGCCTGGAGGGCCTTGGCCTAGGGCTCAAGCCTACAGCTTCTTTCCAGGTTGCCTGTTTCTCCATCCTATTTCTCCTGCCTCACCCTCAGGGTTTTGTACTTAGATCCTTGGGCCCCTCCAGCCTCTCTAGCCAATTCCACACACCTGAGTGCTTGGTAAAGCCTAGAAAGAGCTGGGGCCTCGGTTCCAGGAAAGCACTATTAGAAACATAGATGGAGATTGCTAGGTCACAGACCCTTTAGCTGCCACCCCCTGCAGCCCCTCCCTCTGCAGAGTTGCTAAGCAAGTGCGGTGCTGTGTGAGTGTGGCCTCGCAGCTCTCAGAGTACTCCTCCCCACTCCTCAGACCTGACAGCCTTGAGTTATAGCTAGACTCTTATCACTGCCCACCCGGTTTCCAGCACACAGACTGGGTCATGTGGTGTGGAGCACCCCATTTTCCCGGAAAGCTATAAAAGGAAGAAACCCCTTTTGTTTCTGGGATCCGAAAGGAGTGAAGGGAACTGGAGGATTTCTCTCTCCTTTCAGTGTCTGCCATTCTGCCTAGTGTTGGATACTAACGCTCCTTGGGTGCTGGGAACTGCAGAGAGCTGAGGCTCTTTCCCTTTGGGACTGCTGTCATGGTTTTCCTGGGGGAGCTCCACCTTGGACCTGTGGGCTCATTCTCTTCCTTCAGGTTGTTGTGTTTCCTATGGAATTCTTCTGGTGTGATTCCATCTTCACTTCCTTCCTATGAGCTTTATCTGATGATGTTTATGCCAGAATACATTGAATATAAACAAATTCATGAGTTCTGTTAGCTTTTCAATTAGTGTGTGTGTGTGTGTGTGTGCGCACATCTTTGTGCATGGGTCTGCATGAGTTTATGTGCACTGCGTGGGTGCCAGAGCCCTCATAGGCCAGATGTAGACATCAGATCCCCTAGAACTGGAGTTATAGCAATTGCGAGTTTTCCACTGTGGGTACTGGGAACCCAACCCAGGTCTTCTGCTGAGTCATGCTTTGTTGCCTTCAACTTACCAAGCGGGCTGGGACTAACACAGATTCATTTGTTTCGGTCTTAATTACTAATGCTAACTTAATAATCACTCTCAGACCACACATTACGTGTCACACAGTAAACACACCTCCGCGCATGTATGAATGTCAGTTACAAAAAAAATTAATGAGGCTGCAGCGAGTTCAATGGGCTCTAAAGGGGCCTAACAGGAGTCTAGCAGGGGTGAGCAGAGGCAGGTAGAAACTAGATGCCAAGGGAAACTCCGCATGAATTAGATAACAAATCACGATGGAGGCCCTGAAGTCAAGCCTCGGGGTCAGAGTCGGCCTCTCGGGGCAAGGCTCAGGCTGATGGCCACACTCAGCGTCCTGGAAAAATGACCTAAACATTGTATCACCAGCTGAGTGCCATCCTGAGCATCAGGATGCCTCCATCAGGAGGGCAGGAATGGTGGACAGGCAGGGATGCTGCAGGAGAACCCCAGCAGGCCGGTGTTTAAGGGTCCTGTGTTTCTGTGCCAGCATCCATGTAGCAACACCAGGGGCTGGCAACACCCTGTCCCTCACTGGCTACACACACTGAGACTCTGTGTCTCCTTATGTCAGGGCTTGGCACAAACTGGGTGGCAGAGGAGGACATCAAGGACTCCCCGGGGAACAGGAAGTGTTCCTCCTGAGCTAACGCCCAGGCAGAACCTAAGCATAAGTATTCTTAACAGCATATGTGGGATGTCCCTAGAGGCTCTGGACCCAGAGAACAGAGCTTGGGCCATCTTCAGGCTTAGGGAGTCCCCGACAGCTCCCCCCAATGGGACCAGATAGACATACTGAAGGGGAATGAAGGAGAACACCCTTCTGCTCCCATCCCCACTCTGGACCTTGCCCGCCTTACCTCTGGGTGTCTCCAGAAAAAGCCAGCATTTCCCTGCCAGAGCAAGCTCCATAGCCTGCACCGGGGAGAAAGACACTGCCCAGGCCTCGATTTTCCAGCACAACCTGAGAACATGCATCCCAAGGCTAAGGGTCCCTGTCCTTCCTTATCTGGGAGCCATAGATTCAGGGCCTTATTGGGAAGTGCCATGTGAAGGGGATACACTTGGCTGTCCTAGAAGTGCTATCTCTATCCATTCCCCCAGCCACAGCAGGTTCCTTTTCTCTATCCAGGCAACTGCTCCAGCTCCACTCTCGGGACCTTGGAGAACAGCGCCCAGCCAACTGTCTTTCCAGGGCAGAGGGTCTGGTGGCTGTGATCACAGGAGACCTGACCCATAGGCAGAGCCGGTTAACCTCCCTGGGACTTGGCCTAATGAGTTAGTGCCTCCTCAGACCTTGAAAAGCCGTCTGGTGCCTGGTGCCACCTGAGCCTCTCAGAGCTGAACAAGAACCCTGGGAATTGCCACCCAGAACAAAGGAGCTGACTGAACTCTAGGCTTAATTATTGAGCAACAGCCAGATTTAGTGAACAGCAAACGTGTGTGACCCTCGTGGGGCCCCTTACGTATGGAGCCTGGGCACTGGCAGAGGGAGGGTTCTGTCTAGAGCCATCAGGGGCACTTCTCTGTCCTCAGCTGGGGATTCAATGGGTTCCCAATTCTACTGACCCACTGAGGTGTGAGGAGCCCTCATGTGGGACCCTCTGCAACCCTTGGAAAGTATGTGCCCCTCCCCACAAACACACACAAAGAAGCACAGCCACCCCTGACAGCTTAGCGGCAGCCTACAAAAGCGCGATTGCAGATGCAGACAACATGAACAGATGTGGAGCAGAGAAACGGAAAGATGCCAGGTCCCTGGTGCCCAGCTGATCGATATGACCAAACTCTCTCCCAAGCCCTGAGTGCTTAGGCCCCCAACCAGGGGCCCTGCCTAGTACAAAGAACCAATTTTGGGCTCTCCCCACATACAGCTGCCCACCCCTCCCCCCGCTTTGTTAAGTTTTGCAGTGGTCTTCTGTCTCCATCTTTTCTCCTGCTTTGGATGGCACTGCTCCTTCTCTAATTTCCCAAGCCAAATGCACAGCTGATGAACATCAATCTTCTTCTTCTTTTTTTTTTTTTTAATATGCTCTGGAAAGCAAGCAAAGCTCCAGAGGGGCCCTAGAGAGGAAGAAACCCATAGAACTGTTTGCCTGGGGCTTTTTACGGGTCTATGGCAGACACTGGACAAAGGCCGAAGCAATTTTTATTTTAAGACTGAATAATTCTCTGAATCACAGAAAGCCCATGTGCTTCATGCCTGTCCTCCTGACTGAACCAGGTAGACAACATTCAGGGGAGTAGCCACATTGGGAAGACCCCTATTCACCTTTAACTTGCTTTGTTAACTAGTGACCTTGTCTGCCTGGTGGTCAGTAGCTCGGACTGACACTGCTAAGGCGCCCACCTCGCAGGTATTGCTGGTTAGTCCTCGGCAGGGTCTGCTGGTGTGGATTACACTAAGCTTTGTTCCATGTTTACACGGCCAGCTTGTATCTTTACCATAGGGCTAACCCCAGCATGGCCATCAAAATGGAGCTATGGCTGTTCCTAGTTACCCCATCCAGCCCCTTGTCTACAGGGTGCTCAGGGATGCTCTCTTTCCTAAAACAAGCGGCAGCAGTTTAGAAGGCAAACTTACTCACAATTTAATTTGCTGCAATCAGATGTATTAGAATTGAGGGGTGCCTCTCCAACACTCTTCGAGGGAAGGAGCTTCAGCAGAGCCAGCAATGCTGTACCAGAGCCTTGCTGTTCCTCGTCTCTGGTCGGTTTAGTTCCCTGTCTCTGGCTCAGCTACAAGCTTCTCTGCTCCCAACCTCACCATTTTAACCCTAACATTTCAATTTTGATTCCATTCAATCCTAACCGCTGCTTTTCCTGTGACAGCTGCACCGAGGCTGGAAGGACCGAGGGAGTCACAGAACTGTGTTTTCTAAGTTCTATCCCGAAGCCCTTGGACCCTGAGCCTCGGAGTGCAGCTGTGTTTGGGAACAGATCCTTTAAAGTCAGGTGGTGGTAGTGCATGCCTTTAATCCCAACACTCAGGAGGCAGAGGCAGGTGGATCTCTGTGAGTTCGAGGTCAGCCTGGACTACAGAGCTAGTTCTAGGACAGGCTGTAAAGCTACAGAGAAACCCTGTCTTGGAAAAAAAAAAAAAAAGAGGTGGTTGTGGTTAAGACAGCTCATCATGAACAAGATGTTATCTACACAGAAGGAGAGAGGAAACAGCCTGGCTAACACCTTTATCCTGGACTCCAGACTCTGGAATTCAGAATAAAGCACCAGTTACTTAAACTGCTTAATCCATGGCACACATGCCAACAAGCAGAAAGAGGAACATTTGTGGGTGGGGTGCCCACCAGACTCATCACGGGTGCCAGGACAGAAAGGGCTCCATGCCCCCACAGTCGCAGTCTCCCTTGCTAGGAGAATCGGTGCACCTGTCCTGTGGAACTGAAGGTGGGGGCTGTGGCAGGGAGCAGGGTGGCAGCAGGCTGAGAAGCCGAACTCTAGCACCTGAATCTGTGGGGATGGTTCCTGGCTGCCCATCATCCTGCCTTCCCTGAAGAAGCCACAGCTGCTCAGTAAGCCTTCCAGTAAACTCCATTTCTACTCGATGAAGCTGGGGACCAACCCTGCTGTGGGTATCTAGGAGCCCTGGCAGACAGACAAAGCACCATAATGGGGAATGGAGGGTTGCCAGACTGGTGATTTGGACAGGATGAGCTGACAGCAGACAAAGCACAGCCAGCAGCGATGAGAGAGCTCGTGACAGCCCACGTTTCTCACGGTACTGAAAGAACAGCAGAAAGGTCTCCTGGGTCACTTGTCGTGGGAAGCCACCATCTTGGGGGTTAGAGCAAAATACTAGAAAGCGTGGCCCAGGAGTTTCCCCCACCTACCAAAATGATCTTGTTCTTGCTATGGCTATGCCCAGGCACCACAGTCCTGGCTGAATCCACCTGCAGGGGTGTGAGTGTGCAGCGAGCTGGTCCACCTTCAGCAGTGTTAGCAAACAGGCCAGGTCCCCAGCAGGCCAGCAGGTGGCAGGGCAGTTTCCTGAGCACCCAGTTTTCCTCCCTTCTCACCATAATCCCCGGAAGATTCTTCTTCCAGTGAAGGGTCAGAGCAGCCAGGAGCACCCCCACCTTTCCCTACCACTAGATGCCTCCGAATGACTTTGGACTCCAGCCTGATTGTGGTATATTCAAGCTGGGAGTGATGTTATGCAGGGAAGATCCACAAGAAGCAATTTTACATTAGCAAAATTCTAGTGAACACCTTCAGGAATAGGGAGGACTCCACTGGAGGTTGAGTTAAATGTGCTTGTTGCATTGGAGTCTCTCCGTGGAGGTTCTGAGCTCAAAAGGAAGGACAGTTCCAGCAGCTGCTGGGACACTCACTGCTCCACCAAAGGAAACTGAAAATTGACAGTGGCCCCAAGCAGCTCGTAGCCCTGAAACGTTTAGCTGATAAGGAACCCCAGAAGTAGGGAAACACCTGGCCAAGCTCTGCAGTTAGGGACTGGGCCCTGCCACCTCCCCTCCAGCAGATCTGTTCATGAACTTGGCAGGAAGGATGCAAGAAATAAACTTACCAGTCTCTGGGTCCCCTTGAAAGTCAAAAGACTCCGCCCACATTTCTGAAACAGAAACAGTTGCTAGGGAGAGGAAACTCTCCGACCAGCTGAGCTGTCAGCTGAGCAGGCTGGGAGCTCAAAAGATTCAGCCTTGATGAGTGGTCACCTATGCTGAAGTGGGTATCGGGGTGACATAGTTGCCTTTGAGTCTCCCATGCTCGTGTAAGTAATAAACTCATTGGTTCACTAAGCTAAACTTGGTGGAGTGGTGTCTGTGGTCTGTCATCAGTGACCTGACTGAGGTGAATGGACGCTTCTCCGTCTCTTTCCAGGAAAGATCCCAAAACAAACCTGGCTGTTCTTGCTGTGAGCGGCCTTGCTTGGAGCCTGTTGCCATCTGTCAGAGAAACCAAGCAATGTGAACAAAAAGGTGTCTACATTTCTTGGGGAGTTTGGGACAGGCTCCAGGCCATCACTGCTTGGCTTTGTGCTTTCTGATTGCCCACAGGGTGACAGTGGAACGGAGGAGGGGGCGGGGACAGAGAAGTGACCTAATTCTCCTCTCTAGTTCCTTTAGCAATGTGCCCTATTCTTGGGGTGAATAAATACACCCACAATTTCCAGGACCCCTCACAAGTAATCTGATCCTCAGGATAAGGGTAGACAAGATATGACCCCAACCAGCTTGCACCCTCAAGGCCTTGGCAGTCAGCACCATGGCCAGAGTCACAGCTGTTGGGAATACTTCTAACTCACCACACCACCAGTCAACTGAAAGTCAAGGTGAACAGGGTGTGGTGGTACATACCTTTAATTTAATCCCAGCACACAGGAGGCAAGGAAAGTAGATCTCTGTGAGTCCGAGGCTAGCCTAGTCTACATAGTGAGTTCCAAGAAAGTTGGAGCTATGTAGAGAGACCCTGTCTCAAAAAACCGAAAACTAAAAGAGAGTTAAGGAAGGAAGGCAGACGGGCAGGCAGGCACAGGGTAGCCATGAGATAGTCTGGGTGGTCACAACTCGAACGCTCTGTTCTGGTTGCAGTGTTGCTCCTGGGGCATGTGGCTAGACATCTGGAAATGTGTTCTCTGCAGCAGGAAGTAGTAATTGCATCAGCCCGCTTATCTCTTATGCCAGGGTTTTCCTGCCAGCTCCGCATCCCACTTTAGACTGAAGGTCCTTGCCAATTTTCCAAGGCCCTACTCAACTGATCCCACTTGAAGGTTCTGGAAACGTTGCAGATGCCCACACACTAGCCTTGCTTTCCCAGGTAGAATGGAAGCCCTCATAAGAACCTAGGAGCCACCACCTCAGGGGGCACTCGGGGATCTTATTTGGTTTTTTTGTTTTTTTTTAAAATATGTATTTATTATGTATACAATATTCTGTCTGTATGTATAACTGCAGGCCAGAAGAGGGCACCAGACCTTATTACAGATGGTTGTGAGCCACCATGTGGTTGCCAGGAATTGAACTTCAGGACCTTTGGAAGAGAAGGCAATGCTCTTAACCACTGAGCCATCTCTCCAGCCCAGGGATCTTATTTGTAACTCCTCCTGTGTTCAGTCCTCCTCCTCCTTCTCATTGTGTCTGATTGCTATGGGCCTGCGCTGGCTAGTCTTAGGTCAACTTGGCACGCAATCTGGAGTTATCTGAAAGGCGGGAACCTCAGCTGAGAAAATGCCTCCATTAAGATCGCGCTGTAAGGCATTTTCTTAATTAGTGATTGATGGGGGAGGGCCCAGCCCATTGTGAGTGATGTCATCCCTTGACTGGTGGCCCTGTGTTCTTTAAGAAAGCAGGCTGAGCAGCCAAGGGAAGCAAGCCAATAAACAGTACCCCTCCCCGGGCATCGGCATCTGCATCAGCTCCTGATTCCAAATCCTGCCCTGTTTGAGTCTCTGTCCTAACTTCCTTCAGTGATGAACAGCAATGTGGAAGTGTAAGCCAAATAAACCCTTTCCTCCCCAACTTGCTTTTGGATCATGGCGCAACTTTTGGGTCTGCTCAAGAGGCAATGTGGGGTGGGTGATTGGGGGGACAGAAAGGGGATAAGCATCCATGCCTACTGCACACAGTGATTGCCACCCACACTGGGATCAGAGCTGGGGGGAGCGGATATCTACCATCAAGGTATCAGGTAAACAATCTCATCTCTACCCAAGGGCCATCAACCCTGGCTTAGCTGGACCAGACTCAAGCAGTCTTTCCTGGAGGGCTAGGAACGGTATGTGCTGGGTCTGGGAGGGGTGTATATAGCGCTGGGAACAGTGTGCACCTCCCACTATTAGTTCTGTCAAGGGAAGTCAGAGTGGCCGCACCACTACACCCCTCCTCACATTTCCTAAACGTAGCTGTCATTCTTCTGAAATTCTCACCAACCCAGACCTGGGTGTGTGTCCCCAAAAGAGGAGGAACTAGGCTCACAAGGAGACTGCTTGACAGATTCAAGGGAGGAGGGCATAGTTTCAAGCCTACTTCTCCTTACAGGGTCCTGGAAGGCCCGGGCCCTCACTAGGTCAGAGGGCCCCCGGAGGAAGCAGCTGGCGCCTGGAGGTAAGCACATGGCCTGCAGAGGGTGGGGTCAGAAGGAAGACCAAGGGAGATGATGATCCCGGCTTGGGGAAAGGCTATGCCTGTGAGGTTTAGAAACGGGGGCAGGGATAGAGGTATAGGTCAACAGGAGGCTGGGCCAGTTTGCAAATGCTGGGAAGGGAGATAGTTCAAGAGAAGGCAACGAGGCACAGCACACTCATGACTGAGTCAACAGAGAGGAGTCTTCCAGTCCAGAAGGGACCACCTGTGCCATGCACTGTCCTTTACTTTTGTGAGTCCTGGCCCCTAATGGTCATCTCACCTGAGGAGAAAATTGAGATCAGACAATTTTATGGGACTGGGAGCTGGGACTCAAATGTTTGCTCCAAATGACTCCCAAAGATTGGCCATTTCTCCCACGCCCTGTGGATGATCCAGTAACCTGAGACTTATACAAGTTCAGGAGCTGGCCCAAGCCACAAGACAGGCAAACTTCCCAGGGCTTGGCATAGACTCAGACTCCTGTCCAGCACCCATTGCCTCCCTCCCTACCTCAGGTGAGGGAGGGAGCATGACTCCAGTACCCAGCTCTCGTATCTGCAAACTCCCCTGGAGCTTGGGGATCTGCTGCACCCCAGGGAGAGACCTGAAGCCACCAAAGGCTCACACAGAGTATGCTGGAGGAGACAGTGGCTGGAGCTAATGGCTTTGCCAGGCAGAAGCCAGGCCAGGTAGACTGTAGCCAGTCCCAGAAGGCTCTCTGCTACCTAGGTGCAGAGGCCCAGGGACAACACCTACCTTCTGTGGCCTCATCAGTGGCTGCGGTATCCCTGGGGGGTTAGAGGCTGCAATATCAGAGGACAGACATCCAGCAAAGTGATATGGAGCAGTACGGAGGCTGAAGGGGAAGGGAGTTACTGAGGGAACAGCCTGTCTAAGGAAGAGGCAGTCAGAGCAGCGAGAGACATGAGGCCAGCAGGATCAAGGACAGGAAGTGAGAGGAGGAGTGGTTGCCAGAGCTGCAGCTGGACAGACCACGCTGTCATCTGGATACTCTGCCCTAAGACCCCACTGGTGGAAGGTGCCTGGCCTGAGACCCTCAGATAGAGTCCTAAGCTCTTGTAGCTATGCAACCAGGGTCCCCCCGAGGTTTGTGACAGGTGCTTGTCACATCAAACTCACAGCAAGCCTGACAACGCTGAGGCCGGGAGGCTCAGGAGCCAGGACAGAACCAGGTGGTTCCTGAGGCCAACTCTCGCATTTTGCAGTCCCCACCAGGCAATAGGAACGCTCAGGTGGCACAGGAGACCCAAGGCCAATATAATAACTTCCCCTTCCTTTTTATCCCCGGAGGTCCTTGAGGGAAGTGATGTTCCTGGCCTGGTGCCGTCTGCAGCTGACGACCAATGTGAGACCCATTGTTTGAGGTCAGAGCTGGTGGGGGCCATGGGAAGCCCCCAGTAATGCCCTATGTCCCACTTGATGCAGACCCAGAACCCCGAGTGAGGATAGTGCCAGTGGACAGAACGGCCCGCGCCAGAATGGAGGCACTCAGGGTTGTCCTCCTGGTCTTGCTGATAAGTGGACAGTCAGGTGCGGATCACCTCAAGAAGGGGTGGCCCAGGCCTGACCCATGAGTGCCTTCAGGAACCCCTTATCCTAGGGACAAGAAATAGGCTTGGGGAGGAAGATGGAAGGCCTGGGTTCCTTTCTCCTGCCAGCCGCAGGCTTGGCTGCTTCAGCACTGCAGGGGTGGGGTTGGGGAGAATTCTGCCTCCTTGTCTAAAATGGAAGGGGCACAGAAAAGATGGCATGTTAGGGTCGGGACTTAGTGCTCAACCCCGAGTGTGTCCTCTGCATCTGGACAGCCAAGGCTCACAGCTGTCCCTGCACCAGCAGGGAGCAGGTGGGCCCAAGAAGAAGATGACGACGTGGACTTGGGGTCCGAGAGCTACGGCTACGATGACGACTACGAAGAGGAGGAAGAAGAGGAGATCCCGGAAAGCAGGGACAGAGGTACCTGACCCGGCTGAGCGCCCAGCTTCCTGCTCTGCACAGAGTATTCCTCCAATACTTACCTCCTGTCCCGAGGGCAAAGCAGAGCAAGCGACTGGCGACCGAGCCGGGAGCCCACACACTGGCTCTCTCCTCAGGCGGGCGGGCGGGCGGCAGTTTTCTCCACTCTGAGCTGACACTCAGGTCTGCCCGGTCTCAGTCAGCGCCCTCCTCCCCTCCCTGCCTGCTTCCTCAGCCCTGGGCTTTACCTCATCGGACCCCCATGTTCTGTCCTTCTTCTTCAGAGATGGAGGCACAGGCTCCTTTGAGAGGGCTACTGGGTGGCTGGTGGTGGGGGCAGGTACTTGGGGATGGCCCCAGGGTCCCACTCTCAACCTGAGCTGCCGTGTTGTCCACAGAATCCCTACAGTGCTACAAGTGCCCGTTGCTACATAGTGGAGAGAGCTGCAACCAGACACAGAGCTGCTACCACAGCCACAACTTCTGCATCACGTTAGTCTCCCATGGCAACACTGGTGAGCATTTGGAGAGGCACACCCAGGGTGGGGGACCAGAGAAGAAGCCCACCCTGACACCCATGCCCTGCCCTTACCACCTATTCTCTACACCCCCTAGACAAGGGTCCCCTGACCACCTATTCCATGTGGTGTACCAAGACCTGCAGACCCTTCACCACGACCGTGTCAGGCACCCAGATGATCAAGACCTGTTGCCAGTCCAAACTGTGCAATATTCCACCCTGGCAGAGCCCCCAAGTCCAGGACTCTCCGGGTGGCTGGGCAGGCAGCCCTGTGGATAGTGGAATCAGAGATACTCAAGATGGCATTGCACGTCCCCCCATGGATCGTGGAACCAGAGATCGTCAAAGTAGCAGGGTTGACCCTCCCCCGGTTGTCAAGGTTGTCCCTCCTCAGAGTGGTGGGGCTAGCTTGCCCAAGGATAGCAGGGATGGCCATCCCCAGGACAGTGGGGCAGGATGCCCTCCAGGCTGGCCCAAATTTGGCAATACAGTCTTCCTGCTCAGCCTTCTCACTAGTCTATGGGCATGAGGGGCCTGAAGACCTACCCTTCTCCTACCAGGATACCCTGACCCCTTCCCCACAACCAGCTTCAGAGAATAAACTTCAATTTCTTTGGCAATCCAGTGAGTTGTAACTGCTCTCAGTTTCATCCTCAGGCCTCCTTACCTTCTTCTCTCCTCTGCCCATGGGCAGCAGTGTGGGTAATATGACAGCTGCAGGTCCAGGCATCTGTCACCCATGCTCTGGGGATGCTCAGCCTCCAGGAGCCCCCACCTGCTCAGCTGCACAGAGATAATAACAAGCCTGGAAGTCTCCTTCTCTTCCTGAATTTGCCAGCCTGGAATTCTTCTCCAGAGCTACCACCTACATAAACCCAGGCCTTTCATAGGCATGAGGCACAGGGTGAGCCTCCAGCGACCTGCACGGAGGGGGTCTTGGAGGGAGACCAGGGAAAGTTGCAGGGCTGCGATAGAGTGACTAGAGCCAAGGAAGGGAGGAGGCAGGAAGCGGGGAGGAAGGCCTGGCTGCTGAATATGGGGATTTCCTAACTGCAACCTGGCTGAGAAATCCATCCTTTGATGGATTCCAGGCCCTCTCTTCTTGCCCAGGCCTCCGGGAGCCCAAGATGGGCAGCAGGTCTGGAAACAAAAAGTGGGCTTCAGAGGCTGAGAAATGGATAGCACATCCATCCCTGCCTGGGTGGACAGGTACCTTTTCTGGCTGGGGAGAGGCTGTTGGACAGGTGAGCGTCTCCTTGATAGGGAACCTGGCTGCTTGGCTGGTGAACAATCCTTGACTGAGTATGGCCGCTATCAGCTGAGCAGTTAGCTTCCTTGACAGTACCAAGCTATTCTTCCACCAGCAGTTGGTGCCAGGGCAGATGCCTGGGATAAGAGAGAAGGCTAAGCCTGGGCCACTGCTGGCTTGGGCCTCAGTCTTCCCACTTGGGCAGCAAAGAGTGAGGATTAAGGGACTCCTAGGTCCCTATAGTTTGATGTTGCAGGAACTAGAAGTCTAGAATCCTTTCTTAAGGGTCAAGTTTATTCATTAGTATGCAGTAAGAAACCTCTACTGGCCTTCAGTGGTGACACACGCCTTTGATCCCAGAACTAGGGAGACAGAGGCAGGTGAGTTCGAGGCCAACCTGGTCTCCAAAGCAAACTCAAGGACAGGCTCCAAAGCTATACAGAGAAACCCCATTTCAAAAAAAAAAAAGGAAAGAAAAGAAAAGAAATATATATAGAGAGAGACAGGGAAGGAGGGAGAGAGGGAGGGAAGGGGAGAGGGAGGGAGGGAGGG